>NW_011888944.1:2614928-2625201 GCF_000151845.1 Pteropus vampyrus | reverse complement strand
GGACAACCAGGCGCATTCCCACCAGGCTCTGAACAGGCTCTCTGGTAAGTTAAGGAAGAAGGTATGTGTGTGTCCTGAGTGACCTCCTGCCCTCGCCCCCCTCTCCCCACCGGGGCCCTACCTGGGGTCGACACCTGCCTCTGATCTCCTCTCCGTGCTCCCACTCATTTTCACTCCTTTCTTAACCCATCACCTTAGAAGACAGGAGGTGCTTAGCGCGAAATAATGAGACAGAATTTCAGCTACGAGGTGGTGATGTATCCAGGGCTTACCAGGCCCCAGGCCCTGTGCTAAAAGGACTTTGCACGTTATCTCACTTAATCCTTACAACGATCCTATGAATTAGTTGTAATTATTCCTCATTTTACCACTGTATTCATCAACCGAAAGGAGAATTCCAAGAGATTAAGTCCCTTGTCCAAGACTTTAAAGCTGTTAAGTAATCAGGTCAGGTTTCCGACCCTCTGTCTGCCTCAGAGCCCAGGTTCCTAACCACTGCTCTGTCCCCATCCTCGAACCGGAGGGTCTCCTTCACTAAACCATGCCACCCATCGTGGTAAAGAATTACCACCTTCCTAAAGCAAAAAGACCGTGATTGTCTGCCCTGTGCCTTCTTATCTGATAGAGGAAGGGAAGGATCTGAATTCACACACTATTTTGCATTATTTTCTCCTGGTTTGGGGACATGAGGGACAGGTGGTTAAATGTTGCATCCTGTATAATTTCCACCACCTCCCACCAGACTACCCCAGGCTTCGTTAGTCAGAGTGACTGCAGATGAGACCGTCTATTCCATTCCTCCTTGGGTGAGCTGGAATTAACATCACACGGGGTATAATTTGCTCACCCACCCAAACACCACTAAATCTCTGTGTGATTTCCTGTTGTTTGTCGGGGAAGAGGCTGAATCTGGACCACAAGGAACAGATGAGAATCCCATCCACATAATTTCAAAAGCATTGAGTCCCGACGGAAGCACTTGATGTTGACCAGTGGGACAGTGTGACCTGCGGAACATGTGGCAGCTTATTCCAAAGTAGACCTGGGAAAGGACACTGAGCTCTCTCTAAATGGACTGTCTGTCCAGTCCCCAGGGTGCGTTTGGCCTGCTTACTCACCCCCGGTGGACATTTACACCCAAAGAACAATGGAAAATGGAAATCTCCCCTTGGGCTATAGGTGTCCAGGCTTGTGAAAGTTCCAGTGTAGAACCCTGGGGAACGCTGGGTTTAAGATCATGTCCCAGGTGTGAAGCCTTAAGAGGGACAAGAAGAAGAAAGAAAGACACATAACTGGTCAACAACAGGACTCTTGGTGCATTTAGCCAGCCAGCTGCCTAGGTGACCCACTTCATTCCATTGCTCAAAGGAGCATTCAGGGGATGCCACCTACACTGAGGAGGAAAGACAGAATTCTCAATAGGGCAGTGCTTCCTACATTAAGGAAAAAGGTGGGAGACAGCTTGCCATGCCCAAGCACAAGGAAGAGTGGAGACGAACCCCGTCCTTAAGGCATGCACAGTGACCTCGCCTACTAGCCAACATGTCCCCATGAGTGTTAAGCTTGGGCCAAACCCACTGGCCACTCCTCTCCCCTTGGGAAGGAGTGAGTGAGGGGTTAGGGAGAGGGGCATACTGTCCTTTCTCAGCATTCCCCACATGGGGAAAATGGACAATTTTGAAAAGATACTAGAACACAAAGAAATGGACAGCGGCATGCCCTCTCTCTCTGAAGCCACGTGGAGGGTGGCGAACTTTGAAGACGGTCAAGAGAACAGCAGCTGGTGTGAGGACGTGGGCAGAGGGAGGCTAACAGGACTGAGGGCCGCCGGTCTGCTGTAGCCTTCGCCTTCTGGGAAGCCAACCCCTCTCCCAGGCGTAGCTGTGATGTGTGGGTTCCTGAGAGGATGCAGAGCCATCCTCAGATGAGCAGATGCTGAACGCTTCTTTGTCTGAGGCCGAAGTGAAGATGTGAGCCAAATGGGAGGCAGGGAACCAGAAAAAGAAGGGAGGAGACCACCAGAGAGGACGAAAGGGAGGCAGCAGGAACTCACTCCGAACATAGCTGTCTTCCCTCACATGTGGACCGCTACCTCCCCAGAGGGCCCGGGCTGGGGTGGGATGGACGCTGTCCAAGCGGGGCTTACTGACCTCTTCGTTTTGGCTTCTTTGTTCTGTAGAGGCTTGTGCGATCGCATTAGTATGCTCAGCAAAGGGCCTCCTTTTGTTGTGGCAGGTGCTGTAGGAATTCGGAACAGCTGACGTGTCATAAAATCATGAGCCTGCAGAGAGCTCTGGGAGGTCGGAATGCCCGGGCCCCTGCCCCTCACATCTGGTCCATCAGTGGAAGGATGTGGCAGCTTAGAAATATTTTTTTAATTATGTTTATTGTACTTTATCTTCTAATTTCAAGAGTGATGCCCTTTCCTTGGAGAAAATGTGGAGCACGCAGTAAAGCACAGAAAAGAAAACAAAAATAATTTCTAATCTTACCACCACCCGACGAGAGCTGCTGTTAACTTCTCAGCGGAGAACGTACTCTTCTCTCTCTCTCACCTGCGGGTGTGTGTGTGTGTGTGTGTGTGTGTGTGTTCAACATACAAAAAGTAAGTGGAGTTTCCTATTACTCCAGAGTTAGTACATAAAAACATGAACAGAGGCATTCAACGTCACACACGACAAACAGAGCTAAATAAACACCTTTCTCAAGCCTTGCCAAGGAGTGGCTAAATTGGCACTACTACCTTCAGCCAGCACCCGGCACCTCCAGCATCTCTCTTCCGTCTCTAAAAGAAGACTGAGGAGAAGAGAAAGGGACCATCTATGCCTGCCAGGTGGGAATGCTGGGCTAGAGCATATCCAAGAGCTAAGCAGGGAGTCTATGAAAGACAGAGCAGGCTTTCCAAGAAAATAACTTATAAATGTTGGGAACACTCGCAAGAAACAAACACCGACACCACACTCACTGGATGGCCCCCTAATGAGAAAGAAGCCTTGCTGGTTTGCTCCGTTTCTACCTAAATAGGTAAATAGAACATTAGAGAGAGAGCAGGGCAGAGAGAGGGCATCTGTGGAGCAGCCGGTCCCTTCGGCTTTGTGGCAAAGATGCATCAACCTTCTGGAGGTCAAAGGGACACCATACAAGATAGTCTTGACCTATCTTTCTTGCCTTCCACATAAGAGAGTGGGTTGCCAAGGAAGAGAATCTGAGAAGCAAGAGGCCGTGGGGGACGTCTCCAGGGGGCAGCTGAAGGAGAGCTGGAAGCTGTCAATGCCGTCTCCCGCCATTGGGAGATCCCTGAAGATGAACCTGAGAAAATGGACAAGGCGCCCATCACAGAGAGAGAGAGCGCCACGGAGAGGGGCCTCTGCCTGAGGTCCCACCGGTGTGAACCAAAGAAATGATGACAGCTGACGGAGGGCACTGCGCAGCAGCCAGCTCTGTACGCAACGCTTGTCCTCGTCCTCCTTTTCCTCCTCTGCTCAGCACACCGAAGACCTGTCACCTATGTGAGGAAGCAAAGTGGACTGTTTCTGCAGAAAGGAAGCCTGGGTCCCTCCCACGCACGTCCCACAAGCCTCAAGCACTGGAAGGAGCGGGGAAGATAAGGTCGGTCTTTCAAATGGGAAGAACTGTTCAAAGTAAAGCAAAGAGGACATGAGGGACTCTGCTACTTGACGGGTAAGAGAGAGTTACCACAACATCACTGGGAATTGGAGATGTTTTTAGATAACTGTTTTTTTTTTTTTCTCTCAACAAAATAGCCAAAGCAATGAAGAAAAACTTACTCCAAATGATTAGAAGTTTCCCTGCCTACCCCTGCTCCAGCCTTCAGATCTCCAAAGGAAACAAGTGAACAAAACAAGTTATACGGCAAATGATTTATTTCACTAAAACACTAAAATGAATTTAGACCTGTAAAGGGCATTATAACTGAAGTTGTATTTCCATTTTCCTCCAAAATTGTATTCTATCAAATCCACCCAAGAAAAACACGTGCCTTAAAGTTTCCCCCAAATGTCCTCTCTCCCTCTCTCCACAGAAAACCTGTGTCCTCGGTTTTCTTCAGCCATGCAGACTTCTTCAGGTTCAGGAGCATCCACGGGAAAAAGCAAGGCTGTTCTCAGAGGACCTATCTTGCCCTGTGCTTCATACAGCTACATGTATTCGATGTGAATTCATTCCACTCTAGCGTACAGGAAATGCCCTATCATTGAATCTCTACATCAAGGTAAGTCTACCCGCGTGTCCCTGATGGATGGAGTGGCAGAAAGTTCAACAGCAGTCATGATCACGGGGCCCCTCTTCTTCATTAGTGTCGTACAAGTGCCCCATCATACTTCCTGGGCTAAAACATTTGGGGACAGGCTCTCTAGTCTTCATTCTTTCTATGTCATCCCTAAACTGTGCCACTCGGTGTCCAAGTCTGTAACTGGCTGCATCCCATCCAGGATGATACAACAGACAGTGCTCAGGCCCCTGCCATTTGCAGAAACCCTGAAATTATGTTCTTCTCCATGCCAGAGAAATACCCAGCGCCAGTGTACAGCCAGTATGTGGGAATCGTCCTTCTGGGGTTGGTACTTAAGAACTGACACTTTCCACTCTGAAGATCTCAAAGATCTGTTTCAGAAGGTTGGGCGCAGCAGAGTGACCTGCAGTCAGCCACCAGTAGAGAAAGCAAAACTATGTGTGTCGAGCAGCTACGCTGTGCCAGGCATGTTGTCATGTCATCTTCTAGTGTCCCAGCAAATTGCAAGGTAGAAATTATAACTGGTCTTTAAGATGAATAAACAAAACACCAGAGACTTTTTTTAGAGAAGCCCCCACATCCTCCAGCTATTTCACTCTCTAGAGATGGCCTGGTGAAAACTTGTAGCTAATCCTAATAATAATTACCACTTCTTAAGCTCTCACCCTATATCAGGGATCACACTAAGCACTTTATACCCATTCCTTCTCATTACTACTCTATGACCTATTTCTTTATCTCTGCCTAAAATATAACGACCTCTGAAGCTCAAAGAAAACAAGTCATTTGCCCAAGGTGACACATTTGGGGAATGATGGAACCTGGATGCGAAGTTGTTATTTTAAATCCAAAGTCTGATTCTTAACCCAGCCTCTCCTCAAGTCTATAAAACAGAGGCGCAGCCCCCAGTAAGCCTGGGACATGGTGGGACAAGGAAGGGAAGGGAGGGAGCAGGGAGGGAGGAGAGAGCAGTGCTGGCTGGCATTTCTGGTGCTCTCTCAGCCTCACCACTAAGTATTTCACAGGAGTGAATCACAGAACAAAAGGGCAGAGGCCTTGTTTACTTTCTTTGACAAGCCACACACTGTAGAATGAGAATAATTATTAGTCATCTGTGAGCCTGGTGATGCTGGTTGCTTAGTCATTGACTAAGTATTATCGATCACACATTCCTAAGCCTCTATGTAGAGCCTCAAGCCACCTCCTGAATCCTTAAACAACTCCCAGCATCTCAGATTCCACGGGGCAGGCATAGTAGCTGCAGACATACTCTTCAGGAGCTATGCATTCCTCTCATTAAGAGATGGAAAACTTTTGGTCAAGAGCATTAAGAAAGTATTCAGCAGAACAAGCTACAGTCCCTCTCCTGCTTCCAAGGAATTACTTTCCAGCAAGACAAGATGCTCCAAGCGGGTTTAAGTCACCCCCCAGGACACAGGAGTTTCATCTCGATTATGTTCACCTGACATTCATGAGAGGTGCTATACATCAGAAAGAGATCTGAGAGGAAAATGCAACCGGCATAGTGATTGATGAGTAAGGATACCCCCCAAAAAAACACTGAGGTAGGCTTGATGATGGGAGGCCTGAAATGGGCGTGTCACTTTTCATTCGGTATCACTACTCCTGGAAATTCATCCTATAGAAACCATTTAACTATCCTAAAATCTGGAAGCACAAAGATGCTCATCAAAATGTTCCTCATCAGTATCAAAGGCACAAAACACATGCATGTCTGGTTCTAAGCCTCTGTTTATATAAAATGTGGTATGTTCAATTAGTGGGTTATAATCGTTAAAGGCTTTATAACAAAAAAAGTTACCTTATGATATTAAGTGGAAAATAGCACCACATCTTATGGAGAGTATAGTTATGATTATGTAAACCCAACAATCTAATTTTTTGAAGGAAAGGAAAAAAGACTCAGAGGAAGTAGCATAGTGCATAGCAATTGCTTTGAGAAGTAACTTAAAGGTCAATTATTTATGGTTTTTTTTTTTGCATTTTTCAAAATGTTTATAGTGAGCACATGTTGCTCTGATAATGGAGAAAAACAATAAAAATCACTGATCGATTATTTGATTGATTATCCTTATTAACTCAGTTCTACCTATAATTAATTAATCCATATATGTAACCGAACAAAGGCCGTGAGTTTGATGCCGGACATGCACTGAGAAGCCGGAAGTCTGAGACAATAGGTTTTTGCAGAGAAAAAGAGATTGATCTGTCAAGCCATCCAAATGAGGAGACTAGAGACGAAGCTCACATTAGCCTCTCCAGACAAAGGCTTGGGATCCGTTTTAAGAGGTGAGGGGAAGGAGACGTTACTCCTATTTATGAGTTCCAACTCAGGGGTCTGACTGGGTAGCCTTGGAACTAAGTCTCCTCAGGTTTGGAATGCAGAAGAGGCAAGAGAGATCAAAGAGAGTCCAGTCAGGCAGAGTCTGATTTATCAGCCCTACGTGTCCAGATTTGGTCCCTGCACTGGATTGACGGATCCCTCGCTTCTTAAATTAATGGGCTCCGGGGGTAACGGTTGCATCTCCGTTACGTAAGTCCCGTGAGTCTTGGTTCTGCTGTGTCTCGAGGTCAGTAGATGCTTATACAGCTGTTAGTTGTGCCTGCGCAAGCCTCTGAGACCAGTCTCATCAGCTTGGTCCGATGGCCTCTTCAGGGTTATGAGGAGCCCTGCTGTTATCTCCCGAAAGACACTTAAAACTAGGAAAACTAATTACTAGGGCCTGGTTTCAGTGTCAGGGCCTAGTTTTATATACAAATGGTGACAGCATAATCCAAGTGTTTAAGAAGGGACTTCACAGGCACGGCTTGGTATTCCAAGCCTTGCTTTATCTTATCAAGCCCACTTCCCAGTCCAAACTTCTCTTCGTTATGGTCCAAAAGACGAGGATGCACGAGCCTGCAGACCCTGACCTGGCCTTTCATTCCCCCTGCTTTCGTCCTACGGTTCCCTCCTCTCCATGTCCCTTTCCTCCTTTACCCCACCGCTCTTCAGAAACCAGTCGCAAAAAGCTCAGCCAAAATGCTTCGCACCTTCCTGAGTGATCCAAGGCAAATTATTTCATTTCTCAGAATTTCAGTTTCCTCATGTCTATAAAACGGAAATAATTTCTACCTTGCTTTTTCTCATTATTTCACAAAATTATCTATGTCAAGTGTCTGACACATAGTAGGCACACAAAAACATATATGTCTTGCCTCTGAATCCTATTCCAGACCTCTGACTGCCTCCTGTGCCTGGCACGTAGAAATCACTTAACGCATGTTTATTGAAATAATAGATACCGTTGGTGGTGATAGCAGACCCCGGCAAACAAGAACCTATGGCTGTATGATTTTAGATGACTCGTCTTTATACAAAAGCACAAATTAAGAAGCTAGTAAAAAAAAAGAATATTCTTCCTACATAGGGAAGAGCTTTATCAACGTTGATCAAAAAGAGGCTTTGGAAAATTGCCTGCAGGCATCACAGGACGAATTTGCAGACAAAGCAAAGAACATCAGAAAATAAGTCAAAAAGTTTCCTCCTCTCTCTCCCCAACTCCACTTCGAGCCCTCATCGCAAAAGGATTTGGTTGTGTTTTTAAATGGGCTTGTGCACTTTTTCAGAAATCAGCTAGATACCAATGCATCCCCGCAGCTGAATAAGCACAATGAAGATGAAAGTCATGTCCTGGGGGCAGTGTCCACTCTGATCCAGCAGCCCCTCAAGTTTGTATAACTCTTCTTGTTTGGTGAGAACAGGAGAGTGAGCTGGGTGTCCCATATCTGACATCGTGCAAGGTTAGCAGTGTCACAGATCATTTAAGAAGGTGAGCCCCGATGCCTGGGGACTTACTGAACTTTGTCTGGATCTTGTATCATCTCAGAAAATCCACAGTTATAATAGTGGCAAAGATTCTTCAGCTCAGCTCTTATAGGAAAACCAGACTTATCCACAAGCAAGCAAAGTAATCCTCCTCCTTCAATCTGCAAAAACTTGAAGCAGCTCTTTGGCATTAAAGGAAATATAAAGTAAAATATTGTACAAGCTGTATCATCTACTGGTAGATGGTTCTAAGGGAAAGGTACTTAAGGGAATGATAAGTCGACGAGAGACCTCGAAGTTTAAGCATAATGTTTGTAGGTCAAATTTTGGTTCACTGAAAAGCACTCTACTTGATAAATTTTCTTCCAGATCCATTAAATTATTCATTCATTCAACAGGCACTCAACACCAAACTACTTTTCATTTGCTTTTTCATTTATTCATTCAATAAATATTTACTGAACACAGAACAGATACCATGTACTGTCCTGTGCGTTAGGAATATAAGTAGTGAATTTGTTGAGTGATGATAATATGCTAAGAATTGCCTAAGTCACATGACAGGTGTATCCCGGAGGAGCTCGACCTGGAACCTGTTCCTTTGACCTCATACTCTCCTGCCTCTGAAAAGTATAAGATATGCAAATGTTCAGATTCAAATCTTAGCCTCAAGAAGCTTAGATTTTAAGAGCGCTAAGACAGGTAAGTGCTTTAAGAGATGTTAAGAAGAAGTTATTGGGGTCTTTTGGAGAAAGAAGAAATCATTTCTTCTTTACTGAAGAAAGAGAGACGTCTCCTTAGAAATGACAGAATTGGATGGACAAGTAGAATTTGAACAAAGCATCACCGAGGAGAAAAGATATTGTGAATTAAAGAAACGGCATCAGCAAATTACAAAGGAAGGACAGCAGGAGGCATGGGACAGAGCAAGAGGCCCCTTTTGTTGGAGCATCAATGACTGCGAAGAGCGATTTGGGGGGAAAGTGGACCAGGAGGCTGAGACAGGTATGTGATACTAGCTTTTTCTGGGGACCTTCCCAGATGACATTCATTCTGCTAAAAGAGACCCTGCAAGCAGCTGCTGACAGCTGATGAGGGCTCTTGCTTCATTAGCGTGAGTGATACATTACTCTAAAAAGTGAATGAGAATGGTTTCTGTGTTGAAGACTAGCTAACAGACTCAAGCAAGACAGCCTTTCTGGAGTTTCTAAGTCATTCTGTCCATCTTGGGAAACTGTTTATATAACAATTCTCTTTCACTAAAATGAAAAACAAAACAAAACAAAACAAAAAACAAAAAACCCACCTACAGGGCGTGACCCAGGGGAAGGAATACAGGGCGATTCACCATGGGAATACGGGGTGGTTCATTTTTGCTTTGTGCTCACCAGGCAATATTCTGAGACTTATATGACCCTCCCGGAGCCTCTGCATGGCCAGGCGAGACATGCTGGGAGGATCCATGTCCTGTTTATCAATAAACATGAGAGAAATGGCCCGTGATTTTGCTCAGCACAGATCAGCCCGCACCTGGTGCCATGTTAGCCAGTCTGTGCTCCCACTTTCAGGGAGGGAAGGGGACCACGTGGGGAGAAAACGCACATCCGGTTATATGATGAGTAATTGATGTCCAGCCCGCATAAAAGAAGACTAAAAGGGAGATGGGCAAGAAGTATCTTCAAATGTTTAAAATACAATCGTGTATGAAGAAGGACTACATGACTCTGAAGAACAGAACTTAAACTGATAAGTGGACTGAAATTCATATGTATCATGTCGTAAGCTTTGTGACAATTACATACGCAATCTTAATCTAATTCTTACGCAATCTTAATACGCAATCTTCATCTAAGTCTAATAGAAAAACGCTATTATGAGCATCAGTAGTCTCATTTTTCAGCTGAAAATTTACATTATTTAGGGGGGTCTCAGAAAGACTGAGCAACTTGCCTGAGGCCCCCCAGGGAACAGGTAACAGAGTTGGAACTCAAACCCACCTCAGTCTGACTCTGTCCTCTAGCTCCCTGGGTTGTAGCCTCACTATAATGGGTCGTAAGCTTCTTTTCTGTTGATCACTATGGGGACCAAACTGGGAGGAGCTACAGGAAGACAAATTATAGCACAACATACATAACTCTGTTTTGTTTAACTGAATGACTCTGGTAGAAATATGTCCATTCTCTAGACTTCAT
>NW_011888944.1:2609678-2614878 GCF_000151845.1 Pteropus vampyrus | reverse complement strand
GCGAAGAGCGATTTGGGGGGAAAGTGGACCAGGAGGCTGAGACAGGTATGTGATACTAGCTTTTTCTGGGGACCTTCCCAGATGACATTCATTCTGCTAAAAGAGACCCTGCAAGCAGCTGCTGACAGCTGATGAGGGCTCTTGCTTCATTAGCGTGAGTGATACATTACTCTAAAAAGTGAATGAGAATGGTTTCTGTGTTGAAGACTAGCTAACAGACTCAAGCAAGACAGCCTTTCTGGAGTTTCTAAGTCATTCTGTCCATCTTGGGAAACTGTTTATATAACAATTCTCTTTCACTAAAATGAAAAACAAAACAAAACAAAACAAAAAACAAAAAACCCACCTACAGGGCGTGACCCAGGGGAAGGAATACAGGGCGATTCACCATGGGAATACGGGGTGGTTCATTTTTGCTTTGTGCTCACCAGGCAATATTCTGAGACTTATATGACCCTCCCGGAGCCTCTGCATGGCCAGGCGAGACATGCTGGGAGGATCCATGTCCTGTTTATCAATAAACATGAGAGAAATGGCCCGTGATTTTGCTCAGCACAGATCAGCCCGCACCTGGTGCCATGTTAGCCAGTCTGTGCTCCCACTTTCAGGGAGGGAAGGGGACCACGTGGGGAGAAAACGCACATCCGGTTATATGATGAGTAATTGATGTCCAGCCCGCATAAAAGAAGACTAAAAGGGAGATGGGCAAGAAGTATCTTCAAATGTTTAAAATACAATCGTGTATGAAGAAGGACTACATGACTCTGAAGAACAGAACTTAAACTGATAAGTGGACTGAAATTCATATGTATCATGTCGTAAGCTTTGTGACAATTACATACGCAATCTTAATCTAATTCTTACGCAATCTTAATACGCAATCTTCATCTAAGTCTAATAGAAAAACGCTATTATGAGCATCAGTAGTCTCATTTTTCAGCTGAAAATTTACATTATTTAGGGGGGTCTCAGAAAGACTGAGCAACTTGCCTGAGGCCCCCCAGGGAACAGGGAACAGAGTTGGAACTCAAACCCACCTCAGTCTGACTCTGTCCTCTAGCTCCCTGGGTTGTAGCCTCACTATAATGGGTCGTAAGCTTCTTTTCTGTTGATCACTATGGGGACCAAACTGGGAGGAGCTACAGGAAGACAAATTATAGCACAACATACATAACTCTGTTTTGTTTAACTGAATGACTCTGGTAGAAATATGTCCATTCTCTAGACTTCATGGTCCCCTTCCGAAAAAATGAAAAGAAATGAGGTAGTAAAAATTAGCCCATTACGCTATTTCCTGCACTAGCTCTTCATAAACTGTAAAAGGCTGTGGAATAGAGGCCTACTTCCCTAGTAGGACTCCTCCATGAGCTATAAGACTTTGGGGATCAATAGAAACCTGTCTACAAAGCATTTAAGTGCCTTCATGATCTGGCTTCTACGCATCTCTCCTCCCTCAGCTTCCGCCCATCTAAAGCTCATATTCTCTCTTCCAGCCTTACTGAACCACCTGCTAGTCCCCAAACAGAGAGCCAAGCACTTGGGCTTCCCACACTTCATCCCCACCATTTGAATAAAACTAGGCAGTTAGCCTTCCTACAGGTGATTATTAAATACTTTTCAATATTTTTTTTTGGCATCAGCGGTGAGAAAATATTTTTCTATTAATTAAAAGGTTAAGTGAGTTCTTCTTTAGGTCAGTAAATAATGTATCACTTACTACTTCTCCTTCTTTTATCTCCTTTAACACAAAATGCCACTCCTATAAGCACATCAGTGACCGAGGAGAATCTCCTCAACATTTCAAAGAGAAGATGGCGGAGGGCATTGATAACACATAGAACATGGCATGTTAGAGAAAACGGCACCATTCTACAAGTCTTTCCTTACGGGCATCTTTTCTCAGCCATGCTGGGTCTTCCCCCAGCTCTGCCCTGGTCCACATTCCCACTACGATGGCACTCATGGCTCACTCCCACTCACTTGCGCGCGCTCGCTCTCTCTCTCTTTCTCTGTCTCTCTCTCTCTCTCTCTGTCTCTCTCTCTCTCTTTGTGTGTCTCTCTCTGTCTCTCTCTCTCTCTCTATCTTTCTCTCTGTCTCTGTCTCTCTGTCTCTCTTTATCTTTCTGTCTTTGTCTCTGTCTCTGTCTCTCTCTCTCCCCTGAACTAAATCTCTCTCTCTCTCTCTCTCTTTCTCTGTCTCTCTCTCTCTGTCTCTGTCTCTCTCTCTGTGTCTCTCTCTGTCTCTGTCTGTCTCTCTTTCTCTCTTTATCTTTCTGTCTTTGTCTCTGTCTCTGTCTCTCTCTCTCCCCTGAACTAAATCTCTCTCTCTCTTTCTCTCTTTCTCTCTTTCTCTCTCTCTTGCAGAGCATTCAATCTGTCCATCTTCAACTCCACCAAATGTGCTTACCTGCTCCTCCTTACTATAAGTTTCAAGAGTTGAAAGCTACTATATAAAGAATAAAAGTGTTTATGACTAGCAAAAAGGAATTCTAAATTTTTATAATATATTAAATTCAAAGTAAGTGCTTTATTATGTGCACCAAGTAAGAGGGAGTTACATTCCTCCAAACACAGTAGGAATCACAGTTAGAAACCTACGTCAACTGGCATCTCATTTCTATTTATTCTGAGGATGTCTTGTGCCCCTCACAGAGTAGGGCCCTGGTTAGCTGCCCGGGATCTTCACCCGGAAAACTCCTGTCTCCCTACAAGATTTAGCTGAACGAAACCGGTCCTGACTGTGCCCATATCGAACCACCCTACAGTGTCCCTTCAGCGTTCCCAAAATTTCACGCTGACTTCAACACTATGATTATTTTATAGCATCTATAAATATGAAGGCATTTATCAATTTATCTGCCTCTCTGCCTCCACTAAGCTGTGAGCTTCTAGGACAAGAATTTCAGCCTAATTCATCTCTGATTCTGCATAGTCCCAGAATATAGACTGAAACAGAACCCGTTTAAAAAAAAAAAAAGTTTGTTATATTAAATTGAATACTAAGTCTCCTCCAACTGCTACTTAGGTAGATGCATACATAAATATATATGGCTATACATATATATATATGCATACTTACACACGCGCACGCGGGCGCACACACACACGTACACACAGATTTTGATTCCAGACCAGACAGCAAATTGACATTGAAGGCGAAGCCAGCCCAGCATTCTGCACCTTTAATCCTGAAAAAAGAAAGCTGGTCATGACCCAGTCCCGAGTATAGAATTGTCTGTAGGTGGAAGAAATATGAGGGCGAGGAAACAGCAGGTAATTTGGAAGGGAAAATGAAGCACACAGCAAGTTGGGTTCCCCAAGGTTCCTAAACTGGCAGTTAATTGAATCCAGTGTTCCAAGACCTTAATTTCAAACAAGGTCTTTGGGAAAAACAGTCAGTCATTCTCCCTCAGGCAAAATGAAAACCGTTTTCCTTAACTCTGAGACCTAACAAAGCTTCCAACTTCTGCCTTAATCCTGGTGCAGGTGGCATGAGGCTGCACCCTAGGGGACTTTGGAAGGCAGGCCCCCAGCCTCACTTCCTCCTGCCCCTCCCGTGCCCCAGCTTATCTGCAAACCCCTGTAGGCATTCTTTAATTCAAAGCTCTCTGCATAAAAACACCAGCCTTCCCAGATGTGAGCCCTTGCCAAACTGACCCTGGCCATGTGTGGCCTCCGGTTCTGGATTTGGAGCCAGGATTCAGAATGAATCTCTCCGTCTCTTCCAGCAATTTGCTCTGCCTTTGTTATCATTCTCTTGTTCCCTCTAGTATTAGAGTCACCTCATTCATTCATTCAAAAGTAGGTAGTTATTGAATGTTTACTACATATCGGGGCTGAAGATACAGAGAATGATAATAATAGCAGTAGTCGTAGCAACGACAGCTGACATGCATTGAACTTATTGTTCGCTGTAACAAAAAAAATAAAGAGAAAACAAAATCTGGATCATTCTCTGTCTCATTTAACCCTCACAAAAACTCAAAGGCGTGGGGACTATGAGCAATGCCACTTGAGAAATGAGAGGCAGAGAGAGTGAATGACGTGCTGAATCCATTTAGGATAATTTCATCTGTAAGTAAGAGAAAAAGCAACTCAATGTGCCTTAAACAATGAGAGAAACGTATTTGCTAATGAACACAACAGAGAAAACAGAGGGCAGCAGCTCCGGGATTGGTGAATTCAGAAACTCCCTACCTGGATTATTTCTAGCCTTTCACTCTGCCAACCCATTAGTCCTCAGATGGGGTCCCCTCAGAGCTACAACAAGGTTACCTCAGTTTCAAGAGATCCATCCAGACCCAGTAATCCACAGGAAAAGAACGAGAGAGCATCTTTCATCTGTGTCCATGTTAGTTTCCTGGTGGTGCTTAGCTAAGTGCCACAAATTTAGTGATCAAAACAACAGAAACTATTCTCTCACTGTTCTGGAGGTGAAAAGCCTGAAATCAAGGTGTTAGTGGGGTCATCCTACTCTATCTTTGAAAGGTCTAGAAAAGGATACTTTTTCACCTCTTCCTGGCTTCTGATGGTGGCTAGCAATTTGTGGCATTCCTTGACTTGTAGATGCATCATTCCAATCTCTGCCTCTGAGAGATTGTTTTCCTTGTGTGTGTGCCCCTCTGTCTCTTTTCTTATAAGGACACCAGTCATGTTAAATTTAGGGTCCACCCTGCTTAGTATGACCTCTTCTTGGTTACATCTGCAAAGATACTATTTCCCAGTAAGGTCACATTGACGGGTAAAGGGGGGTTAGAATTAAGTACTTCATTTTTGAGGACAAAATTCAACCCACAGCAGTATCTTATTTTGAAAGCTGGAAAAACGGTCGCTGAAAGATCTTTAATCAACTTCTTATAGCTCATTGTTCGGAAATGCATCACATGTCCAAGCCTAAAACGATCACCGCCTAGGGAAGTAGGGACCACCATGATCAGTTTAGACCAATCAGGACCCACTCTAGAACCTGGGAAAGAAAGGCAATCTCCCCCACAGCAGTATGTGACTAGAAGATGTCTAGATATCTAGATAGCAGGCTTTACAGATATCTTCTATTCTAACCCATATCGCAATCCAGTGAAGTACATACCATCATTACCCTTGTTCTAGAGACCATAAACGGAGGCATCAAGTCCAAGTTTGCACAGCTCTTGGTGGTAGATATTTATGCAATGAGCATCCACCCCCAGACTGTGAGCGA
>NW_011888944.1:2592674-2608118 GCF_000151845.1 Pteropus vampyrus | reverse complement strand
GTTTGGTGATGACTTTTAAGAATCAATATCAACAGAACAATCCATGAAATAACAAATTGACAAGTCGTACTTCATTAAAATTAAAAACTTCTGCTCTATGAAGGACACTGTAAAGAGGATAAAAAGACTAGCTGCATGCTGAGAGAAAATATTAAGAAAATATGTATCTGATAAAAGCCTTGTAGTCAAAATAAACAAAGAACACTTAAACCTCAAGAATGAGAACACAAACTACCCAATTTAAAAATGAACAAAAGATCTAAACAGAAACCTCACCAAAAAAAAGGTAGATATATGGCAAATAAGCATATATCTTTAGAGAGTCACAAATTAAAATAGAAGGAGGAACCATTTAAGACATCACTACATACTTATTAGAACGGCTAAAATCTAAAATACTGACAACACCAAAAGCTGACAAGAATTTGGAGCAACAGGAACACTCATTTATTGCTCGTGGGAATGCAAAATGATACAGCCACTTTGGAAGACAGTTTGGCAGTTTTTTAAAAGCTCATCATGGACTTATTATACAATCCAGCAATCATGCTCCTAGGTATTTACCCAAAAAAGTTGAAAACTTATGTCCACAAAAAAACCTGCATACGAATGTTTATAGCAGCTTTATTCAAAATTGCCCAAAACTGGAAGCAACCAAGAGGTCTCTAATAAGCAATAGAATAAACAAACTTTAGTACATCCAGCCAGGGAAATATTATTCCTCGCCAAAAAAGGAATAAGCTATCAATCCATGAAAAGACAGGGAAGAAACTCACATGCATATTGCTAGATAAAAGAAGCAGTCAGAAAAGGCTACCTACCATATGATTCCAACTCTACGACATCCTAAAAAGGAAAAGCTGTGGAGACGAAAAGGCCAGCAGTTGCCAGAGGTTCAAGGACAGGGGGAAGGGATGAAAAGGTGGACCCTAGGGGATTTTTGGAGGGGTGAAATCATTCTATATAATACTATAATGGTGGATACATGACAATATGCATTTGTCAAAACCCATAGAATACATAACAACAGACAGTAAGTCTGAATGTAAACTATACACTTCAGGTAATCAAAATGTATCAATAGTGGTTCTCAGTTTTAACAAATGTAACCCGCTAATACAAGACGTTAATTATAGAGGAGGCTGTATAGGCAGAAGAGAGAGAAGATAGTTAACGTGCTCTGGGGTGCTCTAGTTGAAACCGCAGGCAGGCATGTTTTGAAATCTTGACAGCTAGAAGCATGCCCCTGATATTTGAAAACTGCCAGCAATT
Source organism: Pteropus vampyrus (assembly GCF_000151845.1). Taxonomy (NCBI): domain Eukaryota; kingdom Metazoa; phylum Chordata; class Mammalia; order Chiroptera; family Pteropodidae; genus Pteropus; species Pteropus vampyrus. The sequence continues at coordinate 2,606,846 of NW_011888944.1, read as the reverse complement.
CTTCTGCTTCTTCAGAGGTAAAGGCTCAAATTCTTCTATGAAGAAAGGTACTACCATTTTTGGGGGGGTGGGGAGGGGAAGCTTACAGGGCATTTTAACTAAACAAAGGTAAAGAAAGATCTTCTGAATTGGAGAGATCCAAACCAACAAAAAACCATGCATGTCTGTGAGCTGTGTTACGGGGCCAAAGGTTTAGAGGAAGCCTTGGAGATTCTCCCTCAAGGCCTCCAGAGGGTGGAGGCCTGGACCTCGGTTGGGAGAAATCCACCTGCTCAGGGCACTGCCTCTCAGGGTGATGAACTGAGCATCGCAGCGTGGAGACTGGCAGGGGCTAAGGAGAACGCGGCAGTGCAGGACCCCTCAAATGAGGGACATGGGCTAAGACGGCGAGGAGCAGCCACACCTAGCAATATTCACCTGCATTGTAATTCCTTTCTCTCTTCACAAGGCTTCAGTCATGTTTTAGACACTGCGCTACAGGGAATTAAAGTACAGACCTGGCGTGTGCTTAAGGAACAGCAGTACAGAGTGAGATGCAGCTCCAAGAAGAGACGGAATTCAGAAAGCCAGAGGCAACCCGAAAATACTCAAGACCCCAGGAAAGCGGGCATTCGTGTTTGGTTAAATTGCACAGACGATAAGAACGAGGCGGGGTCTGCAAAAGGGAGAGAATGCTGTGTGACGGAAGGACAGGGACGATGTCCTGGCTGCACCCTGAAATGTGTAAGACTGGGATCCTGGAGGGGGAGAGGACTCTCCAGGCACAGGTGTGTGTGAGCAACTGTGTCACACAGGGACCCATTTCATAAAGAGTAAGTTCTCTCTGGAAACGTCATTTTCCGGCCAATATAGTAGCAAAGAAATTACTTCTTTGTGCAAATTTTGAAAGCCATTTATGGGCCAGAAGTTCTCACACATACGCACACACACACGCACACACGCACACACACACACCCCAAGTAGGAGTCACAAAGTACGTCTGGCTCAGCCTGAAGTTATTTTTCCTTCCCAGGCTTGAACACAAAATTGTGTTTTCACATTTCTTTCAATCCAAGTCCTGTGGATCTGCTTAATAAGATTCAGACTTTCATTCCTTCCATCTCAGGAACTAAAGAAAAAGCAGTCTCCTGGGGTTGGCCCTGCTGGAATTCTCAGCAGACTTGACAATGGAAAAGTTCAAACATTATGGCCTGCAGTCATTTTCTAAAACAAACAAAACCAAAGCAAGCTTCGCTGGCTCTTTCATGGCTTACATGACTAAAATTCTCTCCCTCTCATTTTTTTCTTGGTTTATTATTTTTTCCTCCCTCCTCTACATATTCTTCAAAGACATGTGAGTCATTAAAACTCAGCTGATGATTCTCTACATATCAGTGTGAAATGTCAGTTAGCAAATTAAGCAAAAGTTCTGGCTGGGGAGATAACCCCCGTGGTTTGCTGCAGAAGCTGCCTTTTCAGATCTAGTTTCCCCAACAGAGGGAGGGAGGATGGGCGAGAGGCCAGGACCAGAGAGAGGAGGCATTTGTCAAGGACAAAGCTCGTGGTCAAAATGAAGATGCAGGAAACGAGGGCAAAGCCAAGAGCACCAGGGCTCCCACGAAGCACGCGGGCGCCGCGGGGTCGGGGGAGGAGAGGGCATGGGATAGACAGGCAGCCATCTGGGAACCGATCTCCCTAAGGCGCTGGCCTGTGTGGTGTTCGCGATGTGTTTACCCGATGGCCGTGCACACACAGCCTCCGCCCTGGGTACCCCACTGCGTCCTGGCCGCAACTGGGAATCGGCTTCCCTCTGGTCTTCTCGTATGGACTCTGTCCATTCTCCACACATCCCTCCACACTCCTCAGAAATGTGGTCGGCACGCTGGCTCTGTGCCGCCCCCAGCGGCCTAAGCTCTTAAGGCAAGATCCTCTCCTCTTGAGGCTCAAGTCCTCTCCAGCTGGCGTCCCCACCGTGCTATCCCTAACCACTGCTCGGCTGATTCTCATTCTGCCAATGGTCTAAATGGTTTGATGGTGACCGTGGTATTTGGCCCACAGCCTCCCCTCGGTCTCACGTCACCCCGGGTGACCTCGACATTCGTAGTGGCCAACCTACACAGTCGCCAGACTCCCCAGATGTGTGGCTCCCTCTCCTCGGTCTCCCCTCCCCTGCCCTCCCCTCCCCATGCAGTATTCACTTCCACTCATCATGCAACAAACAGTAACCAGCATCTCCCATCACTCCGTGCTGGGAATGGTGCTGCCAATTCCAAAGAAAACACGGGCCCTGCTCTCAGGAGCCTAAAGGCTAATAAGAGAGTCACCAAGAAGGACACGTTGGGTCTCAGTCTGGTAGGAAGAATTTGGCAACAGGCCCTCGCTCAGCAGAAAGGCAGGACCAACAGTATAGAAATGGGGAAGTGGAGGGTAACCCATCTGGGCCACAGCAGGTCCCCATCCATGGACCCCATCAGAGGGGTCCAACTCCAGGAGAAGACAAGGGGAGATTTGCATTAGCTACATACTGTCTCGCAAGCACAGCTGAGATTTAGATTAAGTTTTCAAATGAAGACAAATACCTGATTATCAACCAGAAATTGAGGCAGAAGTGCAGCCATCAGCACGGGACCTTCTTCCTCTCTATATTTAATACTATGCTAGCTCATGGAAGGTGCTTGGTAAATTTTTTTTTTAATAAATCATCCTGATGAATACAGTAAGCATGATAAGCGCTGGAGAAAACGCTGCAGAGCAATCTACAGGGCACCACGCAGGCAGGCTACATACCGACGCAAGACCAATTCCCCCTCTGGACGGGGCTCCTAAAATACTCTATGACTGGTTTTTAACAGTCACCTAGACCAGGTGGGAGGTGATCAGCATCAGGAGGTGGCTGGGCATAGGACAATCAGGGCTAACTCTGGGTCATCGGAGCTCAGAAGCAGTCTGTGATACCAAGAGGAACCTGAAGCAGAAGCAAATCCACCTTCCAATGAAAGCTGCTTCCATACCTTTAGTCATGGTGGGAACCAACCAGCTTACCAGAATATGGGGCCACCAGACTCTAGAACAGGAACTCCAGCCAGGGTCACCAGCAGAGTCCCCAGGCCCACAGGAATCTTCAAAAGTCACCAGGGAATTCACAGGACATTTCTATTATCTTTAAAATCCTAAGACAATTTAAGGCATATGGGCTAACTAAAGTAGCCTTGTTTTTCACTGAAATTAGAACCAACTCAGTGTGCTAACGCTGGTCACGCAGATCAGAAACTGTGATTAGAAGTTATATGTGCATGTGGTTAACTTTAAATGGGGAAGTGAACCAAATATTTATTAAGTGCAGTTTGCTTGACATAATCTTTCAAAACATGTTGTACTTTGCAAGGAATTAATAAAAGAGGTTTCTTTGGTATAGAAAGGTAGGAAATCATTTGATAAGAATAGAGAAAAAGCTTGTATATTTTATCAGCTTATCACATGGGGCCAGAAGCATCTCGTTCTCTGCCTGAGGACATGCTGAAAATGTGTTTTAATCCAGAGCTCTTCTTCAGAGAACCACATGGCCTTGCACAGGAGGAGGCTGGTTTATAAATCAAGCATATATCCCTCCTTTTCTCTACAAAGCTATCTGAGAGTGATCAAAGGGTTAATGAGGAGGCTTATTCATAGAAATATTCAGCTCTATTCTTTGCCCATGGCTCTTCGCATTATTTAATAAGAGAATACAAGCTTTAGATATTAATAAACCTGGATTTGAAACCCAGCTCTCCCACTGATTATGTACATGACTTGGGACAAATATCTCACAGAAGAAATGCAGACGCAAATATTAAAAATGCCAATAGATAGTGGCTTAAAAACCTGGGGGTTGCTTTTCTCATGTACCAAAAAGTTAGCTACAGGAATCTCAGAATGAAGCAATTCTGTCAGGGCATCCTCAAGGGTCTGGGTTCCAATTCAGCTTCTGCTCCTATCCAAGGAGGCATATAAGTGTTCATCTTCTTTGTGGTGTGATCGCTGTATCCCTCCAGCCATTGCATCCACATCCCGGATGGGAAGAAAAGAGAAGGGAAAAGGGCAGAAAGAATGCACCAGTTGAATCTATTTTTATCAGGAAAACATTAGCTAATTTGGAAGCATCGCTGAATAGATTTCTGCCTATGTATATTCATTCTCATTTGCAGGGAGATCCAGAATAATAATCAATTGACAAAGAATTGACATTTAAAGAAAGTATATAAATCAAGTATATAAATACGAAGATTTTAAAAATAGAAATAAAGACCTTAAAATTAAAAAAATAACAATTTCTATTGAAACCCATCAAATATGTTAAAATTGGTTAAAGTGTTTTAGTTATAAACATAGCTAAGAATATGTTCAAATGAGCTACTAATAGGGAAAGAAGGAAGGAAGGAAGGAAGGAAGGAAGGAAGGAAGGAAGGAAGGAAGGAAGGAAGGAAGGAAGGAAGGAAGGAAGGAAGGAAGGAAGGAAGGAAGGAAGGAAGGAAGGAAGGAAGGAAGGAAGGAAAAAGGGAGGGAGGAAGGAAGGGAAGGAAGGAGGGAGGAAGGAAGGGAAGGAGGGAGGGAGGAAGGAAAGGAAGAGAGCAAAGAAGGAATAAAGGAACGAAGGGAGAATTGTAACGAGAAAATATCATTGATTGCTTTTGCTATTTTGAAAATTGGTAAATAAAAGTAAAAGTAATCAATCATGTATCCTGTCTCTTCTGTACAAAGCATATCTGGAGCTATTCAAAGGCTTAATGGGGAGATTCTCTTTACAGCAGTATTCCAGCTTAAAAGAAAAAGGAGAATGAAAAAGTTAGAAACTCATTTTGTGAATCCTAATGAAATAATAGTTTTACGCAATGATCGTGAATGGCTGCTACCATTACAGAGAGTTCATCTAATGAAAAAATATACCATCATCTAAAGATTGCGGTATTTTTGCCCAAAATTCCAACCTGAATCTATTAAGCTTCAAGATCTAACTACCAATTTATAGGGAACAGAGGAGCAGAAGAACATGTTAAATGATGCCGCAGGGATTCAATCAACAAAATCCAGAACACAGGAAAGGTTACAGACCAAACAAGTAGTTTTTCAACAAATAAATCACAAGGGGACAAAAGACTAGAAGAGGAGAAAGAAGAGATTTTATAAGACTTGAGGCATATCAAGCAGTTGCAATGTATAAAACTGAGTTGACTACTAATAGGGAAAAAAAATTAAAAAGAATATAGAGTAACTAGAGAAATTTGAACACTGACTCAATATTTCATTATCATAAGAAATTATTTTGAGTGATGTAGATATAAAATTGTATTGTCATTATATTTCTTTAAAGAGTACTTACCTATTAAATACATGCTGAAATTCATGTGGATTAAATTATATAATGTCTGGGATTTGCTCCAAAATAATTTAGGGGTAGGAGGCAAATGAATGGAAACACAGATGAAATATTGGCCATGAGTTGATAATTGTTGAAATTGCATCATGGGTACATAGAATAATTTATTATACTAAGCTCTCTTTTTTTATACATTTGAAATTTTCCATAATAATTTTTTAAATACATTAGACTAAAGTACCATTGAACTTAGTCCAAAATTAAGAAGCCAGTATAACAAAAGGTATAATTTTCATGCAAGTCCTTGTATCAATCATCTTAACAAAATTCTGAGTTAAAAAAAAAATCTCTTCAGATTTTATTATAAATACCTGAACTGTATGATCCTACTTTACTATGAAAGCAATGTATGATTGCCCCAAATGATCAAAACCAAGTAAAGAGCTCTTGGTAGAGTATTCTGAAGTAGCAAATCTTTTTTCATTCCCCAGTATGTTCCCAATTATACATACACATATATTTTCACATAATTATGAGGTTTCAAAAGATACATAACTTTGGAGAGCTAAGATAATTTTCAAGATATTCAAAATTAAATTTTTCTATTCAGTCAACGAATATTTGAACACCTCCATGCCACTGGGCATTGCTCTGAGTTTTAAAGAAATAGTGGCTGAGAAATAAAAAGAGGTGTAGCCTTTGCCAGGTGGAACTCACAGAATGAGGAGACCTGGGGAGACAGAGCAGACCCCAAAGATGCCCTGCAAATGACAACCTAAGTTCATATCAGCATTGTTCTCAACAGTCAAAAAATGGAATTGACGCAAGTGTTCATCAGTAGATGAATGCTTAAACAACGTGCCATAAATACATACAAGGGGATGTTGTTCAGCCATGGAACAGAAGGAAATCCTGACACATGCTAGGACAAGGATGAACCTAGAGGACACTATGCTGAGTGAAATAAGCCCATCACAAAAGAACAAATACTGTATGAGTTCATTTATAGAAAGTATCTAGAATAGCCGAGTGCATAGAGACCGAAAACACAGTTGTCGGGAACTGGGGGGGGTGGGGGTGGGGGAAGAACGGGGACTTATTATTTAACACATAGAGTTTCAGTGCTGCCCAGTGCAGAGTTCAGTGGATGGATGATGGTGGCAATGACAGGAGGACAATGTGAAGGTTCTCGATGTCACCGATGTGCATACTTAAAAATATTATAGATGGAAACTTTTGTAATGTGTATTTTACCACAATTTAAAACATTTTCATTACAACCTAGGGCAAATGTCACCAAGGACAGTTATTCTGCTGTTCAAGTAGATACTATTGGCTGCCTCCCAGCATTTATTTTCTGCTCTCTAATATTATCCATATTTGTTTAGGGGTCCATTTCTCCCCCACATGGTCATGTGACTCAGGAGATACCAACACCTTTTCTGCCTCAATTGATTGATCCTAATTAGTCCAAGAACCATGATACCACTCTGCCAACTATTAACAGTTGGAGGAGTGCTTTGGTACATGAACTATGTTGGCCCAATCATATTGACATAAAGCGTTTATATTCTGTAGTTGGAGGAGATGGAAATAAAGAAGTATGCTGACTCCACTGCTGCTGGCCATCATTTTGTGAACATGAAGGAAACCTGTTTGGGGCTGAAGGTGATGCAGGGAAAAATCTCAAAGAACCTGGTCAGACAGAGAAGTCATCGACATCGCTGAGCCATGGAAATAACCAACTCTACAGCCTTTCTACCTTGGACTTGCTGTTATGTGAGAGAGTGCGTACCCTATCAGAGAAGCCAGCTTAAATTGGGTTTCTGATAAGTCAGCCCAAGTCATCTTATCTGAAGTAACAATACCAAACAAGCAATGAATACAGGTAACTGTCTTAACCTGTAGAGTTCAGGACAAGAAGCTTCCGGGCCAAGGCAACAGCATGCGAAAAGGCCCTGTGGCAAAAGGGAATATAGAGTTTCTGTCCAGGATTTCCAGGAAGCAAAAGAAGTTCAGTCTGGCCTAAGCTCCGAAGGGGTAGGAGGTAAACTACGTTACAAGAGAAGATTGAGAGAGAGAGGGACCCAGATCCTTTATGTAGGTCCTGCTAAGATTCGGGTCTTAGTTCTAATGTCAGAAGCCATTGGAGTGTTTTATAACATCATGAGCACATGATCAAATTCGCTTTCAAGTAGATGCTATAATGTGGAGAACTGATTGGTGAAAGGTCAAATGGAGGCAGGGAGATGAGTATTTCGGGCAGGAGATGGGGGTAGCTTGGGCTAGGGCAGTGGCTGTGGAGATGGAGAAAAGTGGACAGATTTGTGAGGTTTTTAAAGGCAACGTCGATGGAACGTGGTGCCGGGTCAAATGTATGCTGTGGACAAAGCAAAAGTGTTGGGGTGATATCTAAGTGTCTGCACGTAACAGGGTGAATCATGAGGTTTTTGGTATAGAAAGGGACATTAAAAGAGAACTAGATTTGGCAAGAAAGATCTTGAACTGTAAACAAGGATAGAACTAATATCTAACTTAAACTTAATTTAGGTAGCACTCAATTACAATTAATAGAAATACAAACCACTGCCATTTACTAAGCATTTATTATGTGATAGAATCTGTACAATGCACTGCACTTTATAGTCACCATTGCAGAAGACTATATTTTCCCAAGAGCGCCACATCTCACACTGTTCCACAATGTCGCCTTGGCCCCATTCCCGTCGAGAGGTGGTGTCTATGTCCCCACTTTGCATCTGGGCAGCCATGTAACTGCTTCTGTCAATAGACTACGTCACAAGTAACACTACTTGATTTCTGAGGTTAACTCATAAAAAGCCATACAGCTTCTAGTAATTCTCTTGGGACATTCATTCTGGGAGAAGCCAGACCATGTAAGTGGTCCAACTCTCCTGAGACACCAAGCTGGGAGGCCACATCTAGGCACTTTGGTTATCAGACTTAGTTGAGTTCCTGGCCCATAGTCAATGCCAACCTAACAGCCAGGTAAGTGGGCCACCTTGGAAAGTCTCCTCCAACTCCAGTCTGGTCACCATAGCTATTGCCCTAAGGTGCAGAAACTAGGCATTTCTACTGAGCCCTGCCCAAAAGAAAAATTAACTGTTGTTGTGGATCTTATATGGCGCTAGGTTTAGGGAGTGGTTTGGTATACTCCCCCACCACTGTACAGGTGAAGAAACGTGGACTGGCAGAGATTAATGTAACTTGTCCAGGATCACAGAACTGGTGAGTCCAGGAGCCAGAATTCAAACAAAATCTCTCTGGTCCAGAATCTGTGCTGTTTCTTAAATTTCATTGCTGTCGCTTTTTGGTCACATCCCAAAATTAAATTGCTAGTTCTATTCAAAAATTTGTGCCTTATCCCAAAACAGATCTTGCCATAAGGTGCAGAAACAAAGCCTCTCCACTGAGCCCTGCCTTCTCCCAAAAAATAACTGATTGAGCAAAAAACTGATTGTTGTTGGTCTTTACAGAAGATCAAACAAACCCTAACCTCAAGCACATGCATTTGGAAAGTAATCTATTCTACTTGAAAAGAACAACTTGCCAGTAAAACGCAGACAATTGCAAATGCTTGAAAAAGTTTCTGTTTTCGTGTGTGTGTCTCCCATCCCTCTTCCCAGGCAGTGGGGAATAGATGTGAAATTAAAACAGACAACTTCCATTTTCTTTCAAGAGAGATTTATGACCACTGTCTACAGAACTTCAAGCTGTGAAGTGAACTGTAAAACAAAATGTTTTAAAATAATATGTTTAAAGCAAAGCAGTGTTATGTACAATTAATGTAAAAATGATCAGAAGTGATAGTTGCTGAGTAAAAGTAAAAATAGAGAAATATGAGCTATAACAGTAACAGCATTTCATGAAGCATTAATCCATCAGCAAGGAGCACAAATCAAGGGAATAATCAAGTATATTAATGACTCCCGAATAACCTTCTCTTACTAATCAGACATCTTAAAGTGGTACTCAATCCGTTTGCCGCTGCCTTAGTCCAGGCTCTTAGGATTTCGCCCTCATGCATCTGCAGCCTCTCTTAGCTGGCCATTCTACTCCCCAGCCTCACCAGCAGTGCCACACCAGCATCCCACAGCATCCCACCTCCTCTTTTCCAAGCCCACCCCCTCTACTGAGAATGCCCACCATCTGCCCTTGGCCAGGATAAAGCTTGCTCATGCTATAAGCTTTTGCTCACATGCGGGCAACTCGGAGTTGCTTCCTCTGGTGTTTTCCAGTCAAAGACAGGGAACTTTTCCTCTGAGTTCCCACAAGACAGCAGTGCTCATGTCAACTGTTCAACCCACCTTTTCTAAGCTCATACTCTGTAAGCACATTATTCTAGGTGCAGATAGAGAAGACAGATGATACTTCTGTTTGGAGAGACAGGCCTGAAACCAGTGCTTCTCCATTGGGGGTGATTCCCACCCCCCACCCCCACCCCCACCCCCACCCCCACCCATGAAACATTTGGCAGTGTCTAGAAACTCACTTTATCGTCGTACCTGAGAGGACGTTACTGGCATCTAGTGGGTAGAGTCCAGGGACACTACTAAACATCCCAGAACTCACAGGACAGCCCTATGGCTAAGAAAGATTGGACCCAAAATGTCAATAGTGCCCCAGGTGAGAAGGCCCGCTCTAAACAAACCAACAAATAATTAAGATCATGTCAAGGACTGCTAAGAGCCATGAAGAAAATAAATAGTAAAGTGTGATAGGAAGCTGGGACGAGAGGAAGAAGGCCGCTCTAGAGGAACAGTGAGCAAAGATGGAGGAGCTGAGATTTCGGCCCCGCCAGTCAGGTGTGAGTCCATGGCGCATGCACTGCCGCTCTGGGTGTTATTCACGCCAACACCTTCTGGACTGGCCCGGAGGCACATTCCAGTCGCCACCTCATCTCGTGCAGCCCGTCCAAATGCTTCAGCCCGTATGGGCATCCCGTGTGTGCTCCTGCTGCTGACGGCTGTTCTCCGTCTATTTCTCTTCACCCCAAGTGACAATGGGGCCATCTCTCCTTGATCCCTCAAAGTATCCAAGCTCAGAGCTACTCTGCGAGACAGATTGTCCTGAAAGCTTCAGGAACGTGGACAGGAACCGCAGCAGGACATAGAAAAGAAAATTGCTCAGTTATCGCTGCTTCTAAAGCCCATCAGTCGAGGCCTCTGAGACGTCTCTCTCCTGGGTGCGAACTTCCTGCTTTGTCGCTGGGATCTGCATTCTCCCAACAGAGCATCTCTCATCACCTCCCTCCACCCTTATAACCAGATGTCAATCATTGTCCTCACCTAGCCCGCTGACTCCAAGTCGATACAATTCCCAGGAAGAACCTGAAAAACCTTCCTATTGTTTCATGTAGGATAATTTTAGATTCCTTAGATCAATCTCTCCATCCCAAAGTAGGCTTGGGGCCTTACCTTTTATAGTGAAAAGGCCTATTTAATAATAAAAGCATGTATTCTGCCACTGTCCCCTGTACCTTAGGAATGCAGAAATGACTGCACCCTGATTTCATACAGGAATTCTTCTTCACAGTACAAAGAATAGGTATTAATACATATCAATTTCTCATGTACAAGCTGGAAAACTAAGGACAAAAGAGTTGGTTGACTTGCCAAAGAGCTGTTTAGTTGAACAAACATGGAATATCCACCTACCTGGAGCAAAGCTCAGGTAAGTGGCTCACCGGGTCAGAACCCAGGTCTGATACCTCAGCACGACTCCCGCTGTGTGTGCCTGGAAATGCCGAGGGGTCACTTCCAACTCAACAAAGCGCTCTCAGAATTGTGAGGAAACTGCTGTGCCAGGTAAATGTCTCGTTCTGATCTTAATATGTTCATTCGAATGACAGACTCCCACCTTATTCTCCCACACCAAGCTTTCTCTCGATTGAACCTCCTCTGAACTGACCGACTGCACACTATACTCACCAGAGTTCTTAGAAGTCAGCAACAAAAACAGACAATGACCAGTTTAGACAGAAAAGAGAAATATAAAAGGATATCACCAGCTGGCAGGATTTTAGGAAGTGCTAGTGAACCAAGCTTAGAGCTACACAGCCAAAGCAATACCTCAAAAAGGAAACTCTTAAGGAAACCTGGATTCCTTGACCAAAGAAGGTACAGAGTGGAACTAATGGAGTCGGGGGCATTACCAGAAGCCTGAGAGCTAGAGCCAGGTGTGACAGTCCAAGCAAGAGACGCCATGGGTCTGAACTAAGGCAGGTGTTATTGAGATGGAGTGAGTGGAGAGAGTAGAGTAGTTAGAATACCTGCATATTGGGAACACCTCCAGACTACTAAGATGGGGGTGAGGGAGCAGGGCATTCTATGACCCCTCCCTTGTTGCTATTTGGGTCAGGGGATTGTAACTGCAGCAATAGAGAATGCAGCTGGAGAAGTGGGCGTGGGGATGGACGGCAGACGGAGGGGGTGAGAGCAGTCTTGGGCACGCGGAGGTAGAGGGAACCGTGAGTCTGTCCATTAGGCAGATGGACCGAAGCTGTCGGAGGGAGATGTGGAGAAGGACACACAGAAGGGGCAACATGCAACCGCCCGAGGAGAGATAATAGAGAGCAAAAATGGGTCAATGCCAGAACCGGGGTGGCCAACTCATGCCAGTTTGCTTGGGACTTTCCAGGATTTAAGACTAAAAGTTCCATGTCATAGAAAATTCCTCAGTCCCAGACAAGTTAAAATCCACTATGTAGGGGGAAAGAAATAACACAGAGAAAGATGATGTGTCATCTCACCCGTTGATTGCAAAACCATGGCTATGACCCAGACTCCCTAATGCTCAGACACTTCCTTCACCCTCTGTCAGACAAAGACTAAACTGCAAGAAATGAATAGGAGACCCAAACAGTAGGGTTCAAATCCTATATTCATGGCTCACTAGGTACATGACTTCAGGCCAACCAGTTAGTCTTAGCGCCCTTACCTAAATGACTGAGGGAACATTTTCATGTTCCCTAATCCCAGGAAAAAAACAAAGTAATTAAATAAAAACATAGAGATAGCAAACGATAGCGATTCTGCCAGCAAGCTGACGAGAGGAAAAGAAGCATGGACGAATGGACCTGTCCCCTGACCTTAGCATCCAGCCCTGAGAGTGGTGGGTGTCTCCTGGCCCAGCCTTCACGCAGGTTTGAAAGGCTTAACCCTCCATAAAATGTCCTCACCATTCTTTTGAAAAATATGTTCCCACTACTAAAGCTGTCGGAGTGAAATATATTTCTCCCAGAAAATGCTAGTGGATTTATCACAACTGGGCCATTCATCTGTTAAAAAGCAGAATGGCATTTATTGCCAATTGCTTCCTTTATAGGAGAAAAGAAACAGGGAGCCTAATAAGCTTGGTTAATTTTTTTTCTTTTATGACTCCAGCAACTGCACTAAATATTCCATCTGCTTTTCTTACGCAGCTTGGAGATGGCTCAGAACTTCAGAAGTGTTTCGAGGAAGATTCCAGCAGAACCACGTGCTGCCGCCTCAGGAGGAGACACTCGGGGGAAAGAGGTTCTGAGAACTGACCCCAGAAGATGTCCCTGCTGGGGCGCCACAGGATCATGGATCCATTTACAACATCAAGGACGTAACTTTAAAAAAATCCATCAGTCGATGGGCAATTTATCTGTAGTGATTTGGCTGAAATGATTTGGAAATACACTGAGTTTTTAAGGCACATGGAGAAGCAGAGTAGGTTTCTGAAGGGAAGGGCTAGGGAGCTAGACTCAGGTCTCAGCCTTGACACTGGTTAACCATGTGAACTTGGTTAACATCGGGGACATCCAGAAACCCTACTGTAAGTGCTCACCCCCAGCAGCCCACGACATTCACATATCCACCTTGATGCTCCTGCTAATTTCATTCATTTCTGATTTGAGGAGTTTGAGACCATCAGCTTTCTCTGGAGCACAACTTTGCACAAACAGCATCGAAAGCTGGTTTCTCGATCCCAGCTCTACCATTTAAATGACCTTTCCGGCCAGCACTGTCTAAAAGAACTTCCTGAGACGATGAGAATATTCTAATATGCACTGTCCAATATGGTAGCCTCTAGCTATATATGGCAAATAAGCCCTTGAAATGTGAGTGGGGTGACGGGGGAACTGAATTTTTCAGTTTATTTAATTTTAATTGCTATAAATATTAACCTAAATAGCCACAGTTCAGATCTAGCTTGTTCAGCCTCAGCTCCTTCATCTGTAACATGGCATCTGTAAAATACATTCTAAGCAAGGTTGCCTGGACGATTGTATGTTACAATGCATGGAAAGCCCCAAGCCCTGTGCCCAGCATGACCAAGGCTTGGTAAAATGATAAAATGGGGCTCCTCGGGGATCTGTCTTCATTTGGCCCTAGAATCAGTGCTGCCAGGCTTGTTATTAACTGGGGGTGTCAGGCAGCATAAAGATTCTGACCAGCAGTTGTCCTAAAGCCACAGGAAAGCAATCCATATTTTAGATAATTTTCCATTGGTGACCAAGAATGTTCTGCATGAGGAAATCTATTAACTGCTTCATGGGAGTGAATATTTACAAGAAGTTAGAAAATGCTGACTTTAGCCAAGGAAAATGACCCTCTGCGGAGATTCACAGCCAATTAATGCACTGGAGTTTCACTGAGAAGGTTCACAGATAAAAGTTACTAACTACACAAGTCCATTTTAAACACGTTCTCACAAACTAGAGGTTCTATTCAAGGTGTGACTCTGGATTTCCAGCAAGGAGAGGAGGGCTTTTACTACAGGCCCGAATGAAGAGGAAACTGTGACACTCCAAGGTCGTCAGTCACGGGGCAGGATTTCACAAAGGCTCC
>NW_011888944.1:2590029-2592624 GCF_000151845.1 Pteropus vampyrus | reverse complement strand
CCAAGAATGTTCTGCATGAGGAAATCTATTAACTGCTTCATGGGAGTGAATATTTACAAGAAGTTAGAAAATGCTGACTTTAGCCAAGGAAAATGACCCTCTGCGGAGATTCACAGCCAATTAATGCACTAGAGTTTCACTGAGAAGGTTCACAGATAAAAGTTACTAACTACACAAGTCCATTTTAAACACGTTCTCACAAACTAGAGGTTCTATTCAAGGTGTGACTCTGGATTTCCAGCAAGGAGAGGAGGGCTTTTACTACAGGCCCGAATGAAGAGGAAACTGTGACACTCCAAGGTCGTCAGTCACGGGGCAGGATTTCACAAAGGCTCCGACTCTCAATCTCAGAAGAACCTTAGGATTCATTTCATTCCAGCCCTTCTCGAATGCTTAACCCCTGCCAACACCTCAGCTTCAGCCTGAATAGCTCCTGTTATGAGGGTCTCCCTCGGTCCCAAGGCAGGCGTTGCATTGTTGGACATAGGATATTGTTACAAAGAGCTTCCTGTGATGAACACAAACCCAGAGAAGGAACACTGTGCCCTACAAGAGTCTTGAACTCTGTCATTTTCAACTCTGTGAGCCTCAGAATCTTCAGACTTAAAGGGGGATAGTAAAATGGTAGTGGAGGGTTGTCGGGTACACTAAGCAGGTTAGAGAGGCAATGGACCATGTCGCATTCCATTTCTTCCCACCAACTCTGCTTCTTCGGCTCTAGAGGTAAGCTGAAGACTGTTACCTTTTCACAGCACCTGCCCTCACAGTAGTAATACTAGAAGTCGTTGCTATTGTCATCCCATTATTCTTATTAACATTCCTAATTCTTCCTCCAGCCTGGAAAATATACAGATATGTGTGCCATCCTCCTTCCCCAGGCTCAGCCACCTTATTACTTTTGACTTCTTTCATCTGTTAGTTTCAAGTGCCTCATGGTCTTAATAATGGATTGACGGGCCCATGACTGGTTGACACCCAGAACTGAGTGACATCTAGAACTTGTGCAACACGGCAGCCTCACTTTCCATGATGACGAAGATGGTGGTGGTGGTGGCGGCGGTGGTGACAGTCATGGTCATATTTCAAGTAATGTGATAATACTGATTTTTGAGGATGACCATGAGTCAGGTGACTTTGTTAAGTACTTAGCATAGATAATTGCACTTAATTTTCACAATAATAACATGAGGTATGTATTGTTATTATCGTCCACAGATAAGAAAACAAAGTAAGACAAGTAACAAGTAATATATAAGTGAAGCTGGAAATTAACCCAGATAAGCCAGATTAATTAAAAGCTTCGCTCCTTCCCTCTGCATACTAGATGTATTAAGAGTACAGGAAGGATTCCCATACCAAAGGCAGGAGGGAGTCCCATTAAGAGTACAGGAAGGATTCCCATACCAAAGGCAGGAGGGAGACCCGAAGGCAGAGAGTCTGGCAAGAGATTATTATGTAGTAACAGTCTCAGTGAGAGATCAAGGGACCTTGATCTGAACAAGGAGAAAGAGAGAGCAGATGAATGAAAATACTTTTGGAACATAGGCTTCACAGAACTTAGGGCTGGATTGGATGGAGATGTGTGATCTTTCTCTAAGGGAGGGAACGGGGGAAGGAAAGCAAGGCCAGTGTCCATTGGGAGTAACAGAAAGCTTTGCAAATTTGCAAAACGCTAGAAAATGAAGTCATTGGACAAAAAAACTCAAATCCTTCTAAAGGGAAAAAATTCAGGACTAAACATACTCTTCCCATATAATTCAGCAGTCCAGCTCCTTAGTGTTACCAGAAAGTGCTGACAACTTGTGTCCACACAAAAACCTGCCATGAAGGTTTACAGTGGTGTTATTTATAATGGCTAAGACTTGGAAGCAACCAAGATGTCCTTTAGTAGCTGAATGGACAAATAAACTGTGGTACATTTAGACAATGGATTATTATTCAGAAATAAAAAAGAAATGAGCTATCAAGCCCTGAAAAAGAAGAACCTTAAGCGTGTATTACTAACTGAACCTTAGATGCCAGTTACTGAGAAGATTGCATACTGTATGATTTCAACTAGATGATATTCTAGAGAAAGCAAAACTATAGAGATGGAAAATTCAGCGGTTGTTGGGCAGCGGGATGGGTGGGAAGAGGTGAATAGGCAGAGCATAAAGAATTTTTAGGGCTCTGAAAACACTCTGCATGATAGTATAATGATGAATATATGTCATAATGCATTTGTCCAATCCCCCCACCCTCACAGAATGTATGCCATCAAGAGTGAACCTTAAGGTAGACTATGGACTTTGGGTGATCATGATGTGTCAGTATAGGTTCATCCTCAATTAAAAATAAATAAATAAATAAATTTTAAAGCACCATGTGGCGGGTAATGCTGGTAACAGAGCAGACTATGCACATGTGGGGGCAGAGGATAGATGGGAAATCTCCGTACCTTCCTCTCAATTTTGTTGTAAACCTAAAACTGCTCAAAAAAAAAGATAGTCTCAAAAAATTACAAAAAATAAGACCATCGGCTTCATTAAAAATAAAGTTTTTCACCTGATAGTTTTTCCTCTACCCTTTACACAGATAAAGATACAGCCTCTTCCA
>NW_011888944.1:2578459-2589979 GCF_000151845.1 Pteropus vampyrus | reverse complement strand
ACAGATATGTGTGCCATCCTCCTTCCCCAGGCTCAGCCACCTTATTACTTTTGACTTCTTTCATCTGTTAGTTTCAAGTGCCTCATGGTCTTAATAATGGATTGACGGGCCCATGACTGGTTGACACCCAGAACTGAGTGACATCTAGAACTTGTGCAACACGGCAGCCTCACTTTCCATGATGACGAAGATGGTGGTGGTGGTGGCGGCGGTGGTGACAGTCATGGTCATATTTCAAGTAATGTGATAATACTGATTTTTGAGGATGACCATGAGTCAGGTGACTTTGTTAAGTACTTAGCATAGATAATTGCACTTAATTTTCACAATAATAACATGAGGTATGTATTGTTATTATCGTCCACAGATAAGAAAACAAAGTAAGACAAGTAACAAGTAATATATAAGTGAAGCTGGAAATTAACCCAGATAAGCCAGATTAATTAAAAGCTTCGCTCCTTCCCTCTGCATACTAGATGTATTAAGAGTACAGGAAGGATTCCCATACCAAAGGCAGGAGGGAGTCCCATTAAGAGTACAGGAAGGATTCCCATACCAAAGGCAGGAGGGAGACCCGAAGGCAGAGAGTCTGGCAAGAGATTATTATGTAGTAACAGTCTCAGTGAGAGATCAAGGGACCTTGATCTGAACAAGGAGAAAGAGAGAGCAGATGAATGAAAATACTTTTGGAACATAGGCTTCACAGAACTTAGGGCTGGATTGGATGGAGATGTGTGATCTTTCTCTAAGGGAGGGAACGGGGGAAGGAAAGCAAGGCCAGTGTCCATTGGGAGTAACAGAAAGCTTTGCAAATTTGCAAAACGCTAGAAAATGAAGTCATTGGACAAAAAAACTCAAATCCTTCTAAAGGGAAAAAATTCAGGACTAAACATACTCTTCCCATATAATTCAGCAGTCCAGCTCCTTAGTGTTACCAGAAAGTGCTGACAACTTGTGTCCACACAAAAACCTGCCATGAAGGTTTACAGTGGTGTTATTTATAATGGCTAAGACTTGGAAGCAACCAAGATGTCCTTTAGTAGCTGAATGGACAAATAAACTGTGGTACATTTAGACAATGGATTATTATTCAGAAATAAAAAAGAAATGAGCTATCAAGCCCTGAAAAAGAAGAACCTTAAGCGTGTATTACTAACTGAACCTTAGATGCCAGTTACTGAGAAGATTGCATACTGTATGATTTCAACTAGATGATATTCTAGAGAAAGCAAAACTATAGAGATGGAAAATTCAGCGGTTGTTGGGCAGCGGGATGGGTGGGAAGAGGTGAATAGGCAGAGCATAAAGAATTTTTAGGGCTCTGAAAACACTCTGCATGATAGTATAATGATGAATATATGTCATAATGCATTTGTCCAATCCCCCCACCCTCACAGAATGTATGCCATCAAGAGTGAACCTTAAGGTAGACTATGGACTTTGGGTGATCATGATGTGTCAGTATAGGTTCATCCTCAATTAAAAATAAATAAATAAATAAATTTTAAAGCACCATGTGGCGGGTAATGCTGGTAACAGAGCAGACTATGCACATGTGGGGGCAGAGGATAGATGGGAAATCTCCGTACCTTCCTCTCAATTTTGTTGTAAACCTAAAACTGCTCAAAAAAAAAGATAGTCTCAAAAAATTACAAAAAATAAGACCATCGGCTTCATTAAAAATAAAGTTTTTCACCTGATAGTTTTTCCTCTACCCTTTACACAGATAAAGATACAGCCTCTTCCAGGGTGCAGGAACCTCCTTTTTTGACCCCAGAATCCCATCCCGTCCTCTACTCAGTTCCACTTCAGACCTCAGTGTCCAATTTGGATTCAGTGAAACCGCGGCACATATCAGAGTTCTGCGTTCTGTGTGTGCTTCAAATTTCCTACCTGGCTGCAAGCAGCTGGCACGTACTGAGCACCTACTATGAGTGAGGCACCACCCTAGCACTTTACGTTAATTAACTAAAATTTACTCCCTGCCTGACCCTGTGGGACAGGCGGGTGCTGTTATCATCTCCATTTTACAGACAGGGAAACGGATCCAGCAACTTGCCAAGCAGTAAATAGCTAAGCCAGAATTTGAACACAAGCTGACACCAGAGCCTGTGATTTAAAGTAATCAGTATATTTGTAGCTCGGGCCATCAAGTCTTTATTGAGCCCCAAACATGTGTCCTTCAGTGTTTGAGGGGCCACATTTTCTGCTTTAAACAGACAAAGCATCATAGAAAATCAGAGTTCAGGTCAGCTAATCCAGGTCCCAAATCAGATAGGTAAATCAGTGCCGAAGAAAGGACAGTGACTTGTCTAAGGTCACTTCATCATGACAAAGCCTGGATTCAAACCGTGGTCTCTCATTTTACTGCTATTTCAATGATACAATGCAGTACATAAAAATACTTTGAAAAAAAAAAAATGTGCTCCACAAGGTTACGATGTATTTATTACTTTTAACATCATTGCTCTCCTACTGGGCAAAATGTTTTTCACACAATAGGTGGCCGACAGTTATGTTTAGGCGTTAAAAAGTGGACCTGGGAATATAATTTAAAATTCAAGGTCTTAGGTAAGAAAGGCCTTTTTGAAAATATATATGAAAGGCATTTTTGCAGGGCCAAATTCCATTAGTACCTCAAATCATTAATCATATTTTGTACTTCAAGTCAACCTAATGCCTTTGCCTCTAAACTTCTAATGAATTGAAAACAGGTGACTGGCTTCCTGGACTGTCCTTCAGGAATGAAGCACTTGGGAAAAACTGCAATGGGTTAGCAATTCAGGTCCAGGCTAATGAGGACCAGGACTGCCTATGAGACTGCACTGTGGAAAAGGCTGATGCATCATAGGTGTTCATGGCTCAGACTGAAGAAGCCAGTCAGAGAAACAAGGTGACCACTCTATAGAGCAGAAAACTAAGGTTGCCTCAGGACTGTGTGCACAGGGGCTGAACTAAGAATTCATGGAAGTGGAAGCCAGACTCACATCTGACAACTCCAAAATTCTAGACTATTAATCAAATGTCTTTATCCTAAAGATATCATTTTATTATGGAGGGAAAATAATCAATAACTAATTGAAACTCACAACTGTTGAGCAGTTGCCCTTAGTCCAGAACTAGACCGGGTATCTTGAGATTTTGTAGGAAGTGTTTGACATGATTTCAGCCCTTAGAGTGTCTATATCACTAATTAGCATTCAAAATGTTTTGAGAAAATCACTAAGGATTCTTTCAATTCTTGAATAATTCTGGTTGATCCTAAAGCCATATAGCAGAGAGGCCAAGAGCACAGACCCACGAGCCAGACTTTTTGGGTTCGAATCCCGTCTCTGACACTCTCTAACTATAACACTTAGTACCTTGACCTTGAGCAAGTTACTAAATCCTTCTGAGCCTCGGATCCCCCCACCTATAAAATGGGATGATATTAATACCCACCTCATAAGGTTGTTGTAAAAATTAAATGAGTTCACCTCTGTTAAATCTTATGTCCATGTTTGGGCACATAGTAAGCACTCTGTGAGTATTATGTCTGTATACATTGGAAAACTAAGTCTGACAAAGTGTCAATGTTCCTGGAGGGAGTGCGGGCGGGTAACCCTGACCATGTAAGAGTCAGAAGCTGAAGGCCTGCTGCTGTGATGACATGCCACATGTGACGCTTCTTCCTCGACCCCTTCAGGATTGCAAAAGCAATCCTCGAGCTACCCTGCCAGCACCAGAAATGGGCAATTCTACTCAAGCTGCCTGGTGTAGGTAGTTATGTGGATGTAATAATCTGTTTTTAATCTTGTGTGTAAATGAATACTGAGGCTAGTCAGTGAGTGCATATTAATCTAAAATAAATGAATACATTTGAATTAATCAGATCTTTAGTCTATGTAAATTGATGATTTATAATGATATTAACACAAATTGCAATGATAAATCATTTTAAAATTAGATCAGCGCTCCTTAAGGCTACAAGGGCTCTGGAGATTTGAACATAACTTGAGACAACTTTAAAATGTAGATTGGTCTGGTGTAGCTTGGAGGCAGAAGCAAGGGCCGGGGAGACCAGAGAGCAATGCTGAACCAGACCCTCGAAGGGAAGATGATAACGAACATGCAAGATCAAGAAAATAAGAAAAGAGCAGGAGAAGGTCAAGAAAACAGACACATTCTGCATTTCTCGGCTGATTTTCTGGTTTGGTGCAGGAGACCTTGAGACTTAGATTCAATTCAAGGCAACAAGGAGTTAAGTTGAAGCTTGTTGAAGAGGAAAGGTTTCAGCTGCTTTCTCCACTTTCTGGTTGGTGATCTTGGGCAAGCTAACTTTGCTGAGGCTGGTGATTTCATCTGAAAAATGGGTTTATCATCTCAGCTTTAATATACTGTAATGAGAATTAAATGCTATTGGATGTCAAGTAAAAAACCCATATCATAAAGAATAGGGGAGTAAGCCCACCTGGGTACAAATCCTGGCATGGCACTTGCTACCTATGAGACTTTGGGAAACTTACATAGTCTTTCCGAGCCTTGGTTTTCTCAGTTATAGAATGGGGATAATATTAGGACCAATCTCCTAGGACTGATGTGAAATTAAATGTAAACATGCAGGTCCTGTATCTAAGGATACTTGGCAAATGTTAACTATGAGTATAAATGATTGTTATTGATGTCATCACGATTCCTGGGTTATGACATTGTGAAATTTGCTTAAGAAGAGAGAAAGGTGAGACAGGAAGAACTATGATGGGCATACTAATGAAAGAGAGAATATGTGGCCAGAGAATCAGGAAGAGGAATAAACAAATAGCTGTGAGAGAGGCAAATATACAACATCCAGACCCCAATTCCTTTCTCTCATACAAGGAAGACTTTGCTAACCACATACAGCATCTTCCCTGCTAACATTACACTTAGCCCAATCATCTTGTTTCATATGTACAAGGTTTGAGATTACAGAGGAGATTGCCTGAAGGTAAGAAACAGAGCATGACTTTGTCAGATAAAGAATAAGGGGTAAGGACTGCTCTGGGCTTCCTGTCCTGAGAACAACCCCCATGTGAGAAATGATTATGGTTATGTGATGAGCCCAAAGGTTAGGTAAGCAAATTTTCCCAGGTGTCCAAAGCTGTAATCATTACCAGTAACTATTTGGAAATAAAAGTAGCAATGCCCTGGAATCCAATCAGAATTTTTGGACCACCTGGCTGATGAAATTACTTTGGCACCTTAAGAAGGAAATCTCAAGATAGTTGTAGACTGCTGCCCCGTAACTATCATGAGTGAGAGAGAAGAACAGATAAAAGAATAACTGGTAAGAAATCATCATTAACTACAAGTTTGTGACAAGAAAATCCACGTGCAGGTGTTACAAAAGGAGATACTGGGGCCATTCTTCAAAGGGCTTGGGATAGCATGAGATAATCACTTTTTATGGACTAAATGTTTATGTCTCCCCAAGATTCATATTTTGAAGTTCTAACCTGCAATATGATGGCATTTGAAGATAGGATCTTTGGGAGATAGTTAAGTTTAGATGAGGTCATGAGGGTGGGGCCCCCATGCTGAGGTTAGGGCCCTTTATAAGAAAGGGAAGTTATAACTGCCCTTGTAAAAAATGGAGTGCTCATCCCACCATATGGGGACACAGCAAGAAGGTGGACATCCACAAGCCAGGAAAAGAGCTCTCACCAGAAACTGAATCAGCCAGCACCTTGATCTTGAACTGCTCAGCCCAAAACTGGGAGAAATATACATCTGTTGTTGAAACCACACAGTCTATGGTATTTTGTTATAGCAGCCAGCACAGATTAATACACCTTGATTCTATGATTAGCACTTGCCAGAGTTGGGGAAGAAATTTAAGAATATCATACATCGTCTTTAAATTAGAATCATTCTCTTATGTGTGTAAGTGCACCTCCATGCAGACACACACAATTGTGTATGTACCTACATACACACACACAAACTCATTTATAAAACATGCAAACAAATTTGACTGTAATTTGCAAAATCACATTTACTATTTATTCATCCTCCCTAAAAATCTTAACTTTCTGAATTACCTTACAACTTATGATAAACAAAAAATAGCATGTTTTCTCTAGCCAAAAATAAAACCTGTTTATCAGGTGGTTATTTGATAGCCAGCCTATCTACTATCAAATTGTTTCTCATCATCACCTAGTACACAATCACTATAACTTTTGGACATTGATCCTAAATTAACAAATTGTCACGAAACTATTTTTAAGGATATCGAAATCACATAATTGAAGGGATACCAGAATTTTCAAAGACACACTGCAATTGTGTTCCAAAATACCCTCCCTAGAGAAACACTTCTACCTGGGTCCTAAGAGGCATGCATAAGGATGTTTATAATCATTTGAAACAATAACTAAATTTAGGAAGCAATCTACATGTCCATCAACAGGGAAATGGATAGAATAGGCAGTATTGCTTTGTTTTGTTTTTAATAAAGGAACTCTATAAACATTAGATCTCCAAAAAGTATTGTTGGTTGAACAAAAAAACAAAACAAAAAGCTTCAGATAAATACACAAATATGATGTTTTTTTCATGTCGAATAAAACCCAAACACAAAATAACACCTTGTATTGTCTATAGAGACAAATATGAACGTAAACGCATTAGAAAAAAAAAAAAAGGACTGGGTAAACTTCATAACAAAGTAAACAAAGGGGTTTACTTAGAGAAGAATGAACATTAGATTGAGGACAAGGATGGACAAAGAGATTTCGACGTCTATAAAACTCCAGAATATGTACAGGCTTAGCTCAGAGGTATTTTAGGTTTGGTTCGAGACAGAAGAGGGTGGAGCTCAGCTCCACTTCCTCAACCACCAGCTCAGCTACTCTCGAAAGCCAAGATGAGTAAACCCCACGGCCACACACGCGTGCACGCACGCTGACTTGACCTATACGACCTTCCCCGAGTGGTGGTAGTGAGCAGCACCGCCATCTTAAGCCTACCCAGCATGCCCAGGACCTCACACCGACTGCACCTGCTCAGCAAGAGTGAGAAGGCTCACTCCAGCTGACGTCAAGCCCTCCCTCACTCTGCCCTGATCGGCTCCCTTCTGAGAGCCAGGTGGAGAATTCCTTCTCCTGGGCTGTCGCTCTTTTGCTTGAGCTTAAGCCCCAATCAACCTTGTCTGAGCTTTTGGCTTGGTCTCTCATCAGCTTCTGTTGCATGGCGAGCCTAACAGCCCAAGGTCGGAAACAGTTCCAGACGACCACAGCAAAGCGAATATCGCAAGGAAGTGAGTCACACAAACTGTTTGGTTTCCCAGTGCATGTAAAAGTTATGTTTATACTGTACTGCCATCTATTAAGTGTGCAATAGCATTATGTCTAAAAAAAAAAGAAAAACCAGTGTACTTACCTTAATTTAAAAACACTGCATCAATAAAAATTGCTAACCATCATTTGAGCCTTCAGCAAGTCATAATATTTTTGCTGGTGTAGAGTCTTGCCTTGATGTTGATGAAAACAGTATCTGCAAAGCACAATAAAGCTAAGCTCAATAAAACAAGGTCTGCCTGTATATAATTATTATTATATTAAAATATTAACTTAAAAAGGAAGCATGTGAGGTCGCCTAGGCCATTTGCAATACTTCAATGCAATTCTGATGCTAAATGCCTGGACAAAACATCAGACACCACAGTTTAAAGGCACAATCTCCAGCAAGATGGCCCTCAATTCAGACAACAGCCACAAATTTCGGGGGCCACAGGCCACCTGTATTTCCAACCAATTCACTACAAATCCAGGGGTTCCCATAATACCCTTCAGGTTTGATGATTTGCTAGAACAACTCGCAAAACTCAGGAAAATGCCATCCTTAGGGTTATAGAGTTATCACAAAGATACAAATCAGGAGCAAGCAAATGAAGAGACACAGGGCAGAGTCTGGGAGGGTCTTGACACACAGCTTCCCTGCCCTCTCCCTGTGGAAACAGGATATGTCACCCCTCTGCCACGCAGATGTTTTCACCAACCAGGAAGCTCCACTAAGCTTCAATGTTCTGAGATTTTATTGGAGATTTATTACATAAGCATGATTGATTGAATCATTGATCAAATCAACGATTGATTGGCCACATATGTGAATGTAACCTCCAGCGCTCCCTTTCCTCCCCAAAGGTGGAGAGATCCAGTTCAGAGCTGCACCCCTCTAATGATGTGGTTTGTCTCTCTGACAGGACCAGTCCTCATCCTGAGTCACCTCATTAGCATAAACTCAGGTAGAGTCTGAGGGGCTCATGAATAACCAAGACACTCCCATTCATAAGAGAAGTCCAAGGATTTAGAGTCTCTTCCCAGAAACTAGGATAAAGGTCAGTCACATTCTTTATTCTACAATGCCAGTCTTCTGGGGACAAGCAGAACTATATCTCACTCTTTTCAGACTGGCAGACCTATAAAGTGAGGAGGTATAACTTACAAAATTTGGGCTCATATATTACAAAAGGAAGTTATACATTGACACGACTACAAAACAGCTGCTCTGTATTGCCTGTATCCATATCAGAAAACCGATGTTGCCCCCATAACTATAAATGTTCTCTCTCGTCATTAAGCATTGTTGTAATTATGCTTTGATTAAATGTAAATTGATTCTGTAATCTTTTTTTTTTTTTATTTTATTGCAAAAAAAAAAAAAAAAAAAGCTGTTTTATATCTGCCCTGTTTCCCCTGTAGCAATGCTAATACCATGAAGACTAGCAGGGTGAAGAACTCTAGTTATCAAGTCCGATTAACCTGGATCCAAATCCCAGTTCTGTACCAAACTGTGTGACTCGACTCTGTTCCACATGAATCTTAATGTCCTGGGATGGACACGTTCTCCTTGTGATGGTCGAGATACGAGAGATTTGGGACTGGCACACTGTCATTTCCACCCCATCCTATTGGTCACTAAAAGTCACATGGCTGAATCTAAACTCAGAGTGACGGCACTAAAAGGTCACATGGAAAAGGGTGTCAACACAGGAAGGGAGAAGAATTAGGTCATTTTGGAATCTACCACAATAGCCAATACTTTCCGAGGATTTATAATACACTAGGATATTTGCTAAGTAGTTTACATGCATTAATATACAACAGCATTATTAGGATGTTGCAGATCAAGAAACTTGGGCTTACATAGCTTAAGTAATCTGTTGAAGATCACACAGCTACTGAGAGGCAGAATTTGATTTCAGCTCAAAATTGTCTGACTCCAGATTAATTTCTTAACCCCAAATTATGTAGCTTTTATTAATCCCCCATATATAAACGAAGCTGAAGAGGTAGGCAGAAACCACAATCCCATGGCACTGGAGTGTCCCACTGCTGTGTTGTAATCCAACTTTCCTCGGGGAGAGATGTCATATTTCCCTCATTATTTGGTCCTGTTTATCCAGACTGCCTGGTTTTGAATTTCATTTCTACAACTCAATAAATGTGGTTAGCTTGGATGAGTTCCTTGACCAGTCTGTCTCACTTTCCTCATCTTTAAAAGGAAATTAAATGGAAGTATCTACCTTAGAGATGGCTTATATAAATTAAATAATGGAGTAATTAATACTTATTTATAACAAGGTTATCTAACATTTATATAGGACTTATTATGTGCTGAGCATTATTCAACATGATTAGTTTAAGCAACTTTCTTCAAGTCACAGAGCTAATAAATAGCAGAAGTGGAATACTAACTGGGCAATTTGCTTCTTGATATCTACTTCAAACTAAGAATAGTCTGATTGCCAATAACAGCAATAGTTTTGTTGTTGTGGTTGATGTATTATTTCAGAAAAAGTACTCAGGGATTATGCCCACAGCACTGTTCTATCCCTGGGCTCATTAACCCCCAGGGCAACAACCTGATGGCCCTAACAGAACCAGAGAAGGGACCTTGAGGACCCCCATTTCCTACAGAGGAAAACTGAAACACCGGGGCCCCCACTCAGGCCGGGTCTCTCACTGCAGATTAAAAACAAATAATTCTCAAGAGACCCACTTGTGAGGCCCTAAACTTGATCTTCTGGCAGGGAAGCTAGAGGCACTTAACACTTAAAAGTCACATGTCTGAAGTGTTTGCTGCTTCTATGGTGACTGATCTAAATGGTTCCAAATAAATAAAAATAAGCTGGAGATGAAAGTGTTCTCAGCTTCCAGGACTGAGACATTTAGTATGAGCAATACACACACATACACACACTCACACACGCACATCACCTAGGATTGCCTGATGGCTCAGACTCTTGTCTTTCCCAAGGGCAAGCCCTGTCCTTTCTGGTGATTTTTTAAAATGAGACTGGTGAATCAGAAGAATACAGCTTCAGTTTTATCCCATCATTAGAACTATATAATACAGCTTGGAACACAGAAGTATACCCAAGGCCATATTGTTGTATGTAGTAGAAAACATTGCTGCATACCCAAGGTCATCTTGCTATATGGAGTAGAAAAACATCTCATGTTTTTCTGTCTCTCTTGCTTCTGCCCTTGTGGCTATAATAGTTTGGGAAGAGCTTGCTCAGTAAGTGTGATCACCCCTACGAATCTGTGAACCAGAGTCCCCTCTGAACCTTCCCATCATCTCTCTCCTGCCACTAAAAAAGGAAAGAGTAAGTGTCACAGCAAGATGATAAGCGAACTACATTCAGAAATACAAAACAAACTGTCATCCTCCGAGGTTCAGTCACTTAATACATTTGTAAGAAGTCATGAGTTTATTCTCTAAGCAAAGGAAGACCCCAAAACACTCTGATCTGCTGGCAACTCTTGCCAAGTGGTATTTAAGGATATTAAGTCAAGTGATAACATAGTATAAGAATTACAGAGGAAGGGTCTAGACTTAGAAACATGAGTTAAGAAGTAGTAGAAAAGACAATTCTGTGTTTGCCTCTTCCTATATGTACAAAAAATATATGAATTTCCCAGTCTGCCCTGCAGTTACGTTAAAACCATGAAACTGACTCTGACCCGTAGAAGATGGGCAAAAGCAAGGTAACTCATTTT
Source organism: Pteropus vampyrus (assembly GCF_000151845.1). NCBI lineage: Eukaryota > Metazoa > Chordata > Mammalia > Chiroptera > Pteropodidae > Pteropus > Pteropus vampyrus. Next base: position 2,578,952 of record NW_011888944.1, on the reverse strand, counting down.
CAGCTGTTCCACTATTAACAATCTATCCTAAAGAAATACTTGAACAACTGAATGAAATTACTTTACAAAAATGTTCATGCAATACTGTTCATAATCGTGAAATCTTAGGGAGACACCAGGAGTCCCACAGGCACTAAATAATTAATTGGTATATCCAAAACCTGGAATTGTGTGTAGCTTTCAAAATGAATAAAATTGTCCCAGTCGTTATGAGCTGCTTATGTCATACTAACCCTCCTGTTAAGAACAACTGAAAAGCTGGATTGAATACATTTTTAAAAGACATTTTTTGAAAGCATCGGAGAGGCAGATAGCAATCGAAGTCAGAATTCCAAAGAGAAAGAAAAGATACTAAGATGAGCCTTACTCTGATGCCACTTTTTTCCTAGGGGCGCAGAGGATAAATAGAAAGTAAATAGTGTTTTCAGCAGTGTCACTGAAAGGAAAAGACAAAAATTGGAATTAAGGCTGATTAAAGCAACCGGGACTGAAG
>NW_011888944.1:2568055-2578409 GCF_000151845.1 Pteropus vampyrus | reverse complement strand
GAACTACATTCAGAAATACAAAACAAACTGTCATCCTCCGAGGTTCAGTCACTTAATACATTTGTAAGAAGTCATGAGTTTATTCTCTAAGCAAAGGAAGACCCCAAAACACTCTGATCTGCTGGCAACTCTTGCCAAGTGGTATTTAAGGATATTAAGTCAAGTGATAACATAGTTTAAGAATTACAGAGGAAGGGTCTAGACTTAGAAACATGAGTTAAGAAGTAGTAGAAAAGACAATTCTGTGTTTGCCTCTTCCTATATGTACAAAAAATATATGAATTTCCCAGTCTGCCCTGCAGTTACGTTAAAACCATGAAACTGACTCTGACCCGTAGAAGATGGGCAAAAGCAAGGTAACTCATTTTCAGCTGTTCCACTATTAACAATCTATCCTAAAGAAATACTTGAACAACTGAATGAAATTACTTTACAAAAATGTTCATGCAATACTGTTCATAATCGTGAAATCTTAGGGAGACACCAGGAGTCCCACAGGCACTAAATAATTAATTGGTATATCCAAAACCTGGAATTGTGTGTAGCTTTCAAAATGAATAAAATTGTCCCAGTCGTTATGAGCTGCTTATGTCATACTAACCCTCCTGTTAAGAACAACTGAAAAGCTGGATTGAATACATTTTTAAAAGACATTTTTTGAAAGCATCGGAGAGGCAGATAGCAATCGAAGTCAGAATTCCAAAGAGAAAGAAAAGATACTAAGATGAGCCTTACTCTGATGCCACGTTTTTCCTAGGGGCGCAGAGGATAAATAGAAAGTAAATAGTGTTTTCAGCAGTGTCACTGAAAGGAAAAGACAGAAATTGGAATTAAGGCTGATTAAAGCAACCGGGACTGAAGGGGCCCAGATCACAGAGAAAAGAGCACCACAGAAAAGGGAGCCCAAAATCGCTCATGCAATTTCCCTCAGAACGCTCCCCGATTCCTAAATTATTTATTCTTGGAGGTAGGTAATAAAAAATCGAGCAGAAAATAGCTTCTAAGAAGTTAAAAAATCTAAGCAGAGATTCAGGAAGTTTTACGGTGGTGGGGAGAGAGAAATTGGAGTCTCGAGTCCATCATAGAAGAGGTCCTGGTAGAAATCCCAGGCTTCCAGTTGAGAACATTACAAGGCTATGCCCAAGAAGTAAGGAAACACATGGAAAGATAAGCCCTAATGAAGCCAGAAAACCACGAATAATTAAATCAAGTCCCATACTTCTGATATCAACTACCAGAAGAAAAGTGAATCTTCTCTCCAGGAAAGTAATGTCACCCAGAACATCTAAAATGTTCCTTGCACAATGTTGGGCATTTAATACAAAATTAAAAGTCATGCCAGGACAAAAAAAAAAAACAAATGATAAAAAAACAAAAGAAACAAAAATATAGACAATAGATTCTTACCCAAAGGTAATCGCACAACTGAATTTTTAGAGAGACTTTAAAGAAACTATGATTAATGAATTCAATAAAATAGGATAAGATAAGGAATTTTACCATTTGTAAACTGATATCTATAAAAATAGCCAAGTGGAAATTTAAAAAAAAAAAAACTATAATAACTGAAATTAGAACACAAAGGTAGATTAAAGATAACAGAAAAGAAAATTAATGAACTGAAATATTACTAAAAAATATTCATATTGACACACAGAGTGCAAAGATGAATATAGAGGGAAAAAGTAGAAAAGATGTATGGCATATAAAAGGAATATCTAACATATGTGTAAGAAGAGAAGAAAGAAGGAGAAAATTGATCAGAAAAATATTTAAGGACAGACTGGATGAGAATTTACCAAAACTGGTAAAATAAAACAACCCACAGATTCGAGAATATCTCAGAATACGAATGACATGAATAAAAAGAAAAAAATCACAAAAGAATGTCATAGAAAAATTGTTGAAAAACATTGACAACATAAAAATCTTAAAAGCAGAAAAAAAAAAATCTCTTCTGACTCCTTAGTAGGAATTATGGAAGCCGAAGACAGTATAATGAATTCTGAAGCGCTGAACAAAAACAACTTACCAATCAAGAATGTTTTTCTCAGTAAAATAAAATATAGAACTTTTAAAATAAAGGCCAAATGCATTTTCAGAAAAATAAAAATGGAAAGAATTTGTAACCAGGCAATCTGTAAGAAAGAAAGTACTACAAAATGATAAAGGTGCTGAATTGTATTAGACTTTAATAAGTTAAGGATGTATATTGTAATCTCTATAGTATTCATAAAAAGAATAGTAAAATTATATTGTGTATTATATATGTGCATGCCTATGTACATAAAATAAACTAATAGAGGAGGATGTTATTTATAAAAGACACTTAACCCTAAAGGAAGCAGGACAGGAAAAACAAAAAGAAATAGAACAAGTAAGAAAAATAGAATAAGTGAAAAAGAACAATATAATAAAAAGACAAGATAAAGGCAAATTTATCATTAATATACCAGCAAGTTGCATTAAATGTAAATGGACTAGATATTATTTTTTAAAAAAGATTTTCATTGGGATATTAAAGAAATACATCTTTTTTTATTTTCAGAATTTATTATTATAAAATCGTGGGCTCAGATGAAAAGCAGAAACACACCTTTTGTCTAAGGAAGAGGCTCTTGTCATAAAATAGTAAGACTTGATTTCAAGCTAAAAGAATTTTGAAAGGAAGCCAAAAAATTTCTCCAAAAACCCCTGGCAAATTTCTTAATCATCTTAGATACTTCTGCTTTTCCTGATACCTCAAAGTTCCTGATGTCTTTTTGATCTGAAAATTGAGTGACTGCAAAGTGAGATTTGGAGTTTATTCAGAAAAGCAATAAATAGTTCCAAAAAGAAAACGTGTATGTCACAGGCATTGACTGCTTGAAGCTCGATTCTACATAGTTCATGTCATTCAAATATGAAACCTGAGATGCAGACTTTGATCTATAAAACCAATAGTTCATGATTCTGGTCTTTCTTTTTTAAAAAATCTTAAATGTAAAGGCACAAATAATTGAAAAATCAAAGGTTAGAAAAATATACATCAAGAAAAAGTAATTAAAAAACTAATATATGTATATTAATCTTACATATAGCTTTAAGGTAAAAAATGTTACTAGAAATACATGGATTTTTATAATGATAAAAGTATTAAGTCAAAATATATATATAAATCCTATATTTCTAATCATTTAAAAACATAGCATTAACATATATATACCAAAAGCTGACCCAAAAAAGTCTATAAATGTAGTTAGAGATTTTAACATAGGTTTTTCAGTAGCTGATGGAATAAACAGACTAAAAAAAAAAAAAGGATATCAAATATTTGACTATCATAGTTTAGCTGTGTCATCAATAGTACCAAGCTAGAAATCAATAGCAAAACCAAATTAGAAAAAGCCCTAAATGCTTGAGACTTAATCAATAAAACGATATGAAGGAAAATGGAAATGAGAAAATATTTTGAACTGAATTATAATAAAACTATGTTATATCTAAGTTATATCAAAGCAGATAAATCAATATTTAGAGAAAAATATATAACCTTAAAGCACAAATCATATTTTTTAAAAAGAAAATGCCAAAGATACATGATCCACACATTTACGTGAACTAGCACAAAAAGGAACAGTAAATGAACTTCAAAGGAAATATAAAAAAGAAAATTATAAATATAAAAGAAAAAAATCAGTAAAATAAAAACAAAATACAACGTTAAAAAATCAATAAAGTTTGGAGAGGATGCAGAGAAAAAGGAAGCCCCATACACTGCTGGTGGGACTGAAAATTAATACAGCCACTATGCAAAACAGTATAGAGGGTTCTCAAAAAACTAAGACTTGATCTACCATATGATCCAGCAATCTCTCTACTGGGTATTTATCCCAAAGACTTAAAAACCCATATCCAAAAAGATATTTTCATACCAATGCTCATAGCAGCATTATTCATGCTGACCAGGACATGGAAGCAACCGAAGTGTCCTACAAAAGATGATTGGATGAAGAAGCTGTGATACATGTATACAATGGATTATTACTCAGCCATAAGAAGAGATGAAATATTGCCATTTGCGACAACATAGATAGACCTCGAGATAATCATGCTAAGCGAAATAAGCCAGACAGAAAAAGTTGAAAACCACATGATATCACTTATATATGGGATATAAACCTAAAACAACAAATGAACAAGACAAACAAACAGAGACTCATGGACATGGACAATAGACTAGTGGTTACCAGAGGGTAGAGTGGGTGGGGGAAGATAGATGGGATAAAAGGGGTCAAATATGCGGTGACATAAAGTAATCTATCTACGAGTGGTGAACACACAATGCAATATATATATGCCTTGTTGAACTGTGCACCTGAAACTTACTGGATTTTGTTAATCAATGTCACCATAGTAAAAATAAATAAAATTTTTTTAAAAAGAAAGAAAAAATTAGTAAAGCAATATTTTAGTTATTTTAAAACACTAATAAAATTTATAAACTCCTTGCAATTCTGAAAAAAAAGTAAAAATAAAAAAGCACAAATTACTAACATCACTAAAAAGAGGACATCATCACATTTTCTACAATCATTAAAGAGACAATAGATAATATCAAAACTTTTGCCAATAAATTTGAAGGCTTAGAATAATAGACAAATTTTTTGGAAGTACAATTTGCCAAAAATGACATAGAATAAATTAAAGTTCTAAATATTCCTGAATCTATTAAAGAAATTTAATCCATATGTATGTCTTTCTACAAAAAAAAAAAAAATCCAGTCCAAACAGATAGCTTAGAATAAGAAATTATGCCAAACTTATATCAACTCTTCCCAGGAATAGAAAAAGTAATATCTCTTATTATTATATTGGCATAATCTCAATCCCAAAATCTGTCAATAAAATTGCAGAACAAAATATTACAAACTAATCTCTCTAATGAACATACATGCAAGTGTCTGAAACAAAGTAATAGCAGATCAAAAGCAGTGATACATAAAAAGGTCAATTCATTATAAAGATATAGGATTTATTCCAGCAATGAAAAGGTGGTTTAACACTTTTTAAAATTAATCAATGTACTTCCCCATATTAACAGAATGAATGAGAACCCCATATGAACATCTAAATTGTGAAGAGGAAGGATTTGATAAAATTCACCATGCATCTGAAATTTTAAAAATACTCTAGAAAACTAAAAATGAAAAGGAAGCTTTCTTAATCTGATAAAGTATACTATCTGGAAAGAAAGAAAACTAAAGCTACAGTAAGCATAGTGTTAACGGTGAAATATTAAAAGCTTTCTCCCTAAGATTAGGAATGAAACAAGAATGTTGGTTGACCAAAATTCTCTCCTGGGCCAAACTTTAGTCAAGCTCCTCTGAGACCTCTGCTCAACTAGCTCAAACCTTGGGCTTCCAACTCCATCTTTCTAGAGCCCAGTTTTAGCAAGAATCTTTCTGAGTCATTGTAGCCAGAATCTTTCACTCTCAATATCTGATCACCCTCAATATTTAATCAAATTCCTCAGCTCCCATCATTCCCCAGGTAATACTCAATCATCCTGTCCTTCCTTCAGTAAGAAAACTGTTAGGTCACTTAAGTAAAGAATTATCCTACCCTCTTAGTAATTTTTCATCAACTGACCTCCTCCAACCACCACCACCACCACTCTGCACCTTGGTTCTGCAAATCTTCACTTTTTTTTTTTTTTGCTGTGTTTTGAGTTGAGCCTAACCCCTCTCCCTTACTGCAAAACCCCATTACAGTAGTCCCTACATCTATTGCAAGAGTCCTGAATAAAGCCTTGCTATTTTAACAGGATTCATGAATAATTCTTTCACTAACACTGCTATTACCTCTTCTATTCATAATTACTGTAGAGGTTTTAACAAGTGTAATAGATACAAATAGAAAAAATTAAATTCAAAATTAAATAAAAGGAAAAAAATTAAGTGTTATTATTCACAAAAATATAATCATATAAATAGAAAACAAAAACAAACTACAAATAAATTATAAAGTAAATAAGTGAATTTTGCAAGGTTACTGATTACAAAGTCAACATACAAAAATTAATTTCTACACCCAGCAACAAACAATTAGAAATAAAATTTGCAGAAATGCAATTAGAAATACCATTAACATACATCAATACCTAGGAATAAATCTAATTTTTAAAATGGCCAGATCTCTACACAGAAAAAACACAAACATTAGTAAAAGAAAAGTAAAGAATTAAATAGATGGAGGGCTATACCATATTCATGGATTAGAGGACTCAACATTCTAAAGGTATCAATTCTCTCCAAATTGATTTATAGATTCGATTCCAACAAAAATTTTATAGAAATTGATTTAAATGATTCTAAAATAAATATGGATCCTCAAAAAAGTTTTAAGAATCATGAATACAATCTTGAAGAAGACCAAAGCTGAATGATTTACACTACCAGCTACCAACTCTTATAAAACTGCGATTCTGTATATGATAGTGGTGGTAGGAGAGACAGTAGGCTAAATGAATAAAATAGAAGCTTTAGAAACAGACCCACCCATATACAGACTTTTGATTTATCACAAAGTTTGCCCATGAAATGCTGTGGAAGAAGTATGGTCTTTTCAATAAATGATGCTAAATCAATTAACCTTACCCCTGTCCTCACGGTATACACAAAAACCAATTTCAGATGATTCGTAGATCTAATTGTGGTAGGTAACAATAACACTTAAAGAAGATAAGACAACAGCTTCGTTGTAGTAGGCAAAAACAATTGAAACGGAACACAGAAAACTAACCATAAAAGAAAATACAGATAATTTGGACTTTATTAAAAGATGCCTTAAAGAGTGAAAAGGCAAACCACAGGGTGGGAGAAGGTATTTGCAATACATGCATCCAATAATGTACTTCTATAGGACTATATAAAAAACTCCTATAAATCTGTCAGAGAAAGAAAAACAACTCAATAAAATATAGACAAAAGACTTACCCAGGCACTTATCAAAAGAAGCTAACCAAGTGGCTAATAAGAACATAAAAAGTTGCTCAGCATCCTTAGTTATAAGACAATGCAAAGAAAAGCCACAATGAATTACTACTAGATAGCCCAATACTGGTGGAAATTTAAGTTTGTTTTTTGGTTTTTTTTTAATGACCATACCAAGTGTTGGCAAAGATGTAGAACAACAGAAACCCTTATACACTGTCGGTGTGCCCAAGAAAAATGTATAGATGCATGTTTATCAAAAGACATGTAGTATTATATAGTATTATTCATAGTAGACCAAAACTACAATCTAAAAGTCCATCAAAGCAAAATAAATATAGTATAGTCGTACAATAGAATACTATGCACCAATAAAAAATAAACTATTAATCCATGCAATAATGAAAGAATTTCATAGCTATGACAAACAGAGGAATATAGATACATATAAAAAGTTAATGCTAAATGCTAAATGATTTAACTTATATTAATCGGAAGAAAAGGCAAAACTAATCTATGGTGATAGTAGTTATAGTCAGAGAGGATGGGTAAAAAGACCGGGAAGGGTATGAGAGAGAATTCAGGGGTCATAGTAATAGTCTATCTTAAGTGGGTATATTCACTTGGAAAAAAATCATAAATATCTACACTAAAATTTTGTGTGCCTTACAACATTCCTCATCTTAAAACAATAATTTAAAAATTTAGATCTGCGTACATAGACGTAGAAAGATGCCCAAGCTATAATATTAAACTAAAACAGCAAGTCATATAACTGTCTCTATAGGATTAGTCTATGTTGTAAAAGTAAACTTACAAAGCATAACGTGTGTCGATTTGGTAGAATACACTACCTGAAGTAAAGTTTTTGTGTGTTAATAAGAGACTTACCCTCCAAGTCTCTATTTTTTATTATTTTAATTTTTCACAAGCATAATTACGTTACTGATAGAAATATTTTTCTAAAAGAAAGCGTCTGAAAAGCTACTGAGAAAGTGAGAGATTGAACTGTAATTAAAATAAAGACATGGCATGAAGAGGCATTTAGTACAAAAAAATAATTTGAATTTGATCCCTTTGCCCTGAAGAACACCTGAGCACGGAAAGTGAGAGAGGGATTTAGATGTCCATTAGGTTTCAAGCAGGGGCCATAACCCTGGTATCAAAATTACGTATTTAACGCAACACCAAAAAATTATAGGATGTGTTCAAGTTTTCAATTTCCCTTCTTGCTTCCGACCCTCCCCTCTATGCTATATTTTAACCAACTTTATTTCCCTCCAAAGTCTTCTGTATTTCCCCCTTCAGGAGTAGAATATATGCTGTCATATTACTTTCAATTACCATTTAATAATTTACAAAATTACTCAGCATCATACCTGCGGTATTTCAGTCAGGCCCCATTACATTGTGATGAGGTTTGATTTAACATGGTCGTTATAAATGCTGCTAAAGGTTAATAGGAAAAAAAGTTTCATTCCGATGCATTTTATTTCAATCATTTAGGAATAAAATAAGCATCTGTCACTAAACATAGGACATCCCTTTCCTATAAGCATCAGGGTATGATTATTTCTCTCACGAAAGTTTAGCAGAACATAAAGGTTTATGACCTGGCAGAAAGCCAACCTGTGGGAGGCATGGCATAGAACAGAATTGTCCAAGAATTGTGCCATTGACTTTTGAAGCAGAACAATTTCTTGTTGCGCAGGATTGTCTTTCACGTGGCAGAATATTCAGCATTCCTGACCTTTGCCCCCTACATTTGCCCAGAGCATCTCAGTTGTTGCTACTGCCTGAAATAGCCCTTCAAATTTCCAACTCCCCTCTGGAGGCAACACTTCTGTCAGTTTAAAAAGTTGAGCACTAGCTTGCAAGTCTAGTCTCGTTTTGAAAGTCGAATGTATGCTAAAGAGATTTTTTAAATATAGTAAGAGAAAAAAGTAACTGTGTTCTCAACCATTCTCTAAGGAGGGGGGGGTCTTTTGTTCTGTGAACTCTTACACTAACCTGAGTGCCAGCTTATACCGACTCAGCAACCTTACATTGGTCCTTTGCAATCAGCTGTGGTGGTAACTTGGGGAGAGCCGGTTGTTAAACATCCACTAGCACACCGCTAGACTTAATGGGTGTGGGCAAATTTTGACAGGGAGACCTATATTGTTGTGCATTATGGAGAGAAAAGAATTTGCAGCTCCAAGGGGACGAATGGAGAAAGGACTTTAGAACATGGATGGGAAAATGGAACAAAGCGAGGAAAATTGCAGCCTTACTCTTGTTGAAATACGTTTCTAGGCCCAACAAGGAGTCTCGGCTGCCCGGGGTGCCACATCAGCAAACTGAAACTTAGGTAACATTTGTGTTCCTGTAAATGCTCCACTTGACCAACTAATCCCAAACACGAAGCCAGCTCTGGGCCTTTTCACCTCAAACAAGTTCGACTATGTAGCCCAACCAGTCAGATCGTTTTTATTTTTCTCTTCCTTGTTCTTTATTCTTTATCCTACGAAAACTTCTTGCCTTCTGCCCTGTTTTGCAGTTCTCTGAAAGAAGACTGTTAGTTTCATGAAGCGTTGAAGTTTCTCTGTATAACCTAAATTGTCTTCTTGAATTAATTTTTAACACTCTGTTGTGACCATCTATATTCAGTATATTCTTCTCAACTTAAAAAGTGCTTGAAGCGAGGGAGCAACCGATGAAGATGCTGAGTTTTGCCTGAATTTGTCTATCCATTCGCTCAACAAATATTTATTGAGCACCTGTCAAGTGCCGAGAATTGTTCTAGGCACTCAGTTGACATAGCCATTGAAAGTCAACACACATACCTGTGAAAACATGAGACAGAAGGGCCTATGGGAAAGTAAGCTTCAGAGACTACATGGAAATTTTATGGAGGACTTTGAACATTTCCTTGGAATCAGTGAATCCCCAAGCAAACCATAATTGGATGTGAAAGGAGCAAGGAACTAAATTTCATCTGGAAAACAGGAATTTAACAGAGGCTTAGTTGAGATGACATATCCAATTTCCTGGCATCCAAGACTGAACTGCTTGCCCTCCCCAGGTCCTCAAGGTAGTACCCCCCACCAATCCCTGACTCCTGGTGTGTGAGAGATGCTGGACTCAGGGGAGCGCCAGGATGGCGAGGAGTCTGGAGGCCGTGTAACATGAAGATGCCACCCTTGGAGAAGCTCAGGGGGCATATGATATCTGTCTTCGAATGTCTGAGGGCTTTCAGGTTAAAGAGAAATAATATGTCTCCTCACCCGCTCTAAGAGCAGGCGTAAAAACAATGGGCAAAAATAACAGGGTGGCAGATTTAATCTCAAAAAGAGAAAAAACTTTCAAGAAGTCATGACTGGCCGGCACTGGAGTGACTA
>NW_011888944.1:2560479-2568005 GCF_000151845.1 Pteropus vampyrus | reverse complement strand
ATTTTATGGAGGACTTTGAACATTTCCTTGGAATCAGTGAATCCCCAAGCAAACCATAATTGGATGTGAAAGGAGCAAGGAACTAAATTTCATCTGGAAAACAGGAATTTAACAGAGGCTTAGTTGAGATGACATATCCAATTTCCTGGCATCCAAGACTGAACTGCTTGCCCTCCCCAGGTCCTCAAGGTAGTACCCCTCACCAATCCCTGACTCCTGGTGTGTGAGAGATGCTGGACTCAGGGGAGCGCCAGGATGGCGAGGAGTCTGGAGGCCGTGTAACATGAAGATGCCACCCTTGGAGAAGCTCAGGGGGCATATGATATCTGTCTTCGAATGTCTGAGGGCTTTCAGGTTAAAGAGAAATAATATGTCTCCTCACCCGCTCTAAGAGCAGGCGTAAAAACAATGGGCAAAAATAACAGGGTGGCAGATTTAATCTCAAAAAGAGAAAAAACTTTCAAGAAGTCATGACTGGCCGGCACTGGAGTGACTATCACAATCCTAGTCTACCATGTCAACAGGATAAAGTCCAAGTTCTTTTAAAAATGGCTCCTAGAGAGGATGTGGAGAAAAAGGAAACCTCATACATTGCAGGTGGGCGTGTACATTGGTACAGCCACTATGGAAAATAGTATAGTGGTTCCTCAAAAAACTAAGAATAGAATTTCCAAATGACCCAGCAGTCCCTCTTCTAAGTGTCTACCCCAAAAGTTTGAAAACACTTATCCATAAAGATAATGCACTCCGATGTTCACTGCAGCATTATCCACGGTGACCAAGACATGGAAACAACCAAAGTACCCCTTGATAGATAATTGGATAAAGAAGAAGTGGTACATATATACAATGGATCCTACTCAGCCATAAGAAAGGACGAAATTCTGCCATTTGCAACAACATGGATGGATCTTGAGATTAGCATGCTAAGCGAAATAAATCAGATGGAAAAAGACAAGAACAGTAATGTTTTACTCATACGTACATGCAAAACCTAAAGCAACAAATGAACAAACAAAACAAACAAAGTCCTAGACACAGACAATAGTATGTGGTTACCAGGGAGTCAGGGAGGATGGAGAGGGAGAAAGGGCCCAAATTTATGGTGACAGAAGAAGACAAGAGTTTGGGAGGTGAGCACATGATGCAATGTACAGATCACATTGTATAGAATTCTACACTTGAAACTCGTATAACGTTAATCACCAATGTCGCCCGAATAACCTTAATTTTTTAAAAAGCTCCTAGAGTTTCTCATGGCCTGTTTGTCTCCTGCTGTTGTACCAGCTGCAATGTCTTCCACACCTGCCTGTGGAACCAAACTGCTTGTAGTCTTGGCATGTGCCAAGTTGTTTATTCTCTCAGTTGCTGTCTTCTGCCAGAAATGTCCTGTCCCCTTTTCTCGATTTGGCTATATTCTGTTTATTATGTCTTAAGACTCAGCCCACGCATCTCTGCCTGGGGCCCTCTTATCTGCTCCCGTAACATTCTATATACGCCTTTACCATTGGTCTTCTGCACATACACAACTAAAATAAATTTCTGTGAGTGTATCTATCATTGTAATGATTGAAAATCACTAAATGGATTTTCATCTGACTTGGGCTCGTTGTGGACTGCTTGATATTAAAATACAGGCATTCAGCAAACATAAAATTCACTTGGTGGCATTGCTAAAGAGACAGGCGTCTTCCAGAGCAGCTTAAGTTGAGGTGCAAGAAAAGCAAATAGAACTGCCAGTTGAGCCAGGCCTGCCACGTGTATAGCATCTCTAGCTGTAGTTAGATATAAAAAAAAAAAAAAAAAAAAAAAAAAAAGATGGCTTCAGATGTGAATTCCAAATTAAAACTCACGAGGATAGGTACTCCAACTTGCAATAGTGATTTGAAATCAGGCTGCTTTTCACAGGTAGAACTTTTAACCACAGTTAGAAATGTTCTTTATCAGCACAAATAGACTAGCTCTTCCCATTAAACTTGTCTGATTGCTTTCTTTTCTCTCCTAAGTCAGTGAATTGGTCAAAGTTGGAGACCTCGTATGTTGTGTTCACCGTGACATTTCCCCTACTTAGCTGCAGAGAAAGGAATTACAGTTCTGTGGTTCATTTCTCAGAGTTATCAGAGAACATTTTAGGGAAAGGGGAAAAAAAGGAAAATGACCTAAAACCTAATCTCCTGTAAACATGCTGACAACTGGACCTCCTGGCAAATAAAGTCATGATATTTCCTAGAAGACAGTCATTATTTATGGAATGTTCATAGCATGATGTCCCCAGTTCAGAATCCTTTGTGGTAAACAAACCTAGAATCCATGGATTTATGAGGCATGGTTTGCCGGAGCGTGTCACATCAGTTACACAGCTACCTGGGGTATATATGGAGATGTTGCTTAACCCGTATCCTCTTCTGTGTGTGTGTAATCCGCAAACCTTTGATTCTGGGCCAGAGGTTCTGTATCTCGTGCAGGAAGGAAAGACCTATCCAGACCTCTCCCTGCTCCGCCTGTGCTATGTGATTGTTGTATCCTAAAACTATTAGTAAATGTTGGTACTGGCTAAGATCTTTGATTCATGTAAATCTGATTTGACAATACAATCCTCTGTGTTAGCTCAGTAGCATAGTACCTGCCTCAGTAAATACTGGTTAAACCGAATACACAGATAGAATGTGCCTTCTTGTGAATAAATTAGGTCTCATTGCTATAATTATTACAATTGCAGCTGGAAGACAATTTTTCAAAGATATCAGTTAGCAGGATTCTGTGTTTGGTGAACGATTATACTAGATTAAACTTTAAAGGCCTCCGATGTTAATATTCCATAACATAATGATCTATCTTTGAAAGCTTGAGTCTTGTGCACTCAAGGCTCACCCCAGACCTTAGTTAAATGATAAGCAGCCTGCAACAACATAAAGCACAATTTACATAGCTCCTCCTACTGCAGAGTGACTTGAGAGATGGAGCCAAGAATGACCGATTCTCATAAAAGCCATTAAAAAATAACTTAAGATAATTTTCATATATTGATTCTATGATTCTCATAATAATCTTGTGAGATTACATGGAGGAAAAGATATTATTCTGATTAGGAAATTGACTCAGAGAGGAATAGTCATTTTTCCATACTCACATGGCTAATATTTCCCAGAAGTGGAGCTCAAATCTAAGTCCTTAGCCTCCAGAGACAATTTTTTTCCTTAATGTTACACATAGTATCTCTCATCTTTACCAACTGTGGACAAAGAAGTAGCCACTAACCCACTAACCTCTCTGCATTTCAATTCCCTCTTTTGCAAAATGGCAGTAACAAGGCCTCCATCACATACAACATTGTGAATGTTTCATGATAGCAATTGTGTGCTCAGTACTCTGACAAAATTCAGAGGACCAGTAGATTATCATAATGATGATTCTGTATATCTCCATCAAATTTTATAATATCATATCCCTTTAACATTTATTACCCTTTCTATTTGCCCCAAACATATTGCAAGAGGGACTGGTTGGGTATATTTTTTCTTTACAAAGAGGTAACTGTGACTTAACAAGGTTAAACAAACTGACTAAAGGTAAAGAACTGAGAGTAAAATTCCTGGCTGTCTAATTCTAAAATCCCATGTGAGATGTTACAAATATTTTTATAAAACAGCAAGAAATTTCACTCCCTCTTCCCTTCAGACATTTATAGCCTTATGAACACATAGCGGTATTTAACATGTGACATATGTTATCTGGAAGATTTAACCCATGTTGGAAATAAGGTCTGTGACTATGGGTTTCGAACGGTGTGCAGTGATCGAAGGCAAAGGGAGCTTCGTTCTCCATTCAACAAATGCAGAAGTCACTCTTCGTCGGAATACCATAGAACAACAGAAAGCACAGATACAGAGCCGGACACATCGTACATGTTCTCTAAATCCTTGCTTCTATGAATAATTCACTTTTTTACTGGAGTATGAACAGAGAGATGAGGAAATGACCTTGAATTTTGCCTAGCCCTTGCACTGGAGCCAATGTGTTTTCTAAGAAATTCACTTAGCCAGAATTTCACAGTCTTTCTCCGTAAAGTAGAGATCAGAGCACCTGTAAGATTTGCTATGAAAAGAATTCCAGTGGTCCACTGAGATCTACTCTTCCTTCATTCTCAGCTGCAGAACTTCTTAGGCACAGCCTGTCTTGCAATTCAATGTGAGCCAATGGATGTGAGTGGAAGTGATGTGTGCCATGTCAAGACCTGGGCCATAAAAACTTCCAGATTCATCCATATTCTTCTCTTCCTGTGGCTAGAGACCAATAATGATAATTGGATGGCCTTGGAAGCCATGTATTGAAGACAGAAGAGCCACTGTCAGCCTGAGTCCCTGAGAGACTGCATGGAGCAGAAATTGTCTTCCCACCACCAACCATGTCTGCTGACTTGGAACAAACTATTCTTGCTTCAAAATTGAGAAGAAAACAAGCCTTCATTGTGTTTAAGCTACTACATTTTTTTCTTGCAGCAATTTAGCCCACACAAATTAATACAAATGATAATGTACTCTGCAACTGTAAAGGGTTATTTTTCTTCAGAATTATTATTCTAAGCTCAACTATTTACCAGTTTAATTTTTATGACATATGTCAACTTTGAAGTCAACCTGTTCATCTTAATAATGTGTTCACAATCATGAAAATATCTGTGCTACCACTCTACAATTTCTCTTAAACTGTAGCTTTTATCGTGACAGGTCTAATTCAAGAAAATTCAATGGTTCCAAACACCAATTATTCCAATTTTAGCATAATGCAATGCATGACACAAACTGGTCACACCTTGCAGAAAAGAGGCAGTTTATGGAATAGGTTGATTCTCACTTGCAGCCAAGTGAACTGACACCCAAAGAGGAGACATGGTGTGATTTAGGAGCAAGAGGGAGACCTCGCCCCTTTAGCATGTCTGCCATTTATAGAGCATTACTGGAGAAAGGAGCACTACTGAAATAAAATAATAATTAATAGTAATAATTATTACAATGTGCTAATTTGGACTGTCAATAGGTATAATAAATGTTTCTAGTCTTTCTTACTTGAATCCACCCCAAATATCGCTTTCAAATTATTCTTTGTAAAGCACTACTTTATTCTATTGTTTTTAAACTCAGGAATTTGTAATGCCTCCTTATTGTCTTTTACCCCGTTTTCAAGACTCCTCTCTAGGATCTGGCCCTACTTTCCCTCAAGTTTATTTCTCATCATTCCTTGCCAATCTCTTACTGTGCTCCACACTCACCAGTCTCATTGTATTCTTAGTAACTTTGCTAATGCCTGACAGTCACTCTTCTCTGTTTCTCTGCCCACCTAAGTCTTGCTCATAATTAATTCTAGGCTCAGTCCATTCTACCTACACCATGATGGAAGCTTAGGCTATAAGCTTCAGCCTACATCAATCATTGGATTTCTGAAGTGCCCTCCAGGTCAGTAATGCACAAATGGACACACTTCATTCTTCCTTACTTGCTTTCATCTGTTTTCCTTTCGTTGTCTATTGTAGATGGGAAATCCTACAGGGAGAAATATTTTCACACTAAGAAACACTCCAGAGGTATCAAGAGAGTGAGATTCTAGCCCTAGATCTTCTACACACTGAATTTGGGAAAGTTACTTGAAATCCCCGGCTCTCAGTTTCTATGTTATTAAAAATGAGTTATAATGAACTATCCAACTCTAGCATTAAGTAAATGTACTTTGCATCCACATATCTCTGATTTAACAAAGACTCATTGAGTCTCTGCTAAATGCTACAGATGATTCTAGATTGAGGATTCAATGGTGATTTATCTTCTTCCTGAAAAGGTTTCACAGTCTAGATGAAGAAGTTTGCTCTGAAAAGTAGTAAGTTCCCTGTTATTAATGACATACAAGCAGAAGCTAAAGTGCTTGTTGAAATTATTAGAAGTGTTGTACAAATGACTCCTACACCTCCCCAATGAGCCACGTCTTCTCTCCTGGAAACGGGAAGAAGACATGACAAATGCGCCTTGTGTCTCTACAGCTGGCAGAGACTTTAACAGACAGTCCTGTTAGGGTGGCTCATATTTCCTGCCCTCTGTCAACCTGACCAATAAAATCCAGTCATAAAGGTCACTTGTCAAACAGACAGGAGGCAAACTATTGATTCATGTATTGACTCAGTCAGCTCACAATGCTGTAACAAAATATCATAGACTGGGAGGTTTAAACTACAGATAGTTATTTCTCATGGTCTTAGAGGCTGGAAGTTCAAGATCAAGGTGCTAGAAGATTCAGTTCCTGGTGAGAGCCCTCCTCCTGGCTTGCAGACAGCGACCTTCTTGCTGAATCTTCATATGTCAGAGAGAGAGCAAGCTCTGGCTTCTCCTCTTCTTTGTACGAGGACTCTAAATCTCATTCTGGGGTGGGAGGTGCCCACTCTCATAACCTTATCTAAACTTAATTACCTAAGTTTTTAGGTAATTAAAAATTGCCTAAAGTCCCAAAGTCCCCACATCCAAATATCATTATGTTGGGTTTAGTTAGAGCTTCAACATGTGAACTTGGAGGGATACAAACATTCAGTTGATAAAACGCATTAATTAATTGATACAAGTTAATTATATTTGTACTAATGTACATGTTATGTTGGGGGAAAAACATCTTTTTCTACCTTCTAGGTTCTTTGGCTGATCTAATGAGCAAATGAATATAACACAGATTAACAGGAGAGAAACAAATTTCATTATGTGTGGGAGCTCATAGAAATATGAGATTCACAGGCAGGCAGGCAATTGAGGCTTATATGTCATCCTGAGCTAAAAAACAAGGGGGCACGAGTCTGAGACTTCAGAGGGAAGGAAGATATCTTAAAGAAAGACAGGAAGATCAAATGCTTGGTAAACAAATGTTTTCAAAGCCATGCAGAGACAATGGGACACAGAGAGAACTTTGGTCTCCAGGTCCTGTTGAACTGTCCCCAGCAAACCACATCTGGCCCATACTCTTTGTAGTTATTTCCTGTGATAGTTCTTTTCTTGGACCAGGCCCTCTATATAAATTCTTTTAGGCAGTTAAGGGGGAGGTGAGTTTTGAGTAATGACTGTTTTCCATTCAAAATAGTCTGCATGCCAAAATGGCACATTCTGGGGAGACTTGTTCTGAACCCCTTTGATTACGTTTGTAATTAAATATAAATACAAAAAGTATTAGCCATGCTACTAATTTATTAAAGTTCTGACAAAACATGAACTAGAGAATGTGGCTAGTCCTAAGGCCACTCCACACACACACACCAGAAAACATATCTTCAAGGAGTTGGTAGAGTGTTGAGCAGAGTGAGAATTGAGCCTAGAGAACAGAATCTGAATAGCTTTTCCCAGTTGGCTGTATGAATAAGACCAAGGGATCATCTTATACACATAGTCAGAAGCAGAACTTGGAGACAGACAGAAGCCTGAGTGACCTTCTTGTGGAGTGGGCTTCTTCCTCTCCCACGCATGGCCCACAGAACGAGCCACGCCTTCTCTCTTGGAAAG
>NW_011888944.1:2527733-2560429 GCF_000151845.1 Pteropus vampyrus | reverse complement strand
TTGTAATTAAATATAAATACAAAAAGTATTAGCCATGCTACTAATTTATTAAAGTTCTGACAAAACATGAACTAGAGAATGTGGCTAGTCCTAAGGCCACTCCACACACACACACCAGAAAACATATCTTCAAGGAGTTGGTAGAGTGTTGAGCAGAGTGAGAATTGAGCCTAGAGAACAGAATCTGAATAGCTTTTCCCAGTTGGCTGTATGAATAAGACCAAGGGATCATCTTATACACATAGTCAGAAGCAGAACTTGGAGACAGACAGAAGCCTGAGTGACCTTCTTGTGGAGTGGGCTTCTTCCTCTCCCACGCATGGCCCACAGAACGAGCCACGCCTTCTCTCTTGGAAAGAGGAAGACGACGTGACAAATGTTCCTTGTGTTCTTTCACCCCTGTGGTTGCAGGAGATGCAAAGGGGGCTCACTTAGAGTAATTCTCAGTATCCTTTCAAAAATAAAATTTAATCTATTGTAGCATGTAGCACAACAGAGAGTCCTCCTGAGCTCTCTCAACCATCAAACCAGCCCCATGCCGGAAGTCCAGCCCCACATGTAGATGGACCTCCATTAACATCCATAACTCACCGTCCTTGCCCCAAAGGACTTACAGAATCCCCCCTTAACCGCCCCCGCCACCACAAACTATGTCCCCACTTGCCTGATTCATTCATCAGAGCTCATTCAACCTATGATCTCTCTATACTGGATTCTTCGTTCCTAATTCCAGTCCTAATGCCTCTTTCTGAACCCAGTTCAGAGTCTCCCTCTAGCCCAGCTCTGCCACCTCTGTCACCCCAGAAATTGCTCCTTTCTCAGCCCCAGCTCTCTCAGCTTTTCCATGTCTCACCCATTGTCTCATACCTGTGAGAGGACCACAGGATGTCAACCAGGGCATATAGGAAAAGCTCAATAAACGTCAGCTGACCTCATTATTTTGAACAGTTGACAGTTGAGATTTGTGCCAGTTTTTACTCCTCTCTTATTTTAAACCTTAATAATACCATAATCATTTATTAACTGCTTGCCATGATCAAAACATATGCTAATGAATTCATATATTATGTTCTTCGACTCTCAAAACAATCTCTAAGGTAAATGCTTCTATTATCGGCTCCATTTTATTACCAGGAAGCCAAGGATGTGAGAGGCTGGGACCTTGGCCAAGCTCCCACAGCTGCTAAAAGGTAGTACAGGCCAGATTGACCATGTATTTTAACTTTTAGATCTTAAGCCTGCACTCCTGATGGCTAATGGTGACACTGAGTCTTACCTTTGGCTCCTCCCCTTCCCTAAGGCAATGGCGTGGATTTCTAATCATAGCTGGAAACCTCTCTGCGTGTACCGCTGACGATTGTGGAGTTTTATGGGAAACCTCTCTTTGCGTGTACCGCTGACGATTGTGGAGTTTTGCTCCCCCTTGAACTTCCACCTTTGTCTTTGCACAATCATTTGGGGGTGGCCTAGAAGTGGGAAGACAATTTCTAGCTCCAACAGGTTGGTGGACCCTGAGCAAGTCATATAACTTATCATTTTTACTTTTCATCTGCAAAATGAGTTTAACTTCCCCAGCTTTGCCTTTTCCTACCAGCTTTCCAGAATTGTGGTGAGACTCCAGTGAGGTGCCACATATGAGGACATTAGGAAAAAATAGAATGACCAAATCAAACTCCGATGTCCTCCATCTAGTGAGCATCAGAATGACCCAGAGGGCTTGTGACACTCAGATTGGAGCAGCCCACTCTCAGATTACTGTGCGGGGGCGGGGCCTGAGAATTCATACTTCTAACAAGTTCCCAGGCGATGCTGATGCTGCTGGTTCAAAGACCACATTTTGAGAACGACAGCCCTCTGTTAACTGCCACCCTAAACGAAGGGCCCCAGGCATACCCCAAAGTCACCTCCTTTCTGTGTTAAGGAGGGTGGCAGTGTAAGCTAGATTTCAGTCCCTGTCAGTTGTCCCACAAACAAAGAAACAAAAGCAGTGAGTCAGAAAACTGTCCTTCCATTCTCAGAGAAGTCGTTTGTCCGCTGCCAGGCTCTTGGTGGGTTAATGGGAGAATGGAGGCACAAGCCGAAGAGCCTACAGAGGATGGAGCCCAAAGGTGTATGAGACAAACAGGTAAAATTACAGCAACCCTAGACAGAGGCTGTGAGTCACCGAAGAGATAGCTGAGAAACAATATTATGACAGAACGGATTGCAAGGCCATTGACAGCGAGCTCTGCAACAGGCCCTCTTATTTGTGGGATCAAAAGTACATGGTGTGCTCTCAGTAAACCCCCAGGAAAGCATAGCCCAGATCCTCTGACAGGCTAATAGGAGTTTTTCCTTTCCGTGGCAAGGGAGCCGTCCTCTCCTGATGCCTTTCTGAGTGTGTCTGTGGCTGATAACAGCATAATGTCCCTTGGAAAATGTCCTTTCCTTCTCTCCTTCTGATTCACCATTCTATGTCTCTTATAGGAGAGAGAGAGAGAGAGAGAGAGAGAGAGAGAGAGAGAGAGAGAGAGAGAGAGAGAAAGAAATAGCAATCTTTCGCATTCTCCTTTTAGCCACATCATGCTGATGGGTCCAGAACATGAAGGTCAAGGCCAGTCATGAAGGTGAGCACTGTGTTCTCTGGTGAGAAGGAAGGACACCTGGGCAGCCTCATACACCCCTCTGCGGGCACCGAGCTGCCAATATCACGTGGGTCAAGCCCTCCATCCTTTAAGTTGTGAGGAGCTCACGGGGCTGCTACTGGATGACTGTAGGTCACCTGATGGCTATGGCAGCCACACACACCCCCCACAATCTCCAAGGGAAAGGGGAAGGGGTGGGACCTTGTACCTCGGTGGCTTCTACTTGATATCTGCTTTCAAAGTTCTCCTGGGTGTTCTCCCATCCCCTTGCCTGAAACAGTCTGGGTTCCTCAGATATGCAAGTGACTCATTTTCCATCCATCAGAGATGAGACTTAAATAAATAAAAAGATACTTCATGGGGCGGCTGGGCCTAATGATAAGCAATTATAGGAAGCCAAATGAAGGCAGTGCTTTGTGCGGGGCCTGTGAAATTGGTTAAGCAAAAAGAATAATGGCCCGTTTCAGTGATTCATCCCTTTGCTCATTTCAGAGGGAGCATTATCTCAGTTAAGTGATGCAATTAATATGAAAATGAGGGAATCATTGTTTAAGAAGATGAGAGGAAAGCGGGGAGGGGGCCTGGATGCCACAGTGGGGAAGAACAAGGGCCACTGAGATGGAAATTTGCATAGGTCAGTAGCAATGTGCCACCGTTAGCACGTAGTCAAAGCTTAGCCTGCATTGTAATACGTTGCCATTAAATTCTCATTATGGTGACCTGTGTCCAACACAATTCAATTTTTCAGACTCTTAATGATAAAAAGTTAATTACATTAAGACGGAAACCTTTTGTACTGGGCCCTAAAATAGAGCACAGAAAGACCACTGTGAGTGCCTCAGGACACTGCAGGTAGAGCCAGGGGCTTAAATGACTGTTTTATTAACCACAACATAATTTGCAGGTGGATTTTTTGTGAGCTTTGCAGATCTTTTGTAATGAAATCAAGAGCAATAAATAAGATGTTTTCCTCTCCTCTTCGCCTTTTTTTCACGTCCTCGGTTCTTTGATGATGGTTTTCCACTCAGTAGCTTGCAGACTGTATTCAAGGACTGGTCCACATCCTTGGACATAGAAAAGGAACAGAACGATGGTGGAGCATGGGGCAGAGAGCACAGAGAATCAGGAGTCCTCATCCTGGGATCCAGTGCAGGGTTGTCACTGGCTCACTCTGTGCCTTGGGCATGGCATTTCACACCCAAAGGGTCCAAGCAGAGAGGATAAGAGGCACAGCATCTGATTTTTACAGCAGAGGATCACGTACAGCCTCTGCCACTTACTTGCTCTGTGTCCTTGAGCCAGTTACCTGACCTCTCGGTTTCAGCTTCTTCTCGGGGAAGAAAAGGATAATGCTACCTTCCCTGCAGGAATTGTTGTAAAGATGTGGAATGAGATATACATGGTGTTTTATGCCAGGTCAGGGGGAGGAGGGCATCGTTATCTTCATCATCCTCATGGTGTTAGAACCTGCACCTCACATATGACAGGAATGCAGTAAGCGCGATTCCCCTCTCACGCGGAGCCTCCATTTCTTCCTATATAAAACCAGAATGTGAATCATTATTTTTAAATGCTGACAAGAAAGAAAAGTAACAAAGATCGTTGGCTCCCTCCACATAACACAACCCTGGAGATTCTCCAAACAGGGAAAGGGAGGTTGATAGATCTCCCAAACGAGCATCAAAACGGTGAGTATCTAATGAACAAGAGAAAGTGATTGGGTCCCCAGAACGCATAGGAGACACACGACCCAGAGGAGAAGATGTCCAGGGCACACCATTGCAGCAGAATGGCACATTTGACGACATATGCAGGCTGACTAGAGTCTTCCATCTTTCATACTGCCATACCCAAGAGACAGGTATTTTCAACTGAGAAAGAAGAAAATTTTAAAGAAAATCAGTGCCAGGCCAGAGGTAGCAGTTGTAACTACAAATGTTCTCTGTCTCAAGATGAAGTATTCCTCTTCTTCCTTCCTAAATGCATCAAGGGAAAATATAGCCAGGGCCTGGAATTTATCCTTTAGTGCTAACACAATCAAGGAAATACCAGCTCAGAGGGGGAAATAATACAATATCTGGGGAGTAAAATGAATAGTAATAATAGCAAAAATTTACCAACACGGAGTATGTGTGTGAGGCATGATTCTATGTGCTACAAATGTCAGTCTATTCAATCTTCACCAATGCTCTGTTCTCCCAATTTTAAATATGAAAACAGAAAGCATAGAGAGGTTATTTACCAAAGAGCTGGGCTTTGAAAATAGGCATTCTGGCTCCAAAGCCTATGCTTCTTTCACTACGCTCTACTGCCTATCTGACAGAAGTACAACAAACTGAATTATCTGTACCAGATGAAGAAAATTAGTAGATCAGATAAAACTTAAAAACCAATTTATTAAATATTCTCAAAGAGACAAGGAGGATATCAGAAACATAAGCTAGGACACTAAGTCATTAAACAAACAAACGAACAAACTATACATAAAAAAACACGATACTTGTAGTTGAAATAAAGAATTCAATAGATGAATTGGGCAACAGAATGAATATAGCTACAAAACAAATCAATGAACTGAATGATTAGATCAGAGATGCTACTAATGGCATTGGAAGCGGATAAGAGATGAAAAGTATGAAAGAATAAAACCTGGAAGGTAGAATTATAAGCAACAAAATATGTATATTAGGATTCCTATAAAGAGAAAAAAATACATGAAGGGAAAAATATTTAAAAATAAATGACCGATAACATTCTCAAATTAGAAAAGCGTATAAGAACTATGGATGAAAAAGTTTATAGAATACAAACATATAAGAAACTTTCCATACTTTAACCCACTTTAAAGAAATTTGTAAACGTTAAAAACAAGGAGAAAAATAACATGGATAAATAGTTTAAACAACAATCTGATTGATATCTGGTATCTCAGCAGCTAAAAGAACACACAAAAAAAACTTTGAAGCTAAAATTTTACATTCATCGAAACTATTATTTGAAAGCAAAAGTGATTTCAGGTATACAAAACTTCACTTGGATTACCATACAAAGACCCTCTTTGTAATATACTAGGAGAAGTACTTCTATAAGAAAAGAAATAACTCAGTTAAAACTTTACAAGATATGAGAGGCATAGTAAATTTCAAAAAAGGAAATATGGCAGAAAGATGTTTGAAAACATACATTAATTACATTACATATTAAGAGATTAAATTCACTTATCGAAAGTTAGAGAGTCATGAATTGAATTAAAAACAAGATCCAGTAATTTGGATTTATTTAAATAACTATTAAAAAGTTCTTTATTAAAGAACTATTTATTTAAGTTCTTTAAATAAATCTTTAAATAAATTCAGTTCTTTAAATAAATCTGTTCTTTAATAAATAGTTAATAAAATCTTTAATAAGAACTATTTATTAAAGAACAGATTTATTTAAAGAACTATTAAAAAGATAGAAATAAATAAGTAAAAAATGATTATATCAGGAAAATATGAACCAAGAGAAAGTGAGAATAATAATTTTAACACATACAAAATAGAATATAAGGCTCAAACAAATCAGAAGAAATGAAAAAGAATGCTACTAGAAGAAACAATAAATTGTTATAAAAGTCATGAACATAACTGCACCCAAGAACATAGCTTTTTAAAAAGAAATCTGTTGATTTGAATACTATGTGTTTGAGTTCCTACAGTCTGAGAGTTAATTCTAAGATCCCCAAGTGCCTCAGTAACCCATGTTGTCTTCTTAGTCCTGCCCACAGTTCTGTAACTCACCCCTTCATTACAGTCTCTTTGAGTAAGTCATCTAAGCTAAATTCCTTTTTACGCAGACCTTGACTGCTACAACTTTGTCATTCAAAAACCTCTAGAAACAGACGTCTATGTTTATATCCAGAAAAGGACAGAAAAAGGGATAACATACAGATTCTGGAGTCAGACAGACCAGATTTAAGTCGTAGCTCCCCTGCTTACTATTTATGTGACCCTGGGCAAGGTGCTCAATTTCCCTGAGCTACTGTTTTCACAAATATAAACTTTATGTAGTCATAGCTGCCTCATAGTGTTTTGTGAATATTTCCAACAAAGTTATCACTTGATAAATTTCGGTGATAATAGGAATAATAGAAGTGGTAGTACTAGTACTAACGCTGATGGCAATGCTGATAACAGAAGTCGTAGATCTTGATAATATCACTGAGCTTTAATAGTGCAAATGATTCTCCATGGTCAATCGTACTATATTCATAAAGGCAAGAAATATATTCTGTCTTCAATAGCCAGAAAACCTAATTTGTAATTCTGGTATCTTGATGCAGGCTCAAAATATTCTTATATACCTACTCATGTATTGTTTAATGTACCTTTGAGGTGAAATAGTTATCTTTTGAATCAATACTCCCAGCCTATCTCACTCTGAATTCATTCAGATGAGGTTTTATATAGTCGGCTACACTTTATTTAGATGTCAGGGAAAATGCCGGGACCTGGATAACAATGGATCAAAGAAAGAAGGGAGGAATATAGAACCAGAATGAAAAAAGATTATTTGTACAGGAGGAAGGAGATATGTTAATTATACAAGCAGTTTGGTAGCATTCTAAGGATTAAAAAGGAATGTGAAAATATAAAAGGCAGTGAACAATCAATGATAGACAGGAAATCAAAGGGATGTGATGAGTCTCAGAAAATAGAGAAAGTTAAAAGAGCAAGAAGAATAAAATCAAAGTGTTCTCCTGCCCCCATCAGAAAGCTACTTAACATTCTTCCTGCTGGGACAGAAAACACTCCTGGAATCCATCTGTAAGCCTTAGGGATTTGTGACTAAGGAAAATATCCAAAAATAGTAGACCATGTCTTAAGAATGAATTTTGCCTATCTTCAGCCATCTTCACTCATTTTAAAGATCAAACATTCTTAAAAATTCACGATATTTTACTCCAGTGGCTCCCAAGCATGGTTTAGCATATAATCCCCTGGGGTACCTATTGAAGCACATATTCCCAGATGAAAAGCTCCAGAATAAGGGCCCAGGAATCAGTATTGTCAACAAGTAGTGTAGATCACTTTTATGCAGCCAGATGGGAAGATAACCAATTGCAGGGTCCAGGCAATTTGTGAAACCACTGTTCTACCAAGCCCAAAATGGTCCGACAGTAATGATATCTCCTCGCTTGTGGACTTTTCCTGGAATATAACTGTGTCCTATTAACAAGTTTATTCATTAAATAAATAATGTTTATTTATTAAAAATAAATGTTTATTGAGTGTCTACCATGGCCATGAGTGAAGAATGAGGCAAAATTCCTGACCTTGCTCAGAGAATTCAAAGTGTAGAGAGGATCAGGCCTTGGTAGTGTGAGCCACAACACAAAGTAGAATAATATGTGTACTCTGAGGAAGTACAGCAATGGAGAAGAGAGGGGCTCTTGGTTTTCATGGGAGTGATCAGGGAAGACTTCATGAAAGAGGTGGCGTTTAACCCGAACCTGAAAGTATGCTCAGAATTTAAATTAGAGGGAAAAAAAGGAAAAGTTCTCCTTACTGAAGGTCTAGCACAAGCAAATGCATGGACAGGTGAGCAGGTAGAAGGCTTATTTGGCTAATGGTGAGTAGTCCAGTATTGCGAGAATATCTAGGGTACATCTGGGACCAGAGTATCGAAAGCCTTGAGCATCATACAAAAATGTTGAACCTTTGCTAGTAGAGTAAAGACTTTTGAGGATGAAACTAGACATGATTTAAGCCTTGTTAGGGGAACATGATTCTATTGCAGTGAAAATCAAAAATTAAAGAATCAAAAGACTAGAAGTGAGGACATTTTTTAGCTGGCTATTATAATGGTTTGAATGAGGAAAATGAGGCTCAAACTAGGACAACGGAGATGATTGCAGAGAGAAGGAGGTGTGACAACATTAATCGAAGCCTTGCCCCTTACTCGATACATGTGCTCGGGTAAAGCACTTAATCTCTCTGGGTCTCAGTTTCTCCCTCTGTAAAAGAAGATTAATAATTACCTGCTAAGTCTCCTTTCCGGGATTATTATGAGATGTGTAATCACTGAAATCACATAAAGCGCTTTACAAATATAAGGAGTTATTAACATTGTGATATGACATGTCTCTACCAATGGAAGGGAAGGCAGTTAGAGACAATTATGAGACCAGCGGCACTAGAGGAGGGCACCAGGACCCTGCCTTTTGCTAACGCACTTTCATATTGAAGCCTTTTGAAGCTTGCATTAAATCCTCTACCACGCAATTCCGGTAATCCTACATCAACTGACCCAGCTTTGTCTTACTCATTTTGGACTTGAAGCTAGCCCTTTGTAACACTGGCGCGTCTTAGCTCATATATTTTCCCACATTCCAACAGCTGGGCATATTTAGAAAGTAGCAGAAAAATCCACATCTCACCTGAAGCTTACCGTGTGTAGGCAAATAAGAGAATGGTACAGATTACCTTATTAAGCAAATGGGCCATCTTTTCTGACTGGAGAAAAGGAAGTAACAGAAAATGTAGATCCTCTGGGACAAGACTCAGGCTGTTATGCCGAATGCTTATTTCATTCTTCTCTGGCAGGCAAAGGTAGCTGCTGTTGGAGGTGACACTATTCTGTCTTGTAAGTGATGTGTTTGGCTTCAGTTTGAAACCTTCGAGGGCCTTAAGGGTTTCCGTTGAGATTGCCTTCCATTCGTCTTTTTTCCCCTATCTGTCCCTAAGACCCCTTCCAAACCTCTCTCCCAAGGTCCATTGCTGACTATCCATTTGCACGTAAATATCATGGAAAAAACCTCAGATTCTGAATGCCCAAAAACTAGGGTTTGGGGCCCCTAAACCTGCTCCTTCTCGTTTGTTGTCTCTCTGAAAAGTCCATCCAAACCCATTGTCCCAGATCAGACTTCATTTCTACCCCTTCTCATCCTTACTCCCAAAGTCCAGCTGGTCGTCAGGTTGTGTCAGTTCCCAAGGCTGACCACTAAACTGGATGGATGTCTGGAGCAGGGACTCGGCCAGGATGGACCAACCTCAGCCTGAAGACAAAGGTCAGGAAGAAGCAAAACAGGCTCAGACTAGCCCTGAATCAGACCTGATACTAAAGCTGGGACTGCAAAGGAGCCAGGCGATGGCCTACTGATTTACGGAGATACCAGAAAACCAGGGTGTTAATTAGGATTATTATATTCCTCAATAATGAGATTCAGTTGACTTATAGCCAGTTGGAAGTTCACTGTCTTTCGCTCTGCATTGTTAATTGTACTTATTCATTTTTACAGTTGCTAAATTATAAGATATGCTATAGTCGTGAAAGAGAAGGAAGGATTTATGCGTGTTCTGTGCTAGTCTGTGCATTTGAAAGTGAAATTTAAAGTATTAAAAGAGTTTGTGACAAAGCCATAATCCCCAGTTCCCCAGATGAGAAATCCTTGACAAAGGAGGAAGCCAGGACAGCTGTTTTGTTCTGCAGCCATTGTGCCCAGGCTTCGATCTGTGGCTCAGATTTCCTAAGGTAGTTTGTGACTCCAGGATGGGTTCAAAATTTGGTTCACATCCACCCACCAGGAGTCCAAGATCTTTTTAGCTACTCAAACTCTACTATGAGAGAACTGCCTTCAATGACCAAAAGTATCATCGTTATCATCATCATTATCATCATTATTTTTCTCCAATATGCTATGTGACCTTGAGCAAGTTACCTATAACCTCGAGCCTCCATTTTCAGGTATGTGACATGTGATTAGAATAGCTTCCACTTCACAGAAAGCATGAAATTGATTTTAGCGGCTAGTGGTATTAATCATAGTAGGACATCAAAGTGAAAATTACTCAAATTTAAATCTTCTACATGACCAAAGGATCTCCCACTATAGTGCAGTTTCTGCTTTCTAAGCAAGCCTCACATATTTGGTTTAAGAGAGGAGATTGAAACAAGCCACCATTTCACTCCTGAGATAGAAACCCTCCCCACTACACACAGAAACGAGGCCCTGAGTGTATGATAGGCTGCCTTTTGTCAATCACGGTCTTATACACATATACACAGGGCTTTATACCCAGAGACAGTGAGATTGTAGAAAGGTTATCTTAGCAGCTATTATAAGACTCGTCTGTGAAAGATCCTGTATTTTTGTTTTAGAAGAAATAATAGACAAGATATTTTAGCTAAGGGGTAAGGCCCCAAGGAGCATGCACAACTAAAAATAGATGCTTGCTTTGCTGCCTTGTAAAAAAGATCGATGTTTCTAGCTGAGGGAACTTTGTTTTTTTGAATTCCTAGCTGTCTTGGCTCTATAAATTCAGGGACATGACCTGGGAAGGAAGAATTTGTTCTGTTTAATAAAGAGATGAAGAAGTTGGAGTTCCCCAAAAAAACCTAGGAGGAAAATCCCTAGGAGGGATGGAGGCTTGACCTTGTGTGGAGAAGAGGGAGGAGGGGGTCCCAGCAGTGATGGGAATTCAGTGAGGCTTCCTCTGGTGTTTCGTTATAAAGTGGGAGAGTCACTATCTGCCTGCAGCTTGAAGCGGGCTGAAAACAGTAGACCCAAGGAACTAAGGTGAAATCTACAAAATTCACAGTTGAGCCAAACTAAAATAAGTTTAGTGAGGTTTTTTCACAGCTTAAGTCATCAACAACAATTTATAGTTATTGATCCATAAACTATAGTAGTTTATCCATTCTAGGATACACTTTTTTTTTTTTTTTAATCTCTCCGCAGTCAGGATCCATCTTACAACTAACAATGTGTTAATATTAATTAGCAAAGTTTTGGTTTTTCTTTTTTTTCTTAGAGGTAAGGAGAAGAATGGTGTGCCCTACAATCAGTGGCATCTCAGACGTTTTGAAATATGGAGGCCGCTTCAATAGCTGTGCCAATGACTTGAACTCTCTACATCATGTTTTGTAAACATTGGCATTATCCTAGTTTTTGGAGTCACAGCGTTAGGTTCCAGGCCAGCGAAGACAAGCTCTGTTAATTTTTTGTTTAACTTGACACCTCTCAGAGTTCAGAGGGTTATCTGATCTCTAACATGTGACAGAGCACAGAGCTGAGGCAAATTTTATTTTACCTGATACCTTTGCCATGAGGTGAATCACCAGGTATCAATGTGTATCGATTAACTCACTGGGTCATAAATGTTAAATCTTTTTACTTCCTTTTCACCATAAAGAAAGGCAATTCTGAGCACCTCGCTTCCATAAACTAACACTTTAAACCCAATTAGATTACTGCCTCTCCCTGCAAGATGTGTCCATTCTTCCCATTCAGGTAAAGAAACTTACCTGATTTTATTACACACTTTTCTTCTGAAAGAAGAGATGTGAGCTTTCTAATCTCATTAAGCCTAACAGGGACTCTGAAAACCAAAAATGTCCAATACAAGGTTTTCAGTAGAATGAGCGCAGTACAATAAGACCTTTCCTCAATAATGCTGCTGATCTTTAGTAAAATTTCCCAAACACATGCACACACACAGAGGTACTTGGAATATTTGAATTTCTTGTTAAGAATCATAATTTTTGTATCTAGATAGACATAGAGACGAAATAGTGCATGTGGTTGAGGGAATAGGCGGCATCTGTAATGCACAAGCGCTAACTAGAATCATTCATGTACAAAGACTTTAAAAGATGTGAGCAGCAGGAAGAGGAAGCTACAAGAATGTTCTCCGGCCCTTGTTGTTTGGGTGCTTGAGACGAGATCGACAATAGTTAGACTCCACAGACCACTCGCTATGCACCAGGGTCTATATCCAGTGTCACTAACACGCACGATGATCCTGTAAAGGAGGAACCATTGTCCAAGAGGCTATGAAGTGTGCCCGAGATCACAGACCAGCCATAACAGGGGCTGGGAGTCCAACCCAAGGCTGTCTACCACCAAAGCTCGGGCTCTCTCTTCCGCCAAGTGGGCTCTCTCTTCCGCCAAGTGGCCTCTCATTTTCAGGCGTTGTCTCCATTTTCCAGCCCCAGAAATAGTTCTCCAGATCTCTCCTGCAGGGCTGCTTTTCAGGATGACATTACAGCTGCATCGCCAATCTCCAGGTGGTGAGTAACCTTCTCACTTTGCGTCTACCCTTGTGTTCCCCATTCAATGCTGACAGGTAGCAGCAGTCCCTTCTTTCTGAAAATGTCACTGAGCCTTCTTCAAGGAAAAAAGGAGATGCTGACATTCCACTTTTCCTGTGACTCCCTGGAGAATGCTTAATCCCCACGACCTTGTGGCTATTGAAGAAGAGCCAGTCCTCAGACTTTGTCAGTTGATGACAGCCAGCATTTTGTCTAACAGGCCCAAGGGTGGCACAGTTCGCAATGGGGAAGAGTAACATCTGGCTGGTGTTTAAAAAGCAAATGGGGTTTCTCAATAATTATTATCGTTCAACAGTATTCAAAGGCATGTTTTCTCTAAATTGTTGTTTACAGGCAAAAACAAATCCCAAGCCCAGATAGATACTCAAAATCTACATTGTTTTTATGAT
The DNA here is from genome assembly GCF_000151845.1 of Pteropus vampyrus. Taxonomy (NCBI): domain Eukaryota; kingdom Metazoa; phylum Chordata; class Mammalia; order Chiroptera; family Pteropodidae; genus Pteropus; species Pteropus vampyrus. Next base: position 2,547,324 of record NW_011888944.1, on the reverse strand, counting down.
GAGCTAGCAAGATGTTGCTTTCTGCTAAAATATATATATATATATATATATATATATATATATATTGGAGGAACTCTAATTTGATGTTTGTGACACCAAAAATTAAATATTACAGTATCGTTAAGAATTAGTATTGAGAATAGTATTATTAAGAAATATTGCTTCATTTGAGATCATAAAGATTTATTCTGGTATTTCCTTCTAGGGGTTTTATAGTTTTAGCCCTTACATTTATGACCGTGATGTACTTTGAGCTAATTTCTGTGTAGGATGTGAAGTAGGGGGTCTAACTGCACTATTCTGCAGGTGGACATACAGTCGGCCTAGCAACATTTGTTGAAGAGGTAAATAATATCTGGATGTAGTAAAGATAGGTTCAGTAACAGTGTCCTGCTGAATCATATTGGAACCTGAGGTAAAAGAAATAAATCAGAATACCAGCTAACCTTTATTTAAAATTTTGATATTTTTTCACCATGAATTTGTGGTCTCTTTAAATTTGGCATCTAAAGCAAATGCCTCACGCACCTCACCCTAGTCGCAGTGCTGAAAACTCCTAAGCTTAGCATACAAAGCCTTCCGTATCCTCACTCCTACCTGCCCCTCCAACCACCTGCATCTCAGCCCGCCATGCCTCCACTTCTATCACTAATAATACAGATTCATTCATGTTTCTCTGCACGTGCCATGCTGTGTCAGACAGCTGTCATCCTGATCAGACTCCTCACTTGTTTTGGAACTTAGTTTTCACTTCCTCTTGCCTAACTCTCTCCCATCCTACAAGAAACCCCTCCAGAAAGATTTCCCTGAACTTCCGAGTTGAATTCGATGCCTCTCGTCTATGCTTCTACATCACCACTTTCCAGCAACATAGCACCTACTACACGATGGAATAATTACTTGTTTCTTGTCTTGACTCCCTCCGGACTGCAGCTCTTTGTCTCTTATGTCTAGCTTATTCACCTGGACATTCCCAGGTCCTAGCACAGTGCCTAGAACGTGACAGATGGGGATAGCTTTTGTTTCATAGTTCATCCAAATGGGAGTACAACAGGGAGAAATCAATCCCATCTACCTGAGGTGAGCAGAGAGGGACCTTCCTTGAGGACACGAACTAAGCATCTGGCACAGATGGCCTGCCCACTGGCAAGTGAGACATCCCAGGGTGCCGCGGCTGTGCCTGAGGCAAGGAGCTCCTTGTCAGTGCTCCCATGACAGAAGCGGAGAATCCTAAGACCCCATTAGAGGGTCAGCCCCAGGTACAGGAGGGTGATACAGAAATTCAATAGCAGAAACTCGTCCTAGGGTTCTATAGGTGAGGCATTTATGGAGCATCTTTTGGTCACTGGGATGGATCTTAAAACATAGGAGTCAAAGATTAGGCTCTCACCCTAGAGGAACTCACAGTAAGTAAACTCCTGGAAACCTACTATGTGCAGAGTGGGATACCAAGAAAATAAAGGAACTGACAACAAAATCCAGCCTTCAGTGGTTTTGCTGGATTCTCCCATTTGTCCCTCCAAATCCACTCTCCACCCTTATCCACCCTGCTGTACCCTGGGAAACTGAACTTCTCAGACCACATCGATGGGTACCCTTGCTTGCTGACTTCCAACTGAATTTGGCCAAGGTCATGAACCAGCAGGAGATTTAAAGGAAGGAAGTGAGCAAAGGTGTGGCATTTGTTATCACCTTTAGGGGGCTGCCGTGAGCTGGTTTGGTCCAAGGTCAAGAGTGTGGCTAAGAGGTCTATTCTACACAGCTCTGTCTTTATCTTTTTCCTCTCTCCACTCCTTACAACCCACGATGGCAACTAGATTTCATAGCCTCGTAGTAGGGGACTGTTCTTTATGGTTTCTCTACACTCTACTACCAGCTTTATAAATAGTCCTTTATTAAATTCATATCAAATTGCCATCATGTGACTGTGCCATCTGTTTCTCAGTGGGACCTTGACTGATACAATGAGCTCCTAGGGGAGATGTGACAAGAATATGATAAGCAGAGGATGGAAGGAGGAATCCCTTTGGACATGTGAATGAGTACATATGGCCACTCACTGGGAAAGGGGAGGGTGTGGGAAAGAGTCAAAATCAATGCCTTGGGATCGCTTGCATTCCAGGAGGCTGGAATGGTGCAGGGCATTGATCGAGAGTGTCTGGGAGTCTACCCCTAAAGGAGAACAGGGCAGGGGCAAGTTCCTTTCTACCCAAGAAATGCCTAGAGGACAATGACTTTGAGTTTTCTGGGTACAGATGATAATGAAGACTTAATGAGCTTAACCCTTCAGAAACAGCCTGCCTTTCTCGTGCCACCCCGGGACCTCAAAGCAAAAGGCAAGCTCATGCCCCTCAAGGTCTAGAGGAAAAGGGAAATGAGGCTGTTTACTAAGAGTCATAGAATATGTCAACAAATGAAAGGACAAAACAAAACTCTGCCAAGTCACCTTAAAGACACGAAATAATTTCCAGGCCTATAAAAGTTGCCTGTATCTAGAAGATGTTTCTACCATGGGGAATACACCAGAAAGAAGCATGTGTCAAGCTTTTAATGCGATGTCATCAAACACTCAAATTACACCACTCACATCCTTCTTTTTGAGTCCATCGCCCTCAAAAAAACCTTAGGTGTACTATTTAGTTTTTCGTGTTATTTTTCTGCAAAGGAAAATATCTACATATGTTGATGAGGTACAGAGTGCCTAACAAGAATATTTTATGTTGAAAATCAACACTTGAGCATCAGATATTATTACTCCTTAGTCTTCCATCAGCATTGTTGGCATGAGTCAGCCTCCCCAAGTTCAATAGGCTCTGGAACACTTTGAGTACGCGAAACCACAAAGCCGAGGTCAAATTTCTGGCCTGGGGAGAGGTCACAAACATGCTGCCTGGGGCTCCTTGGCAGCCTGCCACCCAGCGGCCCCGGGACAAATGCACAGACACAATGGTACCTGGGCAGACCCTGACTCCCTCCTCCCCTTCTTGCCAAGCTGATCGCTTAACCAAAATTCAAGACCTCACCTTAATTCATTTTCAATTTCATAGGCTGACTTGGGCTCATTGTTCTTCTTGACTGATTCTGTCAGTCTCTATATCTGCTGCCTCTGCTAGACTCATCCGCAAATTTGATAAGCAGGCGGACCCGGGGGGATTGATAAAAATGCTAAATAGACAGACAGAGGAATTCTTCAATCCCATCCTGGTTACACTCCTTTTAAACTCTGGTTTGTCTTTTTCTCTTTCATGTTTAGAGCCCAGAACTGAAAACAACATCACAGGTGTGGTCTAACCTGTGCATAACAGGGCATGACTCTCACCCGCCTCATTTCAATTCTGGGCTCCTGTTGATATAGGCTAAGAACAAAGTATCTCCCTACTCCATGATGGCTCATACTACTGCCAGTGAAAGCACCTCAATCACGTTCTATTCTGCTGATATTAAGTCATGTCAGTCCATCTTGTTTTCTTTTAGACTCAAATATTGGCTATTTATTCCTATTCAGTGCTGCCTTATTATGCTCAGACGATGGCCTCAGCCTGCTGAGATCTGCTAGGATCCTGGAACAATGATCAGATACACAGACTTTTGCCTGACTCCCTAGAACCATTCTGTCCCTACTTCTCTTTTTGACTTCTAGTTCCAGCAGTGCAAACTGCTTCTGGCTCTCTCCAGCATTCTCCAGACTGCCACGTCTATGTTGCAACGTCTTCAACACAGAAAAAGTCTCAGATGAACACTAAGGTCCGCACCCCAGGCTCTGACGCACCCACTCGAGCACTGGCCCGTGCAACAGAAGGCCCCACGCACAAGGACAAGGAAGTGTCTGAGTCATGTGGCCAGGAGGCCCGGTCCAGCCCTGTCTCCACATTTAGAAGGCTCTCAAAGGGTGGTGTGAGCAGCGAGGGTACAGCAGACTGAGGATACACCAGAAATCTTTCTGCCTCTCTCTAGCGAGAGTAGAAGTTGGCCATTGCTCCTCATTATCCATTCTCCCTTTCTTTTAATAGCAGATTCCCATTTTTAACAAAGCACATATGACCACCAAGAATTCAGACAATATTCCCAGCTCCCTCATGAGACATAGTTCTGACCAATGAGCTGCAAGAGGTTAGGTCATAAGGGACTTTCAAGAAGGTTTTTTTTTTAAAGGGATGAAGGTAGTAATTCTTTTGTGTCCTGATCTACTTATGGCCAATGCCTGCCAGGAATGTGAATGTGATGACTGGCTTTCCAGCAGCCATCTTAGGACCATGCAATAAGCTCGAAGTTAGAAGCTAGTTCTGAGGATTATGGAAGAGAAAGATTGATGCCTGGTCTCCAAGTTACCATTATCAGGCCTAGGCTGCCTCTACATTAGCTTCTTTTATGGGAGAAGCAAATAAACTTCCATTGATTTAAGCCACCTTCCAGGATCTGCTTTCTGCTGTCATCAGCCGAAGTTTCCTTTAGTTGCCTGACTTTGAAAGAGGCTTTTGCTCTCTAACCCTGTTTCTCCAGCTGCAAAATGAGATTAACAGCTTAATATGAAAGGGGACAAAGAACACAATGGCTACCCAGCTCCTCCTTATTTACTCAGCACACTTGTAGGCAGCGCCTGTCATAGGTCAAGCACAGACACGGTGCTGGGAGTGTGGAGACAAAAAGATACAAGGAATTCAGTCTGCTGGTTTTGTTGTGTGACCACTTCACAGCTTGTCCGCTCCTCCTTCCTCCATTTCTTCTTTTCAACAAACATTTATTAAGCACCGACAGAGATGCCAACCCTGGGACAAGCCCAGAGACAAGCCTTGGGACGAGGGCCACCATATTTAGTAAATAAAAATACAGGTACGACAAATAACTTTTTTAGCACAAGTATGCTCGTTCAATTAGTTTCACACTAAAAAGGTATTTGTTGTTTGTCTAAATTTTATATTTCACCGGATGTCCTGTATTTTATCCAATGACCCCACCTGGAATGATCATGGTGAATACCAAAAGGGTCGGTCCTTCAGCGAGCTCCCTTCCTAGTGGAGGGAGTGGTGAGTGAACCAGCGGGCAGCTCAATACCATCATGAAAGGTCGGGATGAGCAACCTGAGGAAGGTAAAGCAGCTGCAGTGTGACGGGAGAGGTGGCTCTCTGAGGTTGTCAAGGAAGCCCCACGAGGAGTTGACATTTCACCAGACATCTAGATGTCGAATGAAGCCAGCCAAGCCAGGGGCGGCCGTGTTCAGGCAGTGAAGCCAGCAAGAGCAGAAGCCCAAAGCCTTCAGGTCTGAACGTGGCAGGAATGTTCTGGAATCCCAAGGCCGGTGTGGTTGGTACCGAAGAGGGAAACGTGGACCTGAGCTGAGCTCTGTAGAGCCTGTAGGTGATAGAAAGGCGATGGATTTTATTTTAAGAGTAATGGGCAGTCATTAGATGGTTATTAGCAAGGGAGTGGTAAGATCCAATTTATTTCTTTTTATTTAGTTGGTTTTTTTTCAATTGTGGTAAGAACAGTTAACATGAGATCCTTCCTCTTCGTAGATTTTTAAGTGGACAATACAGTATTGTTATCTATAAGCACAATGTTATACAGCAGGTCTCAAGCATTTATCATCCTTCTCAAATGAAACTTCATACCTGTTCATTAGCAACTCCCCATCCCACCTTTCCGAGCACCTGACAACCATCTTTCTATTCTCTGCTTCTAGGATTCTGAATGTTTCAGATACCTCGTATAAGTAGAATCCCTTATATGAGCATTCGTCTGTCTGTGACTGGCTTATTTCACTAGGCAGAAAGTCCTCTAGGTTCATCCATGTTGTCACCAATGGCAGGATTTCCTTCTTTTGAGTTTAAAATATCCTCCTGATTGTTCAGTGGGGATGACGTAAGCCTGGAGGAGTGAAGGCAGCAGCAGGGAGGAAAACGAGGAGGCGACTCAATAACGCAGCTGAACGGATAGAGGCCTCAGCTGGGGAACAGCAGAGGAGCTGGGAGCATGATCAGACTGGCCGTGCATTCTGGAGGTAGGACGGACAGGACTAGTAAACAGATCAACCATAGGGGCTGTGGGACTTCTAGCGTTTAGTCCTGAGTAGCTGGGTGAAGGGGCTTTCATTTCCCGAGGTGAGGAAGTGCTCCAGGGGTGGGGTGGGCTGCGATGTTTAGAAATCCATCTGGGCCAACTACCTTCCATTAGATATTCAAATGGAGATATCAAACATTCAAAGGGGCTTTATTATCTCTACTTCACAGGAGAGAAAACGGAAGTCCAGAAAAGATAAGGGAAAAAAAGTGCAGGACTCACACCCAAGACTGTCCAGTCCCGGCTGGTTTCACTAGACCACGTGATATTAAACCTCTCTGCAGAGGTGAGGCAAGCACCAAGCGAGAACATAGATTTTAAACTATAATGATTATGAACACGGGACACTGATCCAGGGAACACAGAAAATGTGCCCAGCTCTTCCTGGTGCCGAGTCCTCTGCCTGTCAGAGTCAATCGCATTTCCCGAGATGGGCTGTTTCAAGGCCAGGCTATGCACCACCACCTCTGAATCACTTACACCGCTTTTGCTAAATAATTTAGCTGCTTGTAGACAAATGGGTACGCAGGATCCCCAAACATCATGGGGCTGGTGCATAATTTACAGAGTGATGCTAGGCCACCCCACCCAGGGAGGACAGTGAGACTTGGACACCTGCCAAAGTCAAGAAGGGCATCGCTGAGAGCAAAAGCAGCTCTATAGAAGAGTGTCTGAGAAGCAAAGGCGCCTGCTGGATCCTAGATTCTCAAGGCAAAGCCAGGCAGGAAAGCAGAGGGCCAGACTGCCTCCTCCATGCAAGGGGCGAAGCCAGGGAGGACAAGCACATCGGTGACAGTGCTTTGGAAGTCTGCGTAAAATATTATCGATGCCACACTCTTCCAATAACAGAATTTAAATAGCACAACCTAGGTGGTACCAGTATATTTCCATTTTGCATGCAGGAAATCGAGGCACAGAAAGATAGCCTTGTGAGCTTGTCGTACTGTGTTCACGAACACTCGCTAGTTTGGGCTACATAATAAGCTCCCATCCGGGGTAAAGAAAAGCATCATCCCCCCGAGAAGATCCAGTCTTCGCCAGTGTTAGATATCGAAGAAGAGACAGGTTTCGGTATAGAATACCAAGCCTTGTAAGGCAAGGTGTCGATGGATGCTCACCTTCTGAGTTCACTCTCTTTAGCTAGGGTGTCGATGGATCTAAACATACTTGAAAGAAAGCAGTAGAAAACTGCATCAAGGAAGTGTGTGTGGATGAAGGCAGAGCGGGGAGCAGCCCGTGGGGAGCCCGAGGCTGCTGTTAGGCAGCAGGTATCATATAAACCAAACTGGCAAGTGGTCCACTGCCGTCTGGCGTTAATTCCCTTCTGTGATCTGGGGGCCCGCTAATCATTTTTTCCTGCCTTGGTTCACCATGGGGATGAAGGAGTAAATTAAGTCTGCCTTGGACGCTTGTGAAAGTAAGATGCAACTTCTGAAGATGCTTCGTTGGCAGCAGCAATGAATGAGGCCAAAGGTACGGGTGTGTCTCGGGGGTGAGAAAGAACCTCCCCCACACACACCCATGGGAGAGTCCCCATCCATTGCTATCCATAGTGGATGAGGACTCAATTTCATTAAATATTCTGGTGCATTTCTTTACCTGCCCAAAGGTGAGTGAGGCCCAACAGACAATGAAAATGTATGCCCCTCTCAGCCCAAACTGGAGGCTGCTCTGGGTCAGGTAGCTGGGGTCCCAAGGGAAGAAAGAAAAATAAATTAAACTCCTTCATCTGGAAAATAAAGACTGAGTGGCAAGTGATCATATGCACTGCGTGAGTGAGTAAGGGAGGCTTAATTCTCTCATTATTGTCTCTAGCTTCCCCATGGAGATAAATAGGAAGTTGGTGGAGAGAGATAATCAGGGCATAAGTACTGTGTCTCCTTAGCTTCTCTTACTTAATGAAATAATAAAAATATGTCCCCCTTAAGCATCCAGTTCTGGCAAAAAAGAAAAAGAAAAAAAAATATTTAGGCAATATTTTTATCTTACACTTGATTCAAAACAATACCACAGAGAAATTTAGCGAGCAGATACTATGAGTCTGTGTTTGATAGTGGGGCTTCAGAGCTCAATATGACAAGCTCGGCTCAGGAAGCATTGACTCACCTCCACTGCACACCCCACAACACGCGCTCACCGCCAAGTCTACGATTTTACTAATAGTCCCCTCCGTTTCATTTGATAAATTGTGTCTATTAAGCAAACTGTATTTATTAAGCAATAATTAGTTTTCCTATGTTGTATTTAAAATTTCCAATAAGAGTTTCTTTTAAGAGGTAAACTATGTGCTCCTATTGAGTTGATAGACCCCTGGGCAGAATTATGTATCCATTCAATGATCATGTATAGAGTGATGTGTTAGGCATTGTTTGGGATACTTGGACTAAGACAATGAAAAAAAATGTTTAAAAACAATTCCAGGTCCTCAAGTTGCATAAATTCTAATGGGAAAGTAAAACCTAAACAAATTTACAAGAAAATAATCAATAGGTAAATTACACTGTATATTATAAGGTAATAAGTTCTATTAGAAAGAGGATTTGTGTGGTAGGGTGGGGGTGAGCATGAGGAGGGTTGGCTGTAATTTAAAACAAAGTGGTCAGCATGAGATTCACGGAGAAAGCACCAGTTAAAACTGCTAAGCGTGAGCCATATGGATGGAGGGGGGGACGGGGGGTGGAAGGATTCTAAGCAAAGGCTGGAACACCAAAGCATGCCTCGGGTAAGGGGAACAGCAAGTACACAGAATCCAAGGAGAGAATTCTAGATGATCAGAGAGTTGGCTGAAGGAGAGATGGTGAAGAGCTGTATCACACATTGGAAAGACACTTTACTCCCGAAAAAATGGAGAGCCTTGAAGGATGTTAAACCAAAGAATGGCATGCTAAGAGAAGTATCCTTTTCCTAAGCTGTGTACTGTTATTCACCCTACTTAGAAGGTACCCAGCACACTTCCTGGGATATTGAAAATCGCTGAAGCAGCTTCCAGGATCACTTTGGGCTGCAGGAAAGGTCCAAAACCCAGGTTTAGTGCCAACATTTGTTTTATGGAGAAGAAAATGGAAACCCAAGGTAATCAATGGGCCAGCCCATGGCCAGCTCCGGGCTGGACAGTGAGAAAGTCAGAACACTGCTCCTCTCTCCACTCTGTCCTATTACCAACGTGGATAAGCAAGAAGAAACCCTGGGCACATCCATTTTATGTGTTCAGCTCACCTTTGTTAGCCAGGCACCACGGTAAGTACTTCACAAGCATTATCTCTCTTAGGACCCACAGACCCCGTAATACAGAAGTTGTTCTTCCCAACTCATAGATAAGAACAGGGACCCAGAGGGTTTACTGCACTTACTCAAGGCACACAGCTAATACACAACAGAACTGGAGTTCAAACCCACTCCTCCTGACTTCCGAGCCCCTCTTTGTCACTGTAGGGGAGAGTTTGTAAAAGGACAGAACTCAATTCCATATTTGTTTTCATTTCTGCATCATATTACTGAGCTTAGCTTCTTTTTACGACTCTCGCTGAGACTTTCAATATATTGACTTAAGCTCACAAGTTTTGGAATAAATTCTAGCGAGGAAGTAAAGTCATTACTAAGACGTGTCACACAGGATTCAATCACATACCTTGCAGCAGCCAGGAAAGGTAGTTTCCTAAGGATAAGAATCTGTTTTCAATGCCCAGGTCAAGGCCACCCTCTCTGCTCCCTTCCTCAAATTAGGAAGAAAGGGATTGCTCCCAGCTCCATTCCTTCATAGCTTCTGGTTCCCATTCTGAACAGTTATCCTGTAGGGAGATCTTACTGTGGGCCAGGCATTTAATCACCATAATCTTTAAACCTCTCAGCAACCCCTGAGGCAGCTATGATCGTTACCTCTATTTTATAGTTTTATGCATGGAGCCTCAGCAAAGTTCAGGAATTCGCCCAGAAGAACACAGCCAGCAAGCAGCAAAGCTCCACTCCACACAGGCTTGGAAACCCAACCTGTCGTACTGACAGGAGGCCTGGCTTCAAGTCCATTTTCAGCTATCAGTAAGTAAATGCCAGAAGGCAGGGAGCTCATCTCTTTTGGTCACACTGGGTCCCCAGCACCCAGACTAGTACTGGGCCCAGAGGGGATGCGTGGTGGATATTTGCTGAATGGATGAATGAATGAATGTCCTCTCCGAGGCTCAAATGTCTAATTCGCAAAATTCTGATTCCATAAAAATATTAAAATAAATAATGAGAAAGTTCTTTGTGAGCCACAAAGGCCTTAATAATGGTTATTTCAAACTTGAGATGCTATGACTTGACCTTTCGTTGCTGTAATGTCTGCGTCTTTCCTCTCCTAATAGCCTTTAAGTAAGCTATGATGTGCGATGGAACACTGTACCACCACATGGTCTGATGAATCGACAGCCAGGAAAAGGGTTTTATTTGGGGGATGATACAAAAGGAATAGAAGAATTAAATCAGAATAACTACGCGTCCCTCAAAAAGCACCTATGTGTTGTATCCTTGATAGCCTGGCCTGTTAAAAAAAACAACAGAAGTCGTCACTTTCAGCAGTCTGAAGTCCTCTCTCAAGTTCAAAACTTCAGACGTGCAGGTCATTCTTCAGAACACATACTGATTGGCAAAAACAATGACAAAAATCAATAGATGCTCCATGCAGGAAGGGGAGAGACTGAAAAACAGGATTATCCTCCCTCAAGAAGAGAGGAGATAAAGAGGAATTGATTGAGGGTGTCAGGCAATCCTTTCTTCACAGCTTGGGAGGGCTCGGAGCCCTCAGGAGGGCAGGCTGCCAACCTAGCAGCCCGGGGTCCCCTGGAAATGCTTTCTCTTGACAGATAAGGCTGCCGGAGGTGAGTAGGTGACCAAACTGGTTTCCTGTTTTTCTCCAGGGACTTGGCCTGGTTTCCTCTCCAAAATCACACTGTCCTTCTCCACATTCTCTGAGTTATCTCCAGGAAAACCTGCTCATAGAGAAAGACATAGCTCCTCAGCCCCAACCCACCCACCTCTTGCGAATCCCACAAATAATATGTACAAGGGCCCTTTGTCCCTCCCAGGGAGAAATACGGGAGCCTACAGTGGCCACAGCTCTGCACAGGGTAGATTTCCAATTCCTCATCCCAGTTCTGTCTGTGGAGCAGCTATCTGGTGGCCCAGTGGCCCAGTGGCCTGTGGCTATCTTCTCTGATCCCTGCTGTGTCCTCCAGGACCTGACTCCTGATATTCTCAGCAGCCTCCCCGCTCAGCTAAGCCCCTCCTCTCTAAATCCTAAACCATCCCCCAAATCCTTCATTTTTAATGGGTACCAGGATTTGTTCTGATCAGATATGGCAAAACATATACACCTAGAAATGACTATCTTGAAGGAGGAAGGTTACTCAATCTCTCCCAGCATGCCAGGGTCACTCAGGAGGCAGAGGGGAGAGGGGGGCTGTGGGCAAATGCCTCTGCTGTGCTTTCCACAGGCGGAAGCTGTGAGGTGGGGTAAACAGGTTGAGGATCGGCTAGTTTGAGTAATTTCGATGGGTTCTTAGGCTTAGGACTGTCCTGGTAGACTGGTACTGGACCTGGAGTGACTAGGTCAGGGGGATAGTGGCCTGGAGGGTGAGAGCCTGGTAGAGGAGGCGGCTGGGGGGATGAGTTGTGGATGCCTGGATCGCATGTGAAAGGCACACTCACAGGCCAGCTATCTCTAGGAATTGGCTAGTCCTGGGAGGGGCAGTTCCTCGAGGATGAGCAAAGCCCCAAGATATCAAAGCATCAAAAACATAGAATAAATATATACAATTCTATTTGTCAATTATTCTTCAATGGTTGGAAAGAATACAGAATAAAAAGACATGATTAATATGCCCCTGCAGTCCCTCAGGTATCCGAAAAGGGCTGATCTCTGACCTGTGGGCACCTCAAGGGAGAAGGCTAACAGTGGCCCCCTGCATCCTGTGGAGCCCTTCACTCCCCATTCCCAGCTCACATCAGTCAGCAATCGATCGAAACTTCTCAGGGCTGAACCAGTTCTCTGGAGGAAGGGAGGGGAGCAGTTCCTGTGCTCAGGGGGCAGCACTAGCAGAGGTATGGAGACCGCAAAGTTTAAAGCATGAGGCAGGGGAAATGAGGGAGAGACGATGGTTTGATCGAGTGGGGAGGTGGCGAAGGTGAAGCGCGTGGGAGGGAAGGGCGGTAAAGCATCGGTAGCCAGCTAGGGCTTGGGCAGCGCTACGTCTTAGCTGGGGAAGACGGGGCTAATGCAGGAGCAACAGAGAGCCATCGAGGATGACTAAACGGGGAAACGACTTGATGAAACAGTGTGTCCAGAAGAAGACAGGGCAGGCCATGTGCCAGATGGCTTTGAGGCAGGCGGAGGCACGGAACCCCACTGGGAGGCTGTCACAACAGTACAGATGAGTGTGTTGTGGGGTTCACCTGAGATAGGGGTCCAGGGTGAAGAGGAAGGCACGGGGAAGATGGCAGTAAGAACTACTTTGGCTTTGGTCACCTACTTCATGCCAGCTCATTTATATACATCATATAACCGAATCCTCAAAATTATATGTGGTGGGGCTACAGCCTTATGTGATGGTTGAGGAAATTGAGGCACGAAGAAGTTCCAAGGTTACTAAACTACTAGATGCCTGACCTGCAACTTAAACAAGGGCATTCGACTCCAGATCCTTCTCTCTTAACCACCGTACAGAGGTAAAGCTAGTTAGAAAGGAAGAAATTGAGGTTCTGACAGGTAGATCACGTGTAAACTCTCCACAACCGACCATCTACCTACACCTTCCTTCCCACTCCTAAGGAACAGTGTGAGCTTGAATCCCTTTCAAGCATCTGTCCATGATCACATAATACATCCTTCTCAATAAAAGGTAAAAAATGTCATAAATATGTAAATTTCCAGCTAGGCAGCTCAAGGCCATAAATGCAGGTGCATCATTAACTTTCAGTAGTGCCTGACAGAAGCAAAAGTTCCAGGTACAAAGCTGCCCAGGGAACGAGCTGCTCTCAAATTAGAGAAAAGGCAGCTCTGCTCCTCCAGCCAGATATGGAGCAAGTAAACTAGAAGCTTTGCGAAAAGTTATCCCTAAGGTTGTGTTTCTCAGCCCTGGCTACACAGCAAAATTATCTGAAAGGTCATAGCAGATTAGCTTAACCAGAATTTCTGGGGTTGTGACTCAGGCATTGTATTTTTGAAAGTCTTCCAGGGTGATTCTCATGCAAGGTAAGGGTTGAGAGACACTGCCTTTGAGTAATGCTGAGCAAAGTAGCTGCTCATGTATACCGTTTGAGAGACTTCATTCAACTGTACTCATGTGGCCCAAATTTATTTATCTAGCATCTCTCTATGCCAGAAGCTGTGCTATGTTCTAAAGATGCAGAAATGGATGATGAAATCTTGTCCTCAACGAATTTGCCATGAAATGAGTGAAATAGACAATTATAATGGAGTGATAGAAATGGCTAAGTGTTCGAACAGAGCTGAGTGTGGAACACAGTGAAGGAACGAAAGGAGAATCAGTCTTGGGGATCAGAAAGCACCTGGCACAGGAGTCAACATCCAATCTGAGTGTTACGAAAGGAATAAAAATAAGCCAGAGGATACCCAGGCAGGCGCCAGCTGCATGCAGCCAGCCTGGGGGCTGAGAGCCGCAAGGAGACCATCACCCAGGTCAGCAAAGGCACCTGCGAGCTAGGTCCTTCCATCGTGATACCCCCCAAGGACATCTGGAATGTCGCTGGTACCCAGGTGTACCTGAGCCAGGAGGTCATCGGAATTCCAGCCCTTGTCTTCATCGAGAGCGAGGTAAAAAAGGATGACTATAGAGTTCAAAGGCCAGAACTCTTGCCTGGTGACTGGGACAACCTGGGCATTCAGATCTAGGGAGGCTCAGAAAAGCATGAAGTAACTGGCTGGTTATCTCCTTTCAGTAAGAGAGATGCTGGAAAATATGAGTGTCATGTATCCGATTCCCAAGAACAAGCTTCGGCAACCGCAAAAATTACAGTGGTTGGTGCCTCACATGAAATACCAGTGAATAAAGCGAAGATGCTGAGCTATAAACCTGCAGAATGTATTAGTTGTATTAGTATTCATAGCCAAGAATAATATGGATAACTACAACCCCCCTTCTTGCCTAATAACCAGTTCCTTTTCATGCAATCCGCTGACACATTTATTCTATTCACTGGTTTTAGTAGTGAAATACGAAAGAAAGATAACACATCAAGACTATCTACAAAAAATGTATGGTCTGTTTACAGAAGAAAAGCACACATATCATTAAGCAAAACAAATAAAATGCTTTTTCTCAAAAAAAGCCAGGCAAATGAATACAGGGTTGGAGTAATGAAAGAAGAAAGATGATTGTTGCAGCACAGAGCCCTGGGGGCCGACAGAAACGCAAGCCAGAGGAGGCACTCCATGCGTCTAGGAGGCCCTCAGCGGGGCTGGAGGCCAGCAGAAAGCGTGGATGCCACAGGCCTTCCATGCCACACAGAGTGGAGGAGAATAGAAGTATTCGAGACATTACTGTCCTTTGATGTGTCAATTTTTCCGGGCTGCAGTCCGCATTATTCCATCGAGCACTAATCGAAATGTTACTGGGGAGGTATTTTGTGTGATGAGAGTTCATAATCAGTTACCTTTAACTAAAGGGGATTGTCCTAGATAGTCTGGGTGGGCCTGGTCCAATCAGTTGAAAGGTTTTAAGAGCAGAGCTTAGGCTTTCCTGATGCAGAAGGAATTCTCAGCTCTTGAGAACTCCAGCCTGCCCTTTCTGATGGCCTGCCCTGTGGGTTTCAGACTTGCCCGGCCAGCCCCTACAATTGCATAAGCCAATTCCTTGCAATAAATCTTACTCCTTCTGTTTATCTGGTTAAACTCTGACTGATATGAGGATGGGGGAAGCTGTCATTTTAATTAAGGGAGGACAGATAGACCTCACTGGAAAGGTAATATCCAAGGAAAAACCTAAAGAAGGTGAGTGAATGAGTGAGTGAATACATGAAAGAGGGAAAGGAACATTCCAGACAAAATAACCACAAATACAGGGCATTCTTACATTTAATACTTATAACATTATAAAGTAGGAATTACTATTACTGTTAAGAACCGTGAAGAATCTGAGATTTTATCTTGTCTGCCAGCTAACAAGTCAACCTGCCACACATGGATGCTGTCAGAAGATATGAGACTCTTGGGTCAGAAGCAAGAAACATTATTACTCACAGCATGGCAGAGGGCAGGAGCTTGGAGTGTGCACGTTACCCTAGCTCTCCCCAGATCTCACAGGGATGACACAGGTGGGCCCACGTGGATGCTGTGTGCACTGCAGACCGGTGCCACAGTTGAGAAGTCTGAACTTAAGAAACCCCCAATCTTTTAATGAGACCACTGACAAACATGTCTAAACTTTGCCTCAGAGAGACAGACGTTATCTTTATTATACTGTTCAGGAAACAACTCTGTCCTGACAACTGAAAGTAGACACTATACCTTCCAAGACTATTTGCCACACAAATATACTTGAAAAGTTGGTCAAGAACAAAAGTTGTTGGCAGCGAATAAGAGGGTCAGCAATGAGTGAAATGAGATTGGAAAGAGAGAAGCAAAGATCATATCATGTAGGGTCTTTCAGATTGCGATAAAATGTTGGATATTATGGTAAGCACCATGGGAAGCCCAAATGAAGGATTGAAAACTGGGGAATGGCATAATCACTTGGCATGTGGGGGATGTTACTCGTTGCTAAGCAGAGAACAGAATTGAGGACTACAGAACGAGAAGGAAAAACCAGCTTGGAAATCTGCACCCTACTCCAGATGATAAATGCCGGTGGTTTGGACTAGAATGATATGAGTGGACCTAAACAGATATGGGCTAACTCTGCTTTGGAAGATGAATTAACAGGACTCGGTATTAAATTTAATGTGAGCAATGAAGAAGAAGAGGTATCGAGAATAACTCCCAGATTTTAAATGTGAGCAAATGATCATTTGAAAAACGATCTGAGCTGAAAAAGCCTGGGGGAGAAGTATATCTGGGGGCAGGGGGTGGGGGGAATCACAGCTTCCACTTGAACATGTTTAGTTTAAGATGTTGAGGAGGTATTCAGATAGAGCTGCTGACAGCACTGACATGCGAGCCTGGACAAGAGAGGCAGGAACAAGTGTGAAGGGGGCAGTCTTTAGTACATCAGAAGTTTCTCGCATTGGCAGGAAGGGTTGGTGGGGGGCGTGGACAGGAAAAAGAAAGGGCCTGGGGCTACTACCAAAGATATTCCAACATACAGAGATTGGGAGGAAGAGAGCCATCACAAAAGGGCGCAGAAGAAGCTTCTAGAGGGCTAGCAAGAGCACCTGGAGAGTCCGAAGTCACAGAAACCCCAACAAAACTGTCCGCTGGATCCTACACTATGGAGACCATTTGGTGAACATGGGAAAGGCAATTTTAAGGGGAATGGTAGAGGGCGTAGGACATGGTAGACACCAAGTTGGAATGGGTTGAGAAGAGGTTTGGAGGCAAATAAATGAAGGCAGCTTGTGTAGAGGCATCTATCATTCGTTAGAATTCTGAATATGGAATGGAGAAGAGTGATGGCTAGAGGGCAACTAGAAGGTCAAGGGATATTTGATGACTCCCAAGAAGGACCTGAAATGTAATGACAGATCGAAGGAATAGAGAGGAGAGGAAATAAACATTAGAGTGAAACCAACCGAAGGAAGTGAGGGGGGATGGGCACAGGTGACGATGAAGACTGCCTCTCCAGAGGGGAGTAGCAGTTCATCTCTTCATTCACACCACCCTTTCCATCTGCAGAGCTGTTCACATTCGCCAGCTCAATTAATTCTACACCGCGACGTCTGGAATCCTTATCCCCATTACGCATATAAGGAAATTGAGATTCAGACTGTTTCAAGTGCTCTGCTGGAAATATTCTAAAATGTTAACAGTGGAGCCTGGATTAAAATCCAAGTCTTTGGTTTCTAAATACAGCTCCCTCCCTCTCTCACTCTCTCTGGCTTCCTCCTCCTCCCTCTTCTCTCTCTCTCCCTTCCGACCTCCTTCTCTGTATCTATTTCTCTTCTCCTCTCTTTTCTCTCCCCTCCCTGACCCCTCTCCTCACTCCCTCTCTCTCCGCCTCTCCCTCCTGCTCCCTTCCCTTCGGCTGTTCCTTTTTTGAATGCCAGTCAGGTCCTTTAGCAAAATCAATCTTGGAATTAGTGTACTGAAACCCCTAGACACTCTCTTCTCAGCCTGGATTTTACATGCTATCAAAGGACAGATTCTCGTGCAGATTAAAGCTGTTTGAAGCCTTCTCCAGTTTTATGCCTCAGCTGATTGGCGTTAGGGACCTCTTGAATTCTGGATTTTGAAATATGCTTTCTTTTTTACCTTTCAATTTTGTTGATAATTTCTATTAGAGTCCTGCTGTTTCTGTGCATTACTCCCATATAACTGCTTTGGAGGTTAAAGAACATTTGCCAAGTTTGGAAGCAGACGAGTTGCAAGTTCAATGCCTTAGCCTAAATTCCAAACTTGTTTGTAGTTCAAATTCATTTACACTTGGCATCAAAATCAACACATTCTGTTTCTTTAAAAAGCCACTTCAAATGGCCTTTAAAAAAAAAGAACATCAAGCAATAGGCATTAAATAATTCATCCAAATATCTTTCATGAGAGTAAACGTGTAAAGAAATAAGAATCACATAGGTCGCATTTTACTTGAAAGCCACCAGGAAGTGAATAAAAGGTTTGAAAGCCAGTCTGAAATTTCATAAACCCTAAACACACTGAGTTCCAACCACCTCGTCAGTATAAAATAATACATTAGTCAAATTCACTTTGGGTGCTCAAGTGGGAAAACTTTGGTACAAATAAGTTATTTGTATGAAAAGATATCTGCTTCATTGCCCTAAACGGTACTCTTGTGGCCCAAAGTGTTAACGGTGCTCCCAGCTGCTTCTAATGACATGCACTAAAATCACACTGTTGTTTAAATAAAGACAGAGGGCTATTACCAGTGCTGGGAATGCCATCACAGAGAGGAAAGAGTAAGCACGGATGCAGAGTTAGATGCAGGTTCCAATCCTGGATCTGCTGTCGTCTAGCACCATGGCGAGAACTCAGAGATCACAACGTCTTCCCTCTTTTTTTACAGAAGAGCAAACCAGTTTCCAAATTAAGTCACTAGCTTGATCTCTCTCAGCTAATCAACAAAAATTCTTAACGCTATATTTCTGTGACCAAATATGAGGAAAAGTGGATATACTGTGAAATGCATAGCACGTCCTCTATTATTCAGGCAATTTCGCAGGGGCAAACCAGGGGAGGGTTCGAGAGCTCTTTTGGTGGAAAACAGCCAAATCGGCTCAACATTCAATTAAATTTCTCTCCAGCACAAACAACTGCTGGACTTGCTGAGCAGAGGGACTTAGGTAAACACAGTCCTAAGTCTGGGAGATCTGACAAAGACCTAACCACTAACATACCGAGATGATAGATGACGCAGCCGTCAATATGACCTATCTGAAGACCCACATTAAATGTTACTGTAAATTTCCTGGATTTATTTTCTTCAAAAGAGAAAGAAGTCATTTTAATCATCGACTAAAGTATTTATGTATACTTAGTCCTAGAGAGGGTATTGCAAGAGAATAAAAGAAAAATAGTGATATAACATTCTCAGCGACTTCGAGGACTTTATAAATAGTTGAAAAGATAAAATACAGCCTTGAAAACAGATTAACAATGTAGTAAATACTAAATATGTGCCCATTGGCATGAACTGAAAGACAAGCTACATGGGTTATTCCATCAAAAAACAATAGATTTTTCTAACAGTTACAGTATGCAAAGCATTGTATTAAGCCCTGGAAATATAAAGCATTAAAAAGCATTACTTTTGTCTTCAAGATGATCACACGTTGCTTGGGAGATGGGACAATTGTTACAGAATCTCGTGCTACAGTGGTAGGAATATGCACATGGAACACAAAATAAGGGTACTAAGCACTGACTAGGGAGATAAGGGAGGCTTCATGGAAGAGGTGACATACTAAATGCTGAGCATTAATATTTCGAGAGCTTTCTACCAGGAACAAAAACCTTCTCTACACATGAGCCTCTTGGGGAGGAGACCGGTAAGAACAAGAAGTCAAAATCTCAGACTTGAAAAGCCACTCTTCCAGAAAGAAAATTTTGAGGATTTAGTGGGCTGGTTGTGTTCGAGAGACTTTCAAAAACTTAACTTTTCATCTCTAGAGAAAAACTGAGTAATGCGGAGCGTAGACTTGATACCACGAACCGGAGAGTGTCGAAGAACAAATTAAGACAGGACGGCTTTTCTGCCCCGAAGAAGATGAACGTTCACCCCACTGGCGAGAACGAAGAGATTCGTTATGTGTAAAATCCTGGAACCAGAGCCACGAGCAGGATCACAGACAGCGGCAAAGGCAGCCTCCGGGGCGAGGGGGCGGCCTCCAGAAAGAAATGAGACACGGGGTCCAGCAGATGCCCGCACCCCCGCAA
>NW_011888944.1:2512304-2527683 GCF_000151845.1 Pteropus vampyrus | reverse complement strand
GTGAAATGCATAGCACGTCCTCTATTATTCAGGCAATTTCGCAGGGGCAAACCAGGGGAGGGTTCGAGAGCTCTTTTGGTGGAAAACAGCCAAATCGGCTCAACATTCAATTAAATTTCTCTCCAGCACAAACAACTGCTGGACTTGCTGAGCAGAGGGACTTAGGTAAACACAGTCCTAAGTCTGGGAGATCTGACAAAGACCTAACCACTAACATACCGAGATGATAGATGACGCAGCCGTCAATATGACCTATCTGAAGACCCACATTAAATGTTACTGTAAATTTCCTGGATTTATTTTCTTCAAAAGAGAAAGAAGTCATTTTAATCATCGACTAAAGTATTTATGTATACTTAGTCCTAGAGAGGGTATTGCAAGAGAATAAAAGAAAAATAGTGATATAACATTCTCAGCGACTTCGAGGACTTTATAAATAGTTGAAAAGATAAAATACAGCCTTGAAAACAGATTAACAATGTAGTAAATACTAAATATGTGCCCATTGGCATGAACTGAAAGACAAGCTACATGGGTTATTCCATCAAAAAACAATAGATTTTTCTAACAGTTACAGTATGCAAAGCATTGTATTAAGCCCTGGAAATATAAAGCATTAAAAAGCATTACTTTTGTCTTCAAGATGATCACACGTTGCTTGGGAGATGGGACAATTGTTACAGAATCTCGTGCTACAGTGGTAGGAATATGCACATGGAACACAAAATAAGGGTACTAAGCACTGACTAGGGAGATAAGGGAGGCTTCATGGAAGAGGTGACATACTAAATGCTGAGCATTAATATTTCGAGAGCTTTCTACCAGGAACAAAAACCTTCTCTACACATGAGCCTCTTGGGGAGGAGACCGGTAAGAACAAGAAGTCAAAATCTCAGACTTGAAAAGCCACTCTTCCAGAAAGAAAATTTTGAGGATTTAGTGGGCTGGTTGTGTTCGAGAGACTTTCAAAAACTTAACTTTTCATCTCTAGAGAAAAACTGAGTAATGCGGAGCGTAGACTTGATACCACGAACCGGAGAGTGTCGAAGAACAAATTAAGACAGGACGGCTTTTCTGCCCCGAAGAAGATGAACGTTCACCCCACTGGCGAGAACGAAGAGATTCGTTATGTGTAAAATCCTGGAACCAGAGCCACGAGCAGGATCACAGACAGCGGCAAAGGCAGCCTCCGGGGCGAGGGGGCGGCCTCCAGAAAGAAATGAGACACGGGGTCCAGCAGATGCCCGCACCCCCGCAATCCTGAAGAGATACACCGTCCCTCTGGCCACTCTGTCACCCTAGAGCAAGGGTTCCCAACTCCAGCCACAGACTAGTACCTGTGGCTTGTTAGGAACCAGGCCGCATAGCAGGAAGTGAGTAGCGGACCAGCAAGCGAAGCTTCATCTGTCCTTGCGGCCACTCCCCAGCGCCAGCATCACCGCCTCAGCTCCATCTCAGACCATCAGGCATTAGATGCTCATGGGAGCACCGGTCTCTGGTGCCACAAAGTTTGAGGACCACTGCTTCTCAAACTGGGGAGTAAAGCACTTCCTGTGGAACACAGACTCCCTGTTGGAACCTCCAGTTTTAGTGTTTTGTGTTAACTTTAGTGAACACAGCATTTGACTCACGTGACTTGGAATTCACCATGTTATGGATTCTAGGGCTTTGTATGAGGCTAAAAGATGTATTTAGGTTTAAAATTGAGTCAATTACAAGGACATTAAGTTTTTAAAAAGTATAAGAATTGCATATTCATGGAAAAACTAGTGATGGTAGTTCTAAATTACATAAATATAAGAATATTGCCAAGAGAATGCCTCTATGAGCTGGCACTCTGTTCAACCACATCATAAGCAAAATATATCTCCCTGGACCATTTATTTTACTCTAATATTTGTGGCAAAGCCTTATTTTTATATTAAAACATACAAAGAGTACGTTAATGGTAAATACATAAGACTCCAGAGAAAGTCCATGCTCTTCCCCCAGCCTCCCCCACCCCCCATCCTTCTACCCGCCCCGCCACCCCATATAAATTCTCTGTCCTCTGTAGTTAGCAGACTTGGATAAAAATATTTGAACAAAAGTTGGAAGCACACAGCTGTAGGACCTCCCACATGGACCCCACTCTCCTCCCCATTCGATCAAACTAAGGAATGTTTCTGTGAGAGGCGGATGCAAGGAGTCAGCCGTCAGGAAGTGACACGGAGAGCGATGGCATTTCCAGGCTTCTCATATGGTGATGGGCTGGCCTGCTGCTGTCTCCCACCTCAGTCCACCTGGTCCCCAGGATGAGGTGACAGCCAGTGTGCCAGGAGGTGGGGTGGGGCTCGTAGACTGAAAGGAAAGAGGAAAGGGGCAAGAAGCCAGGCTACTTCCGCTTGAAAGGTGACCGTGTTCAGGGCCACAGTGGCAGTGTCGGATACCTGTGCTCACGTGACCAAGCAGACCTGCAGTCCCGGGCTAGAGGCTGTAACAGCGGCCAGAACTCAGCTGGGGCCTTGCCGGGCTGGTCTGTGCTTTAGAGGGAGGAAGAAGAAGAAAATAAAAGTCCAGAGAAGACACCGTGCTGAAGAGCCTTTGGAACTCTTGGGGATGGAGTCCCCAGAAATCAGAGGCGAAGACTTAAGAAATGAGAGAATGTCCACGGAAGGGGAAGAGGGTTGGACTTAGGTTCAGAACATCAAATTCTAAGTTCTGAACCAGCCTCCTCGCAGTTGTGTGATCTTGGACAAGTGTCTTTAACTAATTCTGTAAGTCTCGGTTTCCTAATCTGTAAAAGCCACAGGGTTATTGTGATTTAAGACATGCTGTGCACATGTAGCAGAGTCAATGAGAAACCAGACAGCTGCCAATCATTCCTGGGTCTGAGCGCAGTCGGCTCAGATATAAGGGAAGAGCTCTCAAGTCTAAAGATTCTTCTCCAGCATCCTGATGAGACACTGGACAAGGAAATGCTGCTCCCCAAGCAGCACCATGCCCATCCCATCAGGCTCCACCACCCACAAATTGTCTGAACCAATAAACACAGCAGGCTGCCTCTCAGGCATGTAGGTCGGGTATAAAATTCACCTCCCTCTACTAGAGACACTGGCTGCATGGTGACGTAATGCTATGCTGCAGTTGCCACCCCAAGTCCGGCTGGTGAGTGTGGTCAGGCACCATCTGCCCTATTCCAAGTGGCTTTACTCAGTGAGAGTGTGGTCTGCACGGGCTCCCAGCTGAGTGCCTGGATAGCTGGAACCACCCCAACTGGGAGGAAGTGTGTGCCATGGAGAGGAACACAGTCTCTGGAGCCAAATTCTGTCACGATCTAGAAATGAATCTGGCAATTTACGTAAGTTCTTCACGCCTCTGCCCCTGTGTTAGTTTCCTAGGGCTGGGTGGCTTCAGGCAAAAGACATTTATTCTCTCACAATTCTGGAGGCTAGATGTCTAACATCAAGGTGCCGCCGAGGTCACCCTTCCTCTGAAGGCTCTAGGAGTGATTTCTTCCTTGCTTCTTCCACCTTCCAGTGGTTCTTGATGTCCCTTGGCTTGTGGCTGCATCACTCCAATTGTGGCCTCCATATTTTCACACGGCCTTTTTCCTGTGTGTCTCTGTTTCCCCTCTTCTTCTTACAAGGACACTACTGGTCACTTGATTTAGGGTCCACCTGAAATCCCGGATAAGTTCATCTCCATATCCCTACCTAAATACATCTACGAAGACTCTATTTTCCAATAAGGTTACATTCCGAGGTTCTAGATGGAGATGGATTTAGGGGGGACATTATTCTGCCCACTACAGTTCTCTCATCTATAAAATCTAGGCACCTACCTCAGCAGATGTCGTGGCTAATAAGAGAGACAGTACACGTAGGAGGGTGTTTAGTGTAGTAGCCAACACACAGAGCGCACAGAGAGCATGCAGTCAACATGACCTATAATAGTATCAGACCTGGAGACACCTACCAATAATACTCTCCACCTTGGGAAGTCACGTAACCTGCCCTTTCTCTATTCCCCCACATGATAAAAGGGAATATCGATGCTTCAATAGTAATGAAGTACAGGGGTCTAGTCCAGAGCTTAGAAAACACTTTCTGTAGCAGACCAGATAGAACATATTTTAGGCTTCGTGGGCTCTATGACCTCTGAGGCGACTACTTAATTCCTCTGCCTTCATGAGAAAGCAACCATGGGCAATATATAGACAAAAGGGTACAACCATGTTCCGATAATGTTTTATTTACACAAATAGTCTGTGAGCTGGACTTGGCCCACAGATCAAGGTTGCTGGCCCCTCTTCTAGTCTCTGTCCCCTCCCACAATCCCTCCCAGGCCTCACTAGTCAGGACCTTCATAGAATATTATCTCCTAGTGTTTTCTGCCTTTCCTCTGCTTCTGAATTTCTGTCACACTTAGGTAAGGTCCTTTTTAAAGATACTCACACCTTCTAACTCGTCATTTATGAATATGTGTTATCCCCATACTCCACTGTGAGCCCCCTGAGGGAGCAGGATGAGGCCCGTATGAGATTGTCTCACATCACACATGCTTTGCATGCTGTAGGTTCTTGTTGGTGAACTTGGACAATGGCAAAGCTCCTGTCTCCCATCTGCTGGCTTCCAGCACCTACCCAGAGAGAATAGTGAACTTTGACTTTGTTTCAGGGCTTTGAATATTATTCCAGGATCAGTAAGGAGAAATAGCAGGTATCAGAAGCTCATCCATGTTGGAAATTCTAGTGGGTAAACACCCAGAAGATGGCATTTATCCAGAGAAAACCAGAGCGGCTTTAGGTAGCAAATGGTCACATCTTCAGCAATAAATATTGTCTTAAAAGTCACCCATTTTATCTGAAAAAGTCTCAAAGAGGTAGTAAATCAAGTGATTTTGCTGTGACTCACTAGCTCTGTGACCATGTAAAAATTATTCAACATCCCTAAGTTTTCTTACCCGTAAATGGGAATAATGAAAACACCTCCTTCATAGGTTCTTGAGAGAATTAAATAAAATATAAACTCCTTGATATCGAGGCTAATCAAGAGAAAACACTCAGGCCATTGCTGGCATCATTACTTCTACAGACACTAATAGTGCCAGATGCCAGGCTTTCAAGAGAGCCACTGATGTTTAATTAGCATCTTTACCTTTTCCCCCCCAGTATCCTGCCTACAAGATTCCCCCAGGAATCACTGTGGTGCATCGCCTCCTCTGCTAATGATATTGAGTTTACACATTCTTCCCAGCCACCCACTACACTGGAGTTAGCTGCACAATTTATTCATGTGTAAAGCAGACTTTTTTCTCCTCAGCCCACTGCAACTTCCCGAATCGAAATTTGAATAAGCCTGAGGCCTTCTGACCCAAAGTTGATGGCCACTGCCCCCTTTTCAGATCTCATTTTCTTGGGGTTAGTTCTGCATAGTTATTGCTTTTTTGATCAAATTACTAGCTCGCGGATAATAACACTTATCCAGCACTTTCTATCTCAAAAGTGATGTAAAGGCCTTCAAGTCCATTTGTCTATTCAGTGAATTTTCCGTCCTTAATAAAAACAAGTTTCAGGCACCAACTTCAAACGCTGATGCAGGCGAACCCGCCTCCTGGGAGCAGGTGCACTAGATGCATATTAATGTGCAAAACTCAGGACTGGGAGGCAGGGAGGAGACTTCAAAGGCATAGGACATGGAGCCGAGAGATAAAGGTTCCCTTTAGAGATTTCTGACTGTGACTAAATCACTTAACCTCGGAGTCTCAGTCGCCTGCTATGTAAAATGGGGATAATAAATATGCCTTACACATATCACAGTTTGTTTCAAGAAATCACTGAAATCCAGCAATGATTTATATTACTATGAGGGTGGCCCGCATTCATCGTGACTTCTCAACAAGGTCATTTTTATCCAAATTTTTGGTCCCTATGGATATCTCCTCCGCTTCTCAAACAAAATGTTTCAAAAGTCCCGTCTGCGCCATAGAGAAAGGGAAAGTAAACGTGTTTATTGTGCATTCACTAAGGAGTAACGGTGACTGACACTGAGCATTTACTAAATCGCTGAATCCCCCACGCTAGTCTAAAAGAACATAAAGAATCCTCGGAGCAGGCCTATGAAATAGGAAGTATTGTCTCCATTTTACAGATGTGAGAACTGAGACTCAGATGCCTTAAATATCTTGCTCATGTTTACCCGGGAGATGAAATGTCCTATTTTCTTAAACAATAGTTTTCAATATGAGTCCGGGAACCCCCGGAGACACTTTCAGGGAAGTCTGTGAGATCAAAACTATTTTCATGATAACGTTAAAGTTATTTACAATAACGCGAATGTTGTTTACCTTTTTCATTCTCATTCTCTCTCAAGCCTGGAACGGGGTTTTCCAGAACCTGCGTGACATGTGACTGGAGCCAGAAACATAGGAAAACCCTGCTGTCTTCTACTAAACCAGAAGAGATTTGCAGACATGTAAAACAACGCCACCCTTTTCATGAGCTTTACTTTTCATTTTGGAAAATGTAGTTTTGTTTTTTTTTTTTTCATTTAAAATGTTATTAACTTTAATATGCAATGCATTTTTATTCTTTTTAATGAGTTAATAAATGTAGCCTCGTTCGATTCTTAAATTTTTACTATGATAAAGATCAGCAGCCATAACAAATGTAAACACAGATGGTTAGAGTTTTCAGTTTTTAAGGGTGTAAAATGGCCCTGTCGCCTAAATCTTTGAGAACGGCTACTCTCAGCCACAGCATCTCCCATCATCCCCACAAAAACTGTATTGTTAGTTCTAGTTTTTGATGAAGAAATTGAAGCTTAAAGAGGTTAAATAAGTTGTTCAAGTTCATACAGCTCACAGTGAAAGCTTTCAAGAGACAAGGAAGAGTTCACCAGTCTCGTTTTTCTTTTTTCAATTTACCGTGACTCTCCCTGCCCTTGTGTGCCACCAGACAATTCAACTGATATAAAACTCAACTGCTTCATTGTGCATAAAATACTACAGAAACAAAATAGTTCAAGGGTCTTTCAAGTTGCTTCTGAACCTCTCCTTGTTGAAGATCACACTAGAGATTGCACACATTGCTCTTGACTCTCTCCTACCAAATTTCCTAGCAGTTGAGAGTCAAATGCCATTCTGATGGTGAACTTGATATTTTGTCACTGCAGAGTATGGAAGACACTGTCTCTTCTCGGCCACCCATTTCCCTGCTATCAGAGCCTCAGTTAGTTCTGGAAGATGTATCATTGTTCGAAATCAGTCACTGTAGTTTTGTTCGACTAGAGAAGTGTTTAGTCTAGAGGAGGTCATGTGACCCGGTCTGGCCAACAACGTGGAAAGCCACCTGGTTGAATTTCCAGGAAACCATTGTTTCGAGGGGAAAAAAAAATAGACTGGAGGCATGATACTTTTCCTAGTTGGAATACAGTCGTGACAACTGAAGGCTTTTCGTTTCCTTGAAACAATAGGTTCCCAACATGAGAAAAACAAACCAAAAAAATCACAGTAATTTTTACTGTTGAATTAGAACCAGCAATTGCTTATCTCAAGATATTTTATATAAACCTCTGTTCATTTGTTACTTAGTCCATTATTCTGCTACTTAAAGCCAAATACGCTACCAAGGTATCAGAAGCTCATCCATGTTGGAAATTCTAGTGGGTAAACACCCAGAAGATGGCATTTATCCAGAGAAAACCAGAGCGGCTTTAGGTAGCAAATGGTCACATCTTCAGCAATAAATATTGTCTTAAAAGTCACCATTTTATCTGAAAAAGTCTCAAAGAGATAGTAAATCAAGTGATTTTGGTGTGACTCACTAGCTCTGGGACCATGTAAAAATTATTCAACATCCCTAAGTTTTCTTACCTGTAAATGGGAATAATGAAACCACCTCCTTCATAGGTTCTTGAGAGAATTAAATAAAATACAAACTCCTTGATATCGAGGCTAATCAAGAGAAAACACTCAGGCCATCGCTGGCATCATTACTTCTACAGACACTAATAGTGCCAGATGCCAGGCTTTCAAGAGAGCCACTGATGTTTAATTAGCATCTTTACCTTTCCCCCCCAGTATCCTGCCTACAAGATTCCCCCAGGAATCACTGTGGTGCATCGCCTCCTCTGCTAATGATATTGAGTTTACACATTCCTCCCAGCCACCCACTACACTGGAGTTAGCTGCACAATTTATTCATGTGTAAAGCAGACTTTTTTCTCCTCGGCCCACTGCAACTTCCCGAATCGAAATTTGAATAAGCCTGAGGCCTTCTGACCCAAAGTTGATGGCCACTGCCCCCTTTTCAGATCTCATTTTCTTGGGGTTAGTTCTGCATAGTTATTGCTTTTTTGATCAAATTACTAGCTCGTGGATAATAACACTTATCCAGCACTTTCTATCTCAAAAGTGATGTAAAGGCCTTCAAGTCCATTTGTCTATTCAGTGAATTTTCCGTCCTTAATAAAAACAAGTTTCAGGCACCAACTTCAAACGCTGATGCAGGCGAACCCGCCTCCTGGGAGCAGGTGCACTAGATGCATATTAATGTGCAAAACTCAGGACTGGGAGGCAGGGAGGAGACTTCAAAGGCATAGGACATGGAGCCGAGAGATAAAGGTTCCCTTTAGAGATTTCTGACTGTGACTAAATCACTTAACCTCGGAGTCTCAGTCGCCTGCTATGTAAAATGGGGATAATAAATATGCCTTACACATATCACAGTTTGTTTCAAGAAATCACTGAAATCCAGCAATGATTTATATTACTATGAGGGTGGCCCGCATTCATCGTGACTTCTCAACAAGGTCATTTTTATCCAAATTTTTGGTCCCTATGGATATCTCCTCCGCTTCTCAAACAAAATGTTTCAAAAGTCCCGTCTGCGCCATAGAGAAAGGGAAAGTAAACGTGTTTATTGTGCATTCACTAAGGAGTAACGGTGACTGACACTGAGCATTTACTAAATCGCTGAATCCCCCACGCTAGTCTAAAAGAACATAAAGAATCCTCGGAGCAGGCCTATGAAATAGGAAGTATTGTCTCCATTTTACAGATGTGAGAACTGAGACTCAGATGCCTTAAATATCTTGCTCATGTTTACCCGGGAGATGAAATGTCCTATTTTCTTAAACAATAGTTTTCAATATGAGTCCGGGAACCCCCGGAGACACTTTCAGGGAAGTCTGTGAGATCAAAACTATTTTCATGATAACGTTAAAGTTATTTACAATAACGCGAATGTTGTTTACCTTTTTCATTCTCATTCTCTCTCAAGCCTGGAACGGGGTTTTCCAGAACCTGCGTGACATGTGACTGGAGCCAGAAACATAGGAAAACCCTGCTGTCTTCTACTAAACCAGAAGAGATTTGCAGACATGTAAAACAACGCCACCCTTTTCATGAGCTTTACTTTTCATTTTGGAAAATGTAGTTTTGTTTTTTTTTTTTTCATTTAAAATGTTATTAACTTTAATATGCAATGCATTTTTATTCTTTTTAATGAGTTAATAAATGTAGCCTCGTTCGATTCTTAAATTTTTACTATGATAAAGATCAGCAGCCATAACAAATGTAAACACAGATGGTTAGAGTTTTCAGTTTTTAAGGGTGTAAAATGGCCCTGTCGCCTAAATCTTTGAGAACGGCTACTCTCAGCCACAGCATCTCCCATCATCCCCACAAAAACTGTATTGTTAGTTCTAGGTTTTGATGAAGAAATTGAAGCTTAAAGAGGTTAAATAAGTTGTTCAAGTTCATACAGCTCACAGTAAAAGCTTTCAAGAGACAAGGAAGAGTTCACCAGTCTCGTTTTTCTTTTTTCAATTTACCGTGACTCTCCCTGCCCTTGTGTGCCACCAGACAATTCAACTGATATAAAACTCAACTGCTTCATTGTGCATAAAATACTACAGAAACAAAATAGTTCAAGGGTCTTTCAAGTTGCTTCTGAACCTCTCCTTGTTGAAGATCACACTAGAGATTGCACACATTGCTCTTGACTGTCTCCTACCAAATTTCCTAGCAGTTGAGAGTCAAATGCCATTCTGATGGTGAACTTGATATTTTGTCACTGCAGAGTATGGAAGACACTGTCTCTTCTCGGCCACCCATTTCCCTGCTATCAGAGCCTCAGTTAGTTCTGGAAGATGTATCATTGTTCAAAATCAGTCACTGTAGTTTTGTTCGACTAGAGAAGTGTTTAGTCTAGAGGAGGTCATGTGACCCGGTCTGGCCAACAACGTGGAAAGCCACCTGGTTGAATTTCCAGGAAACCATTGTTTCGAGGGGAAAAAAAATAGACTTGAGGCATGATACTTTTCCTAGTTGGAATACAGTCGTGACAACTGAAGGCTTTTCGTTTCCTTGAAACAATAGGTTCCCAACATGAGAAAAACAAACCAAAAAAATCACAGTATTTTTTACTGTTGAATTAGAACCAGCAATTGCTTATCTCGAGATATTTTATATAAACCTCTGTTCATTTGTTACTTAGTCCATTATTCTGCTACTTAAAGCCAAATACGCTACCAGCTGAGAGATACAGAGAGGTTTTTAGCCTATTGCAGAGATATTTCCATTCACAAGAACCTCTCTATCGATAAAAGTAGATCTAGATACTACATAGATAATGAAAGTCACAGACAAGCACTTTAAAGTGCATATATATATATATTTATGCATTTACAAGAAAACATGAAAATGATGAGGTCAGAAACTGGAGAAATAAAAAGAAACCCAAAGGAAACTTCTATATCCGAAAAATACACTATCTTAAATGAAAAATTCGTTGTGTGAAATTAATAACAGATTACACATCAACAGGAAAAAAAGATCAGTATAATATAAAAACATAGCAATAGAAACTACTTAAAATTAAGCACAGAGAAAAAAAAGACAAAAAAATTAAGAGACCCGATAATATGAGAGATAATATCAATTAGTCTAATATAAATGCATCCAGAATCTAAAAAATGGAGGGAGGTAGAAAAGAATACTTTCAAAACAATGACTGAAATTTTATTCAAATTTGATGAAAACTATAAACATTCACAGTCAAAAAGTTCAACAAGCACTGAGCAAAATAAAAACAAAGAAATCCATACCAAGGTCCATCATAATCAAAATGCTACACACTAGTGATAGAGAAAAATCTTAAAAGGAGCCATAAGTGAAAATGACACATTATATTCAAAGAAACAAATATAAGAATGACTGCAGATTTCATGATACAAACAATGCAAGGCAGAAGACAATAAAACATCTTTAAAGTGCTGAAAGGCCGAAAAAAAAAGAAGTCGTCTTGTATCCAGTCTTTGAAAAGTGAAGAGTAATGTAAAACATTTTCAGATGAGCAAAAACTGAAAGAATTTATTGTGAGGATATCTTCACTACAAGAAATGTTAAAGGGAGTTCTTTGGACAAAAAGAAAATGATACCATATGGAAACTTGGCTCTACTCAAAAGAATTCAGAACAGTTTAAATGATAATGATCTGTGTAAGGAAAAGAAAAGTTTCCGTCATGTTTTAATTCTTTCAAAGGGAATTGTTTAAAGAAAAAAGTAATAACAATGCACCACAGAGTTTGTAGCATATAGAAGTAAATCGTGTTATAACAATAGCAATTGCCTAGAGGAGAACAGAAACAGACTATCGGCAGGGTCTTACATTATAAAAGTAAAAGGGTACAAAATGATATACGAGGCAAACACTGATAATAAAACTGAGTGACTATATTAACATCAGACAAAGTAGACTTTAAGAATATTACCAGCGGTAAAGAGGAACATTTCATGATAGCAAAAGATTCAATTTATCAAGAACACCCACCAATCCTAAATGTGTGGGCATATTGTAACAGAGCTTCAAAATGCATGAAGTAGAAACCGATAGCACTAAAGGAGGAATGGAGAGATTTCCAATCGTAGTTGGAGATGTCAACATCCATTTTCTAGTAACTGATAGATAAATTAGACAGAATATGGTCTAATGTAAGACTTAAACAACATCTATCTCTAATTTTATTTAAGTGATATTTATCTCACAAGTAACCAAACAACAGAACACAGATAATTTTTAAGTATACATAGAAAATTCACTAAGATATACCATAAGCTGGGCCATAGAACATATCTCAAAACACTCCAAAGGATAGAAATTGTACAAATTCTTATCTCTGATTATAATAAAATCAAAATTAAAACCAGAAAAATATGAGAAAATCCCAAATATCTGGAAAAACAATCACTTCGAATTAACCCATTTAAAAAAAATGACAGACAAAATTAGAAAATATTTCAGAACAAAACATACCATATCAAAATTTGTGAGATGCAAATAAAATAATGCTGAAAAACAGTTTGATGGCATTAAATACTTACAATGCCAATTTTTTTGCACGTCCAAGATCAGCTAAGCTTCCACCTTAAGAAGTTAGAAAAATACAAACCAAAATCCGAAGTACAAGGAAGTGATAAAAAGTTTAAATCAATGAAATAAAAAACAAACAATAGAGAAAAATCCATGAAACTATAAGCTGCTGATTTAAAGAGATCTATACAAATGAAAAACCTCTAGCTAGACTGATCAAGAAAAAAGACAAATATTTTTTATATCAAAAAATAAGATAGAATGTCACTGAACATTCTCTGGACATTAAGCAGACAATAAGAGAATGTTATGAATAACTTTATGCCAACAAATTTGACAACATGGGTGAAAAGGATGTTTATCGAAAGACACAGAAGAGAAAATTTAAATCGCTATGTTTCTTAAAGCCCTTTTAATGTAATTAATTTTTAATTAAAAATACTTCTCAGAAAGAAAAGAAAACCTCGAAACCTCAGATTGTTTCACCAGTGAATCTATCAGACCTTTAGAAAAATGAATACCAAGCTTATACACACACTTTTACAAAACAGGAGGAGGGACAGGAAGAGACAAAGGGGGTTTTTTGAGCCGTCCTCCAATCAAAGCCTTACATTCAAAATTCAAAGTCTGCAGCTACCCCATTGATCTCACAGGGCCAACCCAGCTTACAGAAGGGTTTGGGACCAACATCTCAACTAATGATGATGATCGTGTCTTTCACTGGGATGCCCTCTATTATGAGTTTGATTGTGTCCCCCTGAGAATATTCATGCCCTAACTCCCAGTATCTGTGAACGGGACCTTATTTGGAAATAAGATGTTGCAGATGATAAAGTTAGGATGAGGTCATTAAGAAGGGGTCACTTAATCCAGTATGACTTGTGTCCTTAGATAAAGGAGAAATTTGAACAGAGACAGACACACACACAGGGAGAACGCCAGGCAAAGATGAAGGCAGAGATTGGAGTTATGTGTCTATAAACCAAAGAGCACCCAAGATTGCCAACCAACCCACAGGAGTTAGGGGAGAGACGGGAAAGAGCCGCTGCCTCAGAGCCCGCAGAAGGAATCAACCCCGCTGACATCCTGGATCTTGGATTTTGATCTCTCCTCTAGTCCAGGCCCAACCTCGAAACTCCTCCTGCTGGACCCACCCACGATCCCTCTTCAGAACTTCTGAGGGAGAGGTACCGATAAAGCAGATCCACCTGCAAACGTACTCTGGAAAGCCTTGGTCATCGAGGGGAATGCCTTTAAGAAAGTGACTTAAGTGTTTTCTCTGGAGGTGGGCCCAGAAAATAAGAAGATGAATAGGTGCTCGAGATGACAGGCTTGGAGCAAATGGAATATGTAATCAATGTCACTATTCAATCCAAGGTTCAGAACTTCTGATGCTGATCAGAGCGAAACAAGCCTTGCATCAAAGCGTTCCAATTGTCATGCTTTGGCAAGCACACTGCAGAAGCGTAATCGTGCATCCGCATGCTTTGATGAGTCTGATGCAGCACCTCCTTCAAACACACAAGGGGCCTTGTCAGAACGGAGAACCAGCTGACTTTCACAGACAAGGAGCTGCGTGAGTCACCTTGGGGAAATCAAGACCCCAGCTGCCGAGATGAACAATTTCAAAGCTGAGAGTTTGCCCGAGACAATTTTGTACACAGCAGAGACAATTTCTGCTGGCTTCTGCTCTGCTTGCTCAGAGCACATGACCCGTGCCTGAATGAGCCTGCCCACAACAGCAGTTCCCAGCCTGCCAGGGGAGACTTTGCTTATCAGGGAACGATGGAGGCATTTCCGGTTGTCACAACCAGCAGAAAGAGTACTACTGGTATCAGGTGGGTAGAGGCCAGGGATGCTGTAAAACGTATAGACTAGCCCTGCATAACAAAGAGCTATCCGACCTAAAATGTTAATAGTGCCTTAGGTGAAAAGCTCTGTCCTATAAGGCAGGCCGGGATTATTTCTGTGGCTTCCATAGATCATCATGCTCCTCGCTTCCCATAATCTGGCCCAAATCTGGTTGACCAGCCTCATTATCGATGATTACCGTGGGTGAAGAGCAAGAACATCTGGGTTTGAATCCAGACTATCCTCAGTTTCCTATATGATGGGGATATGAAATCAACTTGTCTCAGAGGGTTAAAGGTTAAATGAACTACATTTAATAACACACATAAAGTGCTTCATTAAGTATCTCACACTGAAGAAGCAATATTAACTATGATTTTTCTTAACCACTGCATCGATTGTTATTTTTGAAGATACTCCTTATTTTTGCCATACCAATGGCTGACAAGCCCTTCTTTCTTCCACCCTTCTACCTGTGATTTTTCTTGTCCTCCCTCAAAGTTAAGTTCAAATGTTTCCTCTGGGAAACGTCCCTAGACCTATACGTAGGGATCAGTCAGCCCCTATTCTGAGCTCTATGCCTATTGTTCACTCCTGTGTCCACCTTGATTACCTACCAGTCTGCCAGCTCTTAAATGGCAGGGAACACATCCTACCACCTACGTGCCCTAGCTTAGGCCACAATGAGTATCCTTTAAATTAAACCTCAGTCTGCCTTTACCACAGTTGTCAGCATTTCTGATGTCCCTTACAGTCTGAGAGTGCTTTGCTGCATGAATAATGAACCCTACAACGGGCTAAGTTACCTCTAGTGGTGAGTGTCTCTTGGGAGCTAACCATGGGTCCAAGGATTTGCAAGACTTTATGAGATGGGATTGACGTGGAGAGGATAAAGTTCCAAGGTAGATACTCATATCTCATGAGGATGAATAGACACCCTCCCCCACTCATATCCAGGAGACAGAAATAGCAATCATCGCTTATGGTCACTAAGGATCTCTATTGCTTCTAATCACTCTTATTTTCTGTCTCTCAAAAAATAAGCTGTTTGGCACCATTCAAAGGAGAGTACACAAATCTGGTGGCAAATTCACAAAATTCTTTAGAACCGCAACAGCAGTGAAATGCCAGTTGGAGGATTTTCCAATTTTTGTTTTTCTAACAGCAGGAACC
>NW_011888944.1:2508152-2510389 GCF_000151845.1 Pteropus vampyrus | reverse complement strand
CTTTTCCATACAAACAGACTGTCTTGGCTCATACTTCAAACTTCCTTAAAATTTCTCAAAGATTCACAAACTCCAAACAAGCAGCATCTGTCCTCAGCATGCCCCGTACGTTTTGCTAAGCACCTCCAAGCCTAGCACAAGTGTAAATCATCTGCAGATCACTTTGTAGCTCACACCATGTGGTCTCAGGCAGGACACAGGCAGCGGCTGAACTTGGCCAGCAACAGAGCCCCTTCCAAGAGACCTCCAGAACCAACACACCCAATAGCCAACTTCAGAGCACATTAGAGCACAACCCAATCACCTTCACAAATGACACACCCAAAGAGAAGACTGGGCAGGCACCGGAGCCCCGCTAAAGTGAATCCTGCTCCATAGAGTCAGCCCCTGCACAACAGCTCCTCCACTGTAGTCATGGCCAGTCCTCACAACCAATCAGCCTGAGGCTCAATTCCTCCTATTAACATGCAAACAGAAATCAAGGCTCAATTACAACAAGAGGGCACACACAACCCACACAAGGGACACACCTGTTGTACCCAGCTTGGGTGATCAAGGAAACTGCACAACCGGCCCCTACAGGACACCTACTACATCAGGTCATTCTACTAAGACATAGCAGCTCTACCTAATACATAGAAACAGAAACAGAGTTGCAGCCAACATGGGGAGACAAAGAAACATGTCCCAAATGAAAGAACAAAACAAAGCTCCAAAAAAAGAACTAAATAAAATGGGGACAAGCAACCTACCAGATGCAGAGTTCAAAACACTGGTTATAAGGATGCTCAATGAACTTAGGGGAAGAGTAAATGATCTCATTGAGCACTTAAAGAGATAGAAAACAGAAAAGAACCAGTCAGAAATGAAGAATACAATAACTAAAGAGTACATTAGAAGGAATCAGTAGTACATTAGAAAAAAGGATCAAATTAGCAATTCAGAATATAAAGTAGTAGAAATTACCCAATTAGAAGAGAAAAAAGGAAAATATACAAAAAAAGAAGATAGTTTAAGGGGCCTCTGGAACAACATCGGATGCACCAACATTCTCATCATAGAGGCACCAGGAGAAGAAGAGAGAGAACAAGGAATTGAAAACCTATTTGAAGAAATAATGATGGAAAACTTCCCTAATGTGGTGAAGGAAATAGATATATAAGCCCACGAAGCACATAGAGTCTCAAACCAGATGAACCCAAAGAGGCCCACACCATGACACATCATAATTAAAATGCCAAAGGTTAAAGACAAAGAGAGAATTGTAAAAGCAGCAAAAGAAAAGCAGTTAGTTACCTTCAAGGGAGCTCTCATAAGACTATCAGCTGATTGTTCAACAGAAGCTGAAGGCCAGAAGGATTGGTATCAAATACTTAAAGTGATGAAAAGCAAGGACCTACAACCAAGATTACTCAACCCAGCAAAGCTATCATTTAGAATATCAAATGACAGATAAAGAGCTTCTTAGACAAGATAAAGCTAAGGAGTTCATCACCACCAAACCAGAATTACAGGAAATGTTGGAGGGACTTCTTTAAGAAGAAAAAAATATGTATCAAAAATATGAATAATGAAATGGCAATAACTACACACTTATCAACAATTACTTTAAATGTAAATGGATTAAGTGCTCCAATCAAAAGACTAAGGTGGCTGAATGAATAAGAAAACAAGACCCTTACATAGGATGCCTACAAGAGACTCACGTCAGATCAAAAGACACATGAGGCTAAAAATAAAGGGATGGAAAAAGATACTTATGAAAATGAAAATGAAAAAAAAAAAAGCTGGGATAGCAATACTTATACCAGACAAAACAGACTATAAAACAAAGGCAAAGACTTTAAAACAAGAGACAAAGAAGAACCCAGTAATATCACTTCAGAGTATTTGTCTGAAGAAACTCAAAACACTATTTTGAAGGGACATGTGTATCCATATGTTCATTGCAGCATCATTTACAATAACCAACATATAGCAGAAACCTGGGTATCCATCAATGAACAAATGGATAAAGAAGAGGTGGTATGTATATACAGTGGAATATTAGTCATAATAAAGAATAAAATCTTGCCACAATATAGATGGGGCTAGAGAGTATTGCGCTGAGTGGAGTAAGTCAGACAGAGAAAGACAACTGTCATATTTCACTTAAATGTGGGACCTAAAGAAGAAAATCAAGAAACAAATGAGACAGAAACAAACTCATAGATACAGTGAACATTTTGATGGTTGCC
>NW_011888944.1:2491979-2507907 GCF_000151845.1 Pteropus vampyrus | reverse complement strand
ACTGTACACTTGAAACTGATGTAATATTTTAAAAAACACACACCATGAGATCTACATTCTTAATAGATTTTTAAGTGTATAATACGATATTATGACTTATAAATGCAATGTTGTACAGCCGGTTTCTAGCATTTATTCATCTCGTATAACTGAATCTTTATACTCATTAATTAGCAACTCCCCATGTCTCTCTCCCCAAGTCCCAGGCAACCACTATTCTTCATTTCTATTAGAGTGACTACTTTAGATATCTCCTATACCCCACATCAGTGGAATCATGCAGTAATTGCCCTTCGGTGCCTGGCTTTCACCTGGCATAATGCCCTCCAGTTTCATTTGTGTTGTTACAAGTGGCAGGATTTTCTTCTTTTTGAAGGCCAAATAATATTCTATGTTTTCACCACATTTTCTTTATCTCTTTATCTGCTGATGGACATTTGGGTTGTTTCCATATCTTGATGTTGTGAATGATAATGCTGTAATGAACGTGGGAATACACCCATCTCCAAGATCCTGAATTCTTTTGGCCGTATATGCCCAAATGTGGGATTGCTAGACCCTACGGTAGTTCCATCTTTAATTTTTTGAGGAATTTCCATACTGCTTTCCATAGTGGCTGCACCATTTTACATTCTCACTAAAGGATGGAGCTTTGGGATGGAAGAGCAAAGGAGTCAAAATCTTCTTCTGGCCAAACTAACGGTTTCCCAACCACCATCGTCACAACTAAAAGTTCTTAAATTTTAAAAATGAGAAATCCTAAAAATCAAAAGCAAAATGAAACAAGCAAAGCTAATTGTGTTTGGAGTGAGTGGCCTAACCACTCGGAGAAAAGAATTATTTTAACTGACTTTAAGAATACAGTAATTTGACCACGCATCCTTCTGAAAACAAAAACAACAACTATAAAGGCACATTAAAGTCTCCAACAATTATATTGTCTGTAGCAATAATGATATTGTTATTTTGAAACTATAAGGCCTCAGTCAAGTGTCATTAGAGATTTTTTCTTGCCTAGGTTTCTGTTAACTTTAAAGCAGAAAACCATGAAGGTGGTCTCATGAGATCAGGAAAGACAGTGGATATTTGAAATGTTGGCCAATCTCTCCATCGGCTTTTGCTGTGCTTAATTACTCAAGAGCAAACATACATTACCATAGCAATTATTCATTTTCTCCTGAATAAACAAAACTATCTCCAATAATAAAAGAATTTATCTACCCACATTCCTTTTAAGAAGTAGAAAACTTGATTTTACTGTTGAATGACAGTTTGTCCTGGTTTGCCTGGTATTTTCTTGTTTTTAGCTGGAAACCCAGTGTCCTGGGAGACCACACAGTCTGGAAAAAACTGGCATAATTTGTCACTCTACTATACAAGCAATTCATTCACCTCTAGAATAAAAAAAAAAAAATAGCAGCATGTTAAAATGCTTTTTTCCAACCACCAAATTTCTCTTTTGATAGAGAGG
Source organism: Pteropus vampyrus (assembly GCF_000151845.1). Taxonomy (NCBI): domain Eukaryota; kingdom Metazoa; phylum Chordata; class Mammalia; order Chiroptera; family Pteropodidae; genus Pteropus; species Pteropus vampyrus. Next base: position 2,506,436 of record NW_011888944.1, on the reverse strand, counting down.
GGTTGGGAATTGGAAATGGAGCAGGATAAGGTCTTCTAGTTTACCCCACTATATGTTTCTCCCTTGGCACCTTATGTTCTTCACTTCTCTTGGAAGTTCTACTTGCCTTCTCAGTCACATCATACCTCCAAGGCAACCTCTTACTGGTTATATGGAAGGACAGAAAAGGGAATGGACAATTCCCAAAACCAGGTAAGTGGATATCCAAGGCAAAAGAGACAGATGGGGCTACCAACTTCTAAAATCTTTGGGTCTATATGTGTGTGAATGTATTTGTATGGGATGAGGGTAGAGGCTGGTTTCCAAAAAAAAAAAAAAAATGGAGAAACAGCTTTCAATGGCAAAGGGAGATTGAAGTCCACGGTTTGTCCAACTAATTTATCCAACTGTGGGGTCTGGTTGGAGAGGACATGACCACCAAATGAAGCCAAGATTGACAGAAAAGAGTAACAGGGTTCAAGGAGCATCTTGGGAGGCAGACTGTGGAGAAATTCCATAAAAATAGAGTATGGCCTCCACTATTTTATTTTCATTCAGTTTGAAAACATTTATTAGGAAAAATTACAAACACATATAAGAATATGGAGAACGATATAATAAAATCACATGTATATATTTCCAGCTTTCAACAATTATCAATTCATGATGAATCTTATTTCATTTATACCCTCTCTACTCCCTAATCCTGGATAATTTCAAAGCATTTTCCAGACATTATACTATTTCTTTTATAGTTAAACCACTTGTTCAAGATAAAATTACTAGTGAGTAGCGGAGCCAAGATCCAACCTGGGCATTTTGTCCTTAGAGCACCATCATGATGCCATTTGCCTCTCTAGATAAGGTGTGAAGGACCAACACACAGACACATTCAAATATTCACACATACATACATACATACATACATACATACATACATACATAATTTGGGAAAAAGGACACATTCACAGACACATTCAAATATTCACACATACATACATACATACATACATACATACATACATAATTTGGGAAAAAGGAATACTGGGAAACCCGAGTTATAAAAGTCTCATTGTAAAATGGGATTTGGAAGCCTGTGAGATTTCTATACAAATCTGCACCACTCGTAGGGGTAAGAGAACATATAAGGATTAGAATTAAAACACTCTCTAGATAAATAGATGACGATGATAATGAAGATAGATAAGTATATAGATATAGATAGATGATAGATAGAGAGATAGACAGATAGATAGATAGATAATAGATTTATTCATCTAGCCATTCATTCATTCTTCAATCCATAAACGAGGACACTGAGAGAGTTAGAGAGGTTAGAGTTAGAGAGGTTAAATAAGTAAATTTCCAAACTCACTCATCTAGGAAATCTACGAATTCAGAACCATGGATTCCAACGACTTTGTAATGTCTTTAGCTTTGAGGAACCCAGTGCAACAAAGATGATGAGTAGATGGTCTTAGATATGGGACCCAGGCTGTCTCTTCTCAAGATATAGCACTAACAGTATCCATGAAGATTCCCTTCTGAGCACAGAATTCAATTTAATTCTTCCCTATAATGAGCTAGAAATAGTCCATTTGTACCAAACTGTCTCAACCTAATGGGTGAGAGGGGGAAATCCCTAATGCAAGTCAGAACAGGTGCAGGAAACCATCCAGCTCCTCCCTGCAGCCCAGAGGACCAATCATCACAGCCTCATTGTCAGGAAGACTGAGAAACAGAGCCTGCAGCTTGGCAGCCCTCATGCCAAGTGTGTGTAAACCCAAATGGAAGCTGGAGGGAGAAGGAAGGCAGGCTTAGCACATCAGATCTCCAATTTGCTCTTCATTGGATTTAGAGCTGGAGAGGGCAGACATAAAAACATCACGAGCTGGTGTGTTTCCTGGCAGGGCCACCAGCCACAGCCTTGCCTGCCACCAGACACACGTGCAGAGTACATAAATATCATCTGTAGCTCCCTACCTCTGTTTAGCAGGACTTCAAGACAGGAAATGAGGACAAACCAATGTCTGGAGGCCCAACAGGACATGGACTCTGCCTTCTGTGGAACGAGGTTGATGGATGGTAAACTCGTAGTCAACCGATAAAGTCTTATTACACTTGTAAATCCAAGGTTGAAATAAACAAGTGCTCCCAGTACCAGTGCTGCAGTGCCTGCTGTCAGCAGCTGCCCTTGTCTGCCTGCCCTGCTGGTACTTTCTGCCTCTTAACAGCACTGGCAGTTCTGCTGGGCTGCAAGGGTGAGGAGGAAGCTCTTAGCCAGGGAGGCTTGAAGGCAGAGTAGGAAAAGCCCACTGCTCTGTTTTGCCTTGATCTTGAATCCTGGCCTGTTGAGCAGATGTTTTGTCTCATTGTCTCTATTGTAGCCTCTTACTTGTTCTTTCCTGGATGTCCCTGAAAAGGGTAAAGAAGAGAGGTATGGGTTTCCATGCCTAAATTTTGATGTGATTTTCTTCCTTTTTAAAATTCATCTGTGCCTTTTCTCTTTGCTTCTCTCCATTCATACATCCACACTCTATTTGCTGCTTTGAGTCCTGAAGAGTCTTTGGGGGCAGTTTTCTAAGAGAATTCGAAATATCAGGGTAAAAGCAGAATAACCAGGCTTCCTCTCCAATTCAATTCAGTAAGACTTTTTCAAGCACCAATCCAGATGCAAGACACAATGTGAGGCAGGATGAAGAATAGAAAGCTCTCTGTACTCGTAGGACCAACTTAAATCCAGCACATGCACAAGAAGAAGAATCCTATATGTTCATCGTCCATTTATTCCACTAACACTTATTGAGCACTTCTTTGGAAAAAAAAAAAAAACTTTTTAAGTAAACGGGGTTCTCTATTATGACACTAGTGAAGGTAGGCAAAATACTTTCCTAAAACGAAGACTCAAACTTAAAGAATTTCATACTGATGAATATCATGGTTCCATCTAACATTTGTCAAGTACCCATTGTATGGATGGTGTTGTGTGTTAGATCTTGTGAAGGACAAAAAGACAATTAAGTAATGGATCCTGGTCTTAAGATGTGTAGAACCAAGTGGATCTGGATCTGAAACTGTATAAAATCAAGTACAGAGACAGAAACAAGACACACTAACTTCGGCACCAGGTACACTAAGCTACAAGGAGAAAGGAGAGAACCATAAGTTATTAACCAGCTACTTACCATGTGCCTTGTGTTTACACATACAGTTAGTAAAGTATCTTTGGCAATATTTACTTATCATCTACTCTATGCTCTAGGCCTGGTGATATGGTCTTGAGAGGGATTCAAATAAGCAAACATAAAATTTAATGTAATAAGAATCAGTTACAGAGAACTGCAGGCAACCACAGGAGAACAGAGAGGTCATCAAATTCCAATTTGGAGAATCAAAGAAAACTTCTGAGAAAAAGTAACTTCTAAGTTGAGTCCCGAAGAATGAATCAGCCAAGCAAATCAGAGGAAAAGGTTATTCTTGGCAGATAAAATAACCTGTGTGAAGTCCCAGAGGTATGACGGGGATTTCTGTGCATTCCTCATTTAATAAGAGAGAAAGCTGAGCAAAGTTATGGAATGTGCCCCCAATCACAAAGGTAGTGAGCAACAGAAGTTGGGTTTGCAACTGGGTCTACGTTCCTTCCACCTATAAAAGTTAATAATAGAGGAAGAGAGATTCTAATTGGAGAGATCTGAGCGGGCATTGATAAAGTGGGTTTTAGAGCAGAAATGAAAAGACAGAGACCCTAGGGGAGGGGATGACTGAAGCAAAAGGAGTGTTGAGGGAGAGGGAATCATGGATTGGCTGGAAGACAGGGTGACAAGGTTTGGGAGGAGATGTTTTGGAAGAAAAAAAGTTGGAAATAAAGGTGATAGGTGAAAAGAGCCATCATTCTCACCAGCAGGATTATTAAGTCCATATAGCATTGGATATTTTAAGTGCAAAAAAAAAAAAGAAGAAGAAGAAGAAGAAGAAGAAGGGGACCCCATTATAGAATCAGAGGAGCCCTTGGACTGTGGACTGAATATTTTTGCCCCCCGCCCCTCAAATCCATATGTTGAAGTCTTCACCCCCAATGTGATGGCATTCAGAGGTAACTGGATTTGGATGAAGTCATGAGAGTGGACCCCCCAGGCTGGGGTCAGTGCCCTTATAAGAAACCAGAGCATTCTCTCTCCCCATGTGAGGACAGAGCAAGAAGGTCTCTTTCTCTGCCAGGAAGGGGGCCTTCCCAGGAATCACATCAGCCAACACCTTGATCTTGGATTTCCCAACCTCCAGAATTGTGAGAAATAAATTTCTGTTGTTTAAGCCACCCAGTTTATGATAATTTGTCATAGCAGCCCAAGATCAAAGAGCCCTATGATGGGAGGCAGTCCTCCAGCCTGGAGGAGGTGAACACAGAATCCTAAACATGCCTGAGGGAAGAGTGCAGGTACAACACTGTCACCAGATCCAGAGCTACTGGCGGACTGTCACTCCCAGAATGCCTTGCAGTGGTCTGCCATGTTAATACTTCCTTCTTTTCTTCCTTCTTTCCTTCCTTCTTCTCTCCTTCCTTTATTCCTTCTTCCCTTCCTCCACATCAAAAGCATACTTGAATCTATTGTTTCTTGGGGAAAACAAACGCAATTGAACAAAGAGGTTTTATAACAAATTCATCAAAAAAAAAAAACCATTGTTTCAGAATTAGATTTAATGAAACATCTTGTGTTGAATTTTTAATGTTTGTGCCCAATTACCAGACAAATAATAATTACAAAATTTAAAACACATTTCATTAAATCCAAGTTTTAACAGCAAATTAATAACTAGAGGATGTGTTGCTATTGTTTACTGTTATTATTCTGTTTACAGTTATTGTTTAGTGTCTTCAGTAATCTCCAGCAAAATGAAAGCTTATGTGAGAGAAAAGAAAAGGTGCAAATAGCACCCCCACCCCCCAAAAAGGAGGAAAGGATCCTAGAGGTCAGTGGCAGAACAGGACTCGCTAGTGGTTACCAAGCAACCGTCCTGGAAGGTATCATGATGGAAAGATGCACGGGCTTCGGAGCCAGCAGACCCATGAATTCCACCAAACTCTATGATCTTGGCAAGTTGCTTCTTCTTTGGTCTCATTGAGAAGATGAAGACACTGCTCTATAACCTCCTTACTGGGCTGTAAACTCAAGTATTAAATAAGATGGTGCATACAAATGCCTAATTCAAGGCTCAAAACATAATAGATGTTCAACAAGACCCCTTCTTAAGTTACCCTCACACACTCGCTTCTCCCCCTACCCCCCCAAAAAAGACTTTACATACATCTCTATTACAACGCTCATAACATTGCATTTTAATTGTCTGTTACTGGTCTATCTGTCCCATTAGATATGGGCCATTTAAGAATATAAGCCGTGTCTTATACATTTATCTCTGGTAACTAATAGAGTGAATAGTAGTTGCTCAATTAACCATTTCTCACATGATTGAGTAAAAAAGCTCTCAACTCAGTTAAGAATCTAAAACTGACACATTAAAAAGAAATTACCTCCAGCCGGTAGATAATGTATTGCTAAACCTTGCTGAACAGACTTGTCAGGGGTTTGAAATTCAGCGGAAAGGAAGCCCACATGAGGCAGGAGCCATCAGATGAGTTTGATGTGGGGAAGCAAGACTTGAGAGGACTTTTGAAGATTGGGCAGCCCTGAGTGGAATGAGGAAAGCCACTTCAGAAAAGATGAACATTGGCAAAAGAATGAAGACAAAAATGAGCATGTCACATTCAAAGGACAGGAAGAAGATGAATGCGACGTGCTCAGAGCCAAGAAAGGGAGTAGTAGAAACCAGGAGAGACTGGGGGCATCTAAGCAGAAGAGCGACATGGCGTTGCTGGTGTTTAAGCAAGGATAATAGACACAAAGTCTAAAACCTACCAATATTCAGAGGAGGGACATTCTGTGAAAAGATTTGGGCCTTATCTGGGATTATTGTAGATACAAGTTTATGGAAAGAGAGCTCCAGAGGTCCCCGCATGAGGCATTAGTACTGGTAGGTTTGTCTCCATCATGCTGGAGCTATGTTGACAGCAGGAGACTGACCTGAGGGTCATCAAGAGCCAGCCTCCCAGACCAACATCCTAATGGACCAGGCAGCTAAAAGGCTTTGATGAGGGACCATCACTTCTCTGTTCAGTAGCAACCTCAGATGGATGCTATCACAAAACAGCCCATATTAGGGTTTTCCAGGGAAACAGAACCAATAGCATGTGCATACATACAGAAAGAGATTTATTTTAAGGAATTGGCTCATATGATTATGAAGTCCGGTAAGTCCAAAACCTGTAGTGTGGGCCAACAGGCTAGAGACCCAGGAAGGAGGCAGTGCTGCAGTTCAAGTCTGAAGGTCAGCTGCTGCGGAATTCCCTCTTGCTCAAGGGAGGTCAGTCTTTGTTCTATTCAGAACTTCAACTGATCAGGTCAGGCCCACCACATTAAGGAGAGCAATCTGCTTTACTCAAAGTCTACAGATTTAAATATTAATCTCATCCAAACACATCCTCACAGAAACATCCAGAATGTTTGACCAAATATCTTGGCTTGATAGCTCAAATAAGTTAACACATAAAATTAACCACCACACATCCCCAGGCCTTTCAAAAAAGAATGATGAAGGACCTTTTGAAATGAGTGTTGGAAAGGAGCATTTTATTGGAAATGGAGGGTAAGTTTCAAAAATTAAAAGAGAAAGAGAGACGTAAGTATAAAAAAGACAAAATAGTTAAAGGAGTATAATCAATTCTGTGTGACGGTGTTTTCACACACAGTGTTACATTTCATTCACTCAACAACCCTGTGAGGCAAGTCATATTCCCATTTCACAGATCAAGAAAGCAAGGCTTATGGCAGTAAATGACTCTTACGAGATCACAAAGCCTCTAAAAGGTGGAGCTGGCAGTGGCCCCAGGTGCCATGTTTCCTAAATCCACTGTGTGCTTCTTGAACAAAACTGTCTGTCTCCAAGGAACTAAGATGCTCTGAGCATAGAACACAACTCGGAGAAGGAAAGGAGACAGTAAAACAAACACTGCCACCAAAACCCGCAGAAGCCACAGCGTGTAATCCTTGGTGAATGGCCGGCTCAGAGGTATACAGTGTCTTAGCTTCTTTGGGTGAGAAAAGTAAGATATGCCTTCTGGTGCCCCTGCTGGCTACAGCTTTAGATGGAACACATTAGAAGGCCAAAAGAGGATCTTGAGTGGGGAGCTCCTTTCAGAAGAGGTTAAAGTATCATAATTGCTCAGGTCTCTTGCAAATTGCCTGACTCAGAGTCCATTTATTACCATTTTCAAATGGCTGAAAAAGCTTTTCCTTCCTTTGTGATGGTCTGAAAATTGAATGAACCGAGAGGACCCCATTCTCCACTCCTGATTACAGCCCACAACTGGGTTTTCTTACAAAACACAAAGGAAGAAAGAGGAAAGGGCATCTTTCCTTTCCAACAGGGAAAATAAATTGTGAGCTGTTAGGAAATTATGTTGTTACTATTTTCATCCTGGCTGTAAATTTGTATATCTGCTGGTTAGCCTATAGTTGGCGTACATATGGTCAATCTAAACTGCAAGTCTCTTTCATTATTCTACATGTCACAAAAACACCAGACTTAGCCAAGCCACTCAGCAGCAGGGTACGCCTGGAGACACAACCTTGCTGATCCTTGCCTTTCCCCCTTCCCGGAACTGTTGACCCATGGACAAATGTTCTGTAATCCTTAAAGCATCCTAACAGTGAAAGCTATTATCATCACCATGGTAAAAAAACAAACAAACAAAAACAATAACAACAACAATAGCACTTACTTTATCTCCAAATTGTAATTTTGTGCCATCATCTGGCTGAGGTCTGTTCTGGTCTGCAGCCTTTTGGACCTCTGTGTTCAGGGACAGTGAAGCTGGAGAAAGCCTGACACCAGGCAGGCAGAACCTAGAGGCCCCCAAATTGTCACAGAGCCTTTACTTATGGAATAGCACTGGTAGTGATTTTTGCATCTGCCTACAACAGTAATTCCTGCAAACATAAAAAAAGCACATAGAAATAGAATAAGCATAATTTCTGGAGTCAGACCGACCGTAATTAAACTGTCTCTCCGACATAATAACTAAGTAGCATGGGATAGTTATATAGGCTTTATGGACCTTGGTTTTCTTATCTTAAAAAACAGGCCATTAAAAAGAATCATATTAACAAATATAAAATGTTACATAATAAATACTAAACAAATGTTAATTCTATACCACTTACGTCCTTTCCTCCATATTGCACCAAAATAGAAATGATAGTTATTGCGCAGAATATGTAAATTGTCAATAAACATACAAGAAGATACTGAACCTCATTAGTAATTTAAAAAAATACAAATTAAGCCAAAATGAAATACTATTTCACACCCACTAGTTTGACAAAAATTAAGAAGATAATACCAAGTGTTGGTAATCGGTACAACTGTTTAAGAAACCAATCTGGGTTAAGCTGAACACATACGTGATTTCAGGTCACTAGACATGTTATGGCTTCTGCTTAGAAGATACCTCCTGAAATTATCTGTCTAGAAAACTCTTATTCATGCTTCAAAACCCTGCTGAGATGGCATTTACTTACTGAAACCTTCTCAGGTTCCCAAATGTAAAATGAATCTTTTCTTTTTCTGTGCTACCTTTACAAAGTCGCACCTTCTCATATTACACTGTAATACAAATATGTGTTTACACTCCTCCCCAAATAGCCTAGAAACTCCTAGAAAGCAAGAGCTATTTCACTCGCTGCCCCAGGGCTCAGCATGAGGCATTCAAGAGATGAACTTAAATGAACCGACTCCCACGTCTCCCATGTCCTCTTCATAATCGCCATGCCCCGCTTTCTGTGTCACCCACATGTGTGGTCTGTCTTCCTGTCCTGGAAATCACTGGGCTCCAGCACCGTTTTCTGCTTCTCTTTGAGCTTCATGTTTCTCAGCATTCAGAGTCCTGATGCATATCCACAGGACCTGCCCCCAAAGCCAAATGAAGCAATCAAAGAAACCTATCCGCATTTTGAATGGGATGTCAATCAAAAATATCTCACTCCTGAGTGATCTCAAACTCCAAAGTTAGTTTTGATTTTAAAAGGACATTGCATGCGTAATTCTACGGATCCCTGAAGGAGCCATTTTTCCATCAAGGACTTGGATGGAGGTGACTGTCGGCAACCGATTAAGATATGTGTTTGGTGTTTGGCAGCTCCCTGACCCACGCCTTCTGTCCCTTGATCACCAGGGACTTTATATTGAGTGGCAGACGCTGGCAAGGCAGCAGTGACTTAGTCATGCTGCAGCCTGTGTTCTTTGGCTGTGTTTACAGACAGCCCCGCTGCGGGCCATCCATAGCTATGACATGCGGGAGCAACGGTTGCTTTTCCAAGTCAATATAAGACACTTCATGGCGAAATAGAACGCTATAGATGAAACACTGCGATAGAGTTCCAGCTCCACTGCTCTGCAGTTCTGGTACTTTCCTCCAAAAAAATAATTTCCCTGGATGTCACTGTCCTGTTTGGAAAGCAATAACTACCCTATTTCCCTCTTCCCTAAGAAGAGGTTTCAAGGCTTAAATGCAATGATGAACTTAAACTTTAAGGTACTGTACACACAATATTAGCCAACATTTTTGGATGTGGTTCCATAGTGTAGCGGTTAGCACGTCTGCTTTACATGCAGAAGGTCCTGGGTTCGCACCCCAGTGGAGCCATGGTCTGTGGTCTACGGCCATGCCACTCTGAACGAGCCCGACGTCTGATCTCAGAAGCCAAGCAAGGTCGGGCCTGGTTAGTACTTGGATGAGAGACCACCTAGGAAGACCAGATGCTGTAGGCATAAATAAATATAGATAGATAAATAGATAGATATAGATATTAAAATGTTGTTTTTAATGTTTTATGTGCTAGACATGATTTGAAGTGCTTTATATATGTTATCATTTAATCTTATCAGCAATCTTATGAGATAAATACTGTTAGTCCCATTTTAAATACAAAAAAATAAAAGCACAAAAAAGTTTAAGGAACTTGCTAAGGTAACAGAATGAGTAATGGCAAGATCTAGGATCGGAGAGCAGGTTCTCGACCACTTGGTCAAGGTGCTACAGTGAACATCCTCGAAATTATTTTTCTGTTGCTTTAGAATTGTTTTTAATAATATCCATCAGACCAAGAAATTGGTAGCACTTGTCCATGCTTCTAGAGAAGCAGTTACCTTTTTGTTATAATTTGGTGTTCACATGCTTGTCTGCCCCATTAGACTGGAGCTCCTTGAGGGTGAGAACTATATTGCAGTCATTTGTAATAGTCCCAGCACTGAGTACTGGGTCCAGAGTATTGTGGGTAAGCACATCACTCCCTAGAGATTTATGGGTTAGATACATGGAAGGAAGGAGTAAAGGGAGGGTGGACAAAACAGATGGATAGATGGATGGATGGATGGTGGATGAATAGATGATGGATGGTGGATGGTGGATGAATAGATGGATGGATGATTAGATGATTTTTATAAAAACTAGCTATAATTTCTCATAAAGTCACAGAGTCATTTCTTCTCTCATGGATCTCTCTGTCTAGGCCAGGGTTTCTCAACATTCTTTAATTCAAGAACTTTTTGACTAACATGAAAACAATCTCTCTCAGTTTCTCTCTCTCTCTCTCTCTCTCTCTCTCTCTCTCTCTCTCTCTCTCTCTCTCTCTCTCTCTCTCACACACACACACACACACACACACACACACACACCAGATTTTGCTGTAAGTACCTCCTCTGCCTCCAGCATAAGGCCGCCCCCTGCAGTCGCTGGGCTGGACAGAAGACAGCAAGCTCCGTGAGGGACTCAACAGTCCGGTACATCCCCGCACCCCACGCCTTCTCCCAAAGTGCCTAGAATATGGCTGAATGCTTAATAAATATTTGGTTTATTTCTTCTATGTTGACTTCATAGAGCAGAAGGAAATATTGCCTGAAATTGATATTCACTTGTTCAAATTTCTGACTCATCGTTTTCTTATACCTTAAGGAAATATTTACCTCGACACCCTCCTCCACATGCATACAGAAACTCAAAACCCTAAGAATTCTTTCAATCTAGAAATATCTTCACATTAAATGTGTTTTTTTGAACAAAAAACAAGTTAAATGAATACAAATACTCAGGGGGGTTGTATTAACTTTTTGATAACGGTGGTTTACAAGGCATGTTTTTGTGTAGAGAAGACTAAAGTTTATTGCACCAGGCACTTGACTCAATTTCTCTCAGTGCTCACAACAGCTCCCTGAGGTAGCTGGTATTCACCCCATTCCACGGGTATTAAACAAGTATTATGGAAGTCAAGGTCATACCCTGCCAAATGGCAGAGTCCAGTCCCCGAAGGCTGAGTCCAATGTACTTTCTGCTATACCCCAACTGAGCGCAACTGTAGAAAGGCTCCGTGGCCTCATGCAACCACTTATCTTTTTGATCCTCACTTTTCCCATCTGTAAAATGGGGAAGGTGCTGTCACTGACATCACAAAATTGTGTGGATCGCACAAGTTGCTACAAACGAACTACTTGGCACATCTGGCACATAGTAAGTACTGTTATTCTCAAGAAGCCTCCTAGAACAGAAGCACAAATTGGTAACCATTATTTTCTCGGCCTCTGCTGTTTTCTGTGGAAGGGATTTCCGTGTGCTCAGGACAGTGAGGAGATGGCGAATACATTCATGGCGGAGTCAGCTCTGACCAGGACTGAGAATAAGAAGAAAACAGCCTGTCCTGGGTGTCTCCTGTAATCGTCCATTTTATATTGTCCATGAAAATGAGTTTTCAATACATGGTGATGTCCAATACCTATTTCATTATTCATTTATTATTCTGGCTCCCACATTGCCAATGCCACAGAAACAAGACATTTCAATCAGGTCCCACATCTGGGTTGTGGGGGAAATCACAGAATGGAAGGGATCTTAGTGATTGTCTTTGGACATCATCCGCATTTTACCGAGAAGCAAACTGAGGCACGGAGATGAAAGTGGCTTGTTTTCTCGAGCCCCATGAAGAAGAGATCGCCTTCCCTATCTGAGATCTCTTCCTGCTCCCCAGTGCATATGCAATACTGCAGTCATTGCAAATGACATGTGAACCCCCAATATTCCGTGTCCTTGTCCCCATAATTCTGCCTTGCACATGCTATCTTTCAGCCAGGAATCCCTCTCTCCATATTGTCCAGCTGGCTATTTCCAGCTTATCCATCCAGTTCAGCTCAAGCCCCCATTCACCTTCATCTAGATTTTGGCAAGAGACTCAACTGGTCTACCTGCTTCCACACTTGTTTAATGTAAATCAACTTCATTTTTTGCCTGTAAGTCAGATCGTGACATTCTCCTGCTTAGAGCCTCCAATGGCTTCCTGACACACTGGAGATGAAACCACAACCCCTTGCTCTTCCTGTAAGGTCCCGCAGAATCTGGCCCTGCCTCCTGATCTCACTTCCTGCCATTCCCACCCCCCACGCACACACTGTACCCCATCCACACTGGCCTTTCTCCTGCTCCTCGTACACTCAAGGTCTTGCTGGAGCCCTTGAGGCTTTTGCACCTGCTGCTCCTCCCTGGACTTCTTGTCCTCAGACCCTCGCAGAGGTAAATCGCTATCATTCAGGTCCCAAACCAATTTCACAGCCTCTGAATCCTCCCATCACCATAGAATTATTATTCCCTCCCCACACGCTGGGTATTTCTCTGATAACATTTCCAACTATCTGAAAGCATTGTGTTTATGCATTTAGTGACTGTCTCTTCCACCAGGGAAGAAAAAGGGTCTTGTTTACAATAACCTTGAAAGCTTGGCATAGTGCGTGATACACAGTGGGTGCTCAATAAATACTAAATAGATAAGTAAAATAAGATTCAACCCTGAAGGGCAACCCCTTAAGGCCGGTGTTTTCAATGCTACAAAATGTTAATTGCTATGTCATCAGTTCTCCTCCAATTCTTTGCTATGTATGGTTTGCCAGCTGGGGTTTCCCAAGATATTCTCAAAATATTGGTTTCATCATATAGGTTTCCTATATCATTTTTCTTCAAATGACTCATCATTCTGAAAACTCTTTCTCATCTGAGAATTTGGTTTTAATCTACCCACCATACTGAGATTTAATTTAAAAAAAATGAACAGGTGAATCTTTCTTTTGGTCAGAGGTGCTAGAGATTCCAATATTAAAGTTTCTACTTTCTCTTGGGCTGGCAAAGCAGAGCCCTCATCTCAAGGTGGCCCCACATGGGAAGGAGACAGACCCCCATCCTGGGAGCCATGAGCCCCAGGGTCTCATTTCCTCTGAGAAGTGATTTAACAATTTCTCAATGTCTCGTTATCTTCTACAGTACATTGGATATTCTCTGAGATCCCTTCCAGAGCTAAAGTCACATTCACTCATTCAATGAAGACAAGTATTTACACTGTGCCTCTGTGCCAAGCACTGCCAGGTCCTGGGAAAACAGCCTTGAAAAAAATAGCTGCCGAGAACATCTTTATCTTCAGGAAGCTTATGTGACTCTCTAGAGCATAGCCTGCTATTTAATGATCAAAAGGTTTGATTTTATATGTGGCATATTTTAATTGCAACAGAGTGAATGTATTAAATATTTCTACCCTAGAATGAAACTTCTGGTCTTCACTTTCCAGCCTTATACTTTGCTTTCTACCACGAGTTAAAGAAACACCACTCCCTTCTCATGTCCCACCCAGGTGTTTGGCCCACCCAGTGTTTTGGTCTTCCCTTGCTCCTCCCTCCCCACCGAACACCCTCAATCAGATGGGCAGGGGGGTCAGCAGTAGAAGTGAAGCCACAGTAAGTCTGTGAAGAAAAATCATGGGTCAGGAGCCTGGCATTAATCCCCACTCTGTCACTCACTTGTTACAAAGCCTTAAGAATATCTCTTAATCTCTCAGGATCTTGATTTCCTTATCTATAAAATAAGAGGTAGTGTCTGTGACAATGCACTTGTCAGATCTCTCACTGTCTGGGCCATAACTAACCAAGGGCCCCAGTCATGCTGTCTGAAGTTCATCATCACATTGGTACCACCATTCAAAGTCTGAGTGTGGCAGGACCACTTCTGGCAGAGGCAGGTGCATTTCTAGGAGATGTGGGACTCCTCTGACCAGTGACTTTGGCCCAAGGACTCTCCACCAGCTTTGCTAAAACTTTCTTCAAACTGTGCATCAATCAAAGACTTTTGCTACTCAAACTCCCTTCCTCTCTCCTCCACAGGAGTAAAACCTGCATTGTGATCTGACAGCTCCCCGATTCTCCACTGATCTTTCTTCATTTTTTTTTAAGGATGATCTCCATAATCAATCTCTTGCATGCTTAATCCCTTCTTAGCACCTGAGCCAAACATTGAGACAGTGACTTCCTCATATGTCATTGTGAGTATGGTGTCAG
>NW_011888944.1:2468033-2491929 GCF_000151845.1 Pteropus vampyrus | reverse complement strand
ACTGAGATTTAATTTAAAAAAAATGAACAGGTGAATCTTTCTTTTGGTCAGAGGTGCTAGAGATTCCAATATTAAAGTTTCTACTTTCTCTTGGGCTGGCAAAGCAGAGCCCTCATCTCAAGGTGGCCCCACATGGGAAGGAGACAGACCCCCATCCTGGGAGCCATGAGCCCCAGGGTCTCATTTCCTCTGAGAAGTGATTTAACAATTTCTCAATGTCTCGTTATCTTCTACAGTACATTGGATATTCTCTGAGATCCCTTCCAGAGCTAAAGTCACATTCACTCATTCAATGAAGACAAGTATTTACACTGTGCCTCTGTGCCAAGCACTGCCAGGTCCTGGGAAAACAGCCTTGAAAAAAATAGCTGCCGAGAACATCTTTATCTTCAGGAAGCTTATGTGACTCTCTAGAGCATAGCCTGCTATTTAATGATCAAAAGGTTTGATTTTATATGTGGCATATTTTAATTGCAACAGAGTGAATGTATTAAATATTTCTACCCTAGAATGAAACTTCTGGTCTTCACTTTCCAGCCTTATACTTTGCTTTCTACCACGAGTTAAAGAAACACCACTCCCTTCTCATGTCCCACCCAGGTGTTTGGCCCACCCAGTGTTTTGGTCTTCCCTTGCTCCTCCCTCCCCACCGAACACCCTCAATCAGATGGGCAGGGGGGTCAGCAGTAGAAGTGAAGCCACAGTAAGTCTGTGAAGAAAAATCATGGGTCAGGAGCCTGGCATTAATCCCCACTCTGTCACTCACTTGTTACAAAGCCTTAAGAATATCTCTTAATCTCTCAGGATCTTGATTTCCTTATCTATAAAATAAGAGGTAGTGTCTGTGACAATGCACTTGTCAGATCTCTCACTGTCTGGGCCATAACTAACCAAGGGCCCCAGTCATGCTGTCTGAAGTTCATCATCACATTGGTACCACCATTCAAAGTCTGAGTGTGGCAGGACCACTTCTGGCAGAGGCAGGTGCATTTCTAGGAGATGTGGGACTCCTCTGACCAGTGACTTTGGCCCAAGGACTCTCCACCAGCTTTGCTAAAACTTTCTTCAAACTGTGCATCAATCAAAGACTTTTGCTACTCAAACTCCCTTCCTCTCTCCTCCACAGGAGTAAAACCTGCATTGTGATCTGACAGCTCCCCGATTCTCCACTGATCTTTCTTCATTTTTTTTTAAGGATGATCTCCATAATCAATCTCTTGCATGCTTAATCCCTTCTTAGCACCTGAGCCAAACATTGAGACAGTGACTTCCTCATATGTCATTGTGAGTATGGTGTCAGTGAACATGTTTTATAAAGCATCATATGAAAGAGACACGATAGCATCATTCATTCACTTATTCAGCAGTTAGGAACATCTACCATGAACTGGGTCTGGGCAAAGGATCTACAGATACAAATGACTGACATTCTTTCTTGAGCGGACCACCAGCTAGAGGGGCTGACCAAATCCCTCATGACCTTGCACTTCGATAAGAATACATTTCTGGTAGGGAAAGGGGGAAAAAAAAGATCTAAAGAAAGAAAGATAAAGAAAAGAGAGGGGAAAGGAGTAGCCATTATTCCAAGTTCCAAGGTACTGCACATGTTAGATTGTGGGCTATGCAAGTACATGTGAAAGTTTTCTAAATCGAGCTCTACTAAACCTAATACAATGCTCCACGCCTGCCAGAGCCTTGCTGTGCCATGGTAGCTCATTGGAATGCAAGGGTTGTAAAGCTGTTGCAAGGGAATCCTTCAACTGCTGTCTCCATTTCGTGGCCCAGAACATCCGGCTTAACGACAGACCTCCAGGAGAATATGCTCAGTGCTGTGCTTTTCCAAAGGCGACGTGAGTGTAAAAACCCAAGCAGATGGAAAGACGATCACAGTGGACAAGGAAAGCTGTTAGCAGTTTCCATTTGTCGACAAAACCATTATTTTGAAAAGATCACTGCCAGAAGTTGATGAATCTGGTATTCTTTGCACCCTCTGCTATGCGGAAAGCTCTATAACTCTGCCAGACTTTGCAAACAGTTGCGGGATCCTATTTTTGTGCATTTGTTTATGTGGAAGACATTGGCTCACAGAGTTTCACATTTAGTTTGCTCTTAATCTCTAAACTGTCATTAATGTACACTTTCCCACCCCAAAAATAGGACTTCAAAATAAATGGCTATGCCATCATCTTTTATTTAAAATATTACTGCACCCCATCACTTTATGTCAAGGCCTGGCTTGTTTATGGAAGTGCTTGATTACATAATTACATATTAGAAATCATTTGTAAGGAAAATTGATTGAGGTACTTAACAGCAAGGATTTCACCAGAAATAACCCTGTCTCTAGCTGCAGGAATAGAGCACCCAGTTAGAAATGACACAGCAATTTCAGAAACCTGTCACCATCTTGTTTATTTTTCATCACAGGAAGGATTCATTGCCCATGGAGCAATGAGGGACAGAACTATTAGCTTTGAAAAACTGTAACCCACAAATGAAATTTTAGGCAGTATTATGGAGTACTAAAAAGAATGCTCGACAGGGATTCACGAGGCTCAAATTCTAGCTTCAACCCTGCTTGTAACTTCTAGGCACATTGCTCAACCCCCTCGAATCTCTACTCCTCCATTAATGCAGTGGGCATGCGACACTGGGTGGCTCTTGCTAAGAGGTGGGCGGTATCACACCAACGCATGGGAGCGAAGCTGAATCTCAAGGCTGTGAGATTGGCCATCACTCCAGACCGCAAGATTGATGGATGATGACTGGATGACTAAGACTGCACCCACTCAGCTTCCATGCGGCAGCAGAGCTCCCAGACTGAGGACGGATCCCTTCTATCATGCCTTCCTGTCTGCACGTTTCCTTCTCCAGCCTGTGGCCATCTTTTTATGGTCTCTGCCACTAGGAGAATGTGTTCTGAAAAAAAAGTGCATCCAAATTTTTCTATAGCAAATGTTTGCAGCCTCTATTTCGAGTTCTGCAGAAGATTATTTGTCTTGTTGTGTAATCTGGGACTGAGGAAAGCACACCAGTTAACACCTCAAAATATCATCAGCCCGTGAAAATAAAGTAATAACAATAAAGGCAATAATATCAGTCCTTCCAACAGTATTGGATTCTCCTGGGAAACAAATGCCGTAAAAGGAGGATTGTCATAATTATAGAAATGCTTATTTGGTTTAAAGGCTTTTTTAAATGAACTTTTTTCTTTGCTTTTTGTTCATCCCTAAAGTAACTCAGATTTGTTGAAAAAGAAAAGAAATGCACATGAGCAAAATAGAAGAGCAGGAGGAAGAAGAATTAGAAAAGGAGGAGAGGAGAAAGGAGAAGGTGGAGGAGAAGGGAAAGAGGGAGGAAGAGGAGAGAAGAGAGGGGAGGGGAGGGGAGGGGAGTGAATGAGCATTCATAATTCCTTCGTCCAAAGAGAACTTCTATTAACTCTTTATGGATTTTCTTATATTTTTTACTGTGAAAGTACAATGAAAATTTACAAGATTGGAATCACATTGTACACAGTATACTGCTAGCTGCATTTTTAATTCAACTATATACTATAAGTAACTTCCCATGCTATATTTATTTTGCACCATTTTAAACAGTCGTGTTGTATTCCATTGCATACATGCACCATAATCCATAAACATGCTGGAAATTTTTTTGTCACCATATCTTTGCACATGTCCTTACTTATTTCCAGTTCCCTGGCAGTTTTTCAGAGAATGTTACTGCCATTGTGGAAACGAAACATAACAGCTACAACCAAAGATCGTCTTAGAAAACAAATACGTTGGACAAAGTTGCAGATGAGACTTTTCCTCGTAAACTCTCTTGTCTTTTCTACCAGGTTACAAGCTCTTTCAGACTGCTGCTTCCACTTGCCGTATTGCACTTGTGAGCTCCCGAGGGCAGTCGTGATGCTCTACATGCCTCTTCAACACCAGTGCCCATCCTAGGGTTCCAGCACAGTGTATACCTCAGTGAATAATTGTTGGAATAAACTAAACGCTTCTCGATTCATGAATAAATGCCTGCTCGTTCTGCAAGTTCCAACTTAAAATCCATCTTCTTTTTCTATGAATAGATAGTTTGTGTGTCCCTCCGTAATAATGCCACAATATTTTATCCATGTCCTTTGGTATTCAACACAATGTATTTTCTGTGTCTGCATATCTTTCTTTATCTACCTATTTCTTCATGTAGAGACACCTAGAAGAGTCTGGCGCAAAATAAACTGAATGAACACTGAGAGTTTGGGTTTTCGAAGCCCGCGTAGTCATACACGATTTTGGCACTTAACGACTGCTTGTGAAGAGAATCAAATCAAATCAGATTGAACTGAATTGAATTGAACTGAAGTGAAAGTTAGGATTTTCAACAACAGGACTGAATAGCTACCTCTTTATCTCTCGTCTGAACCTTAATTATCTTACTGAAGTCCAGTGATGGATGCGCACAGCATACCCTTTCTCACCTCTCAAAACTGAAAACGCTGACACTTCTTCTGCCATGTTGATTCTTTTCCTTCTTACAAAGGATAAGGTCAAACACAGTTTAGTTGTAGTGATTGTATCGATCTTAATTCTCGAGATGCAATTGAGTCTTTCCCCGGCAAGCAAGTCGTCATTGACTTTTACTTGGCAGGCAGACACTGACCATGGGATGCTTCAGAAAAGTCAAGACGGTATTCCAATGTGATCAGCCCAGTGAGCTGAAATTTTTGACCCAGCAGAGCCAACCCTCATCATTTTGTCAGATGGGCTGTTTCATGTCACTTCCCAAAGAGTTTTATACAAACATGATTTGAATGGTAAGCAAAGGAATACTAAATAAATATGTGTGTCCCCATTTTATAGAAAGGAAAACCAAGGCTCAGCAAGAATAAAGAATCAACTGAAAATAGCAGAGCTGGTAAGAGTCTGATGTCAAACCCTTGCTCTTGCTACTATGTGATTTGGCTTTTGTGAAAGGAAGCTGTTCGTAAACACTTTTCTAAGCAGTATCTCATCTGATGCTCACATCTCCTCAGCTGCTGACAGCACTGATGGCTGACATTCACATCTGAGTCCTTCTCCATGACCTTCAGCATAGGTATATGCCGCTTCACCCCATGTCTGTGACACTACTCTCTCACAGGGACAGCCACATCTCAAGACTGGGGATGTAGGGGATACAATGCCCAGCTGCCATCTAGATTTAAGACAATTCTGAAGGGCCATCCCAGCTACCAAACTCCCCATGAAATCCTCTGAGACTTCTATCACAAGTGTCCTAACTCCCCTCTGACCTCACTCCCTGATCAATGTGGTTCCCCAAAATACTTCTCAATAAACTCCCTATACATAAATCTTTATCTCTGAGTATCTCCCAGGGAACACAAACTGAGACAGAGCTAAAAATGGTCTAAAGCAGCGGTCCCCAACCTCTTTGGCACCAGGGACCGGTGCTTCTGTGAGAATCTAACGCCTGGTGATGTGAGGTGGAGCTGAGGCGGTGATGCCAGTTCTGGGGAGCAGTTGCAAATACAGATGAAACCTGGCTCACTTGCCCGCTGCTCACCTCCTGCTGTGCTGCCCGGTTCCTAACAGGCCACAGACTGGTACTGGTCTGCAGTCCAGGGTTTGGGAACTCCTGGTATGAAAACCAGATTCTAAAATGGGATTGTCAAGCTGGATCACTTGCCAGCTGGTTGGCAATGAGAACTTCACAAGTGTACAATAAGTACTAATGGCCATAGGCATATTGTAGCTGTAGTTATTACGATTTTCACCGGGGGAGACCTGAGACGGGATATCGGTGGATGGGAATGAACTAGCAGGGGCAACATCTCAAGTGTTGCAGATGTTTAGGAAAAGCAAATAATTACAAGGACTGTGGAAGTGAATGGCTTCTGCTGGGGGATACATTAGAAAAATACAATGAAAAGCTGACGATGCTCAATCACAGATTTAAGGCCAAGTGCAAAACCCAGAGGGCCTCCTTGGCAGCGTTCAGACTCCTCATCTTCTGCAGCCAGAGGGCGGGGAAAGAAACAAAGAATCAGACTCGAGATTTAAGTATAAGGATAACGGAGTTCAGAGAAATTGGAATTTTCAATCCCGGCAAGTCCGCTCTGCCTGACAAGAGCCCAGATTAGAAGGGAGTGAGGCCCCGCAAGGCGGGATGCAGAACTTGGTGTCAGCGTCCTCGGAAATCTTAAATGTGCAGACTTTCCTGACCCTGCGGATCTGGAGAAACGATCCATTCCTCTAATGTTAAAGCCTATTTCTCCTCCACTCGCCTTAAAATGATAAAAGGTCTCTGTCTTGAAAAATAACATGAGCCCCACCCCCTACTCCTGGGTCTGTCTCCATCTCCTTGCCTGACCACTGGACCAATAGCAGTTTCTGGCACAGTATGTACAGGACTGGATTATGAGGGTATGGGATCGAGGTGGGTGTTGGTAAAACATATAGTTAGATAAAGGAGATTTTATTGATAAGGGAACCAATTCTGTGATACAGAATTTTGCCAGGATTACAATAAATCTCAGGGCCCAGGGCAGATTCTCAACCTCCTATATGAGCATATGAGATGACACATGTAACTGAGAAGGTAAAAGTTATTGCAGTTTTTCAAAGTATTGATTAAATAATACTTACTCTAAAATAAGGCATTACATGTCTGTATATTACGAGAAAATTCAAATGGCTACATAGTAGGAAGGCCAAGTATGGACCAAGAAATCAACCAAGAGAAGACTGAAACCATCTCATACACACAGAATTCTCAAAGGTAACATAAATTTTGAAGAAGCAATACAATGCTTATACTCTTAATGATCAAGCTCAGATCAGAGCAGACAATAATAATCCAGAAGCAGTAAAAATTCCCGGAGGAGTTTAGTAGGTGAAAGAAAATTTTCTTTACCTGGCATTTAAAAGAAGTCAATTTAATAACCAGGAAGCTTTAATTGTTTATTTGTTTGTTGCTTTTAACCTTTGACCAAATTTGTATGTTTGTTAACTACGTTAAGAAATTAAAAAGCAATTAGCTAATTAGTTGATTAATTAATTATGCTATTGGACAAATATAGAAATAAAGATTGCAAAGGAAGCAAGCTGAACAGATACTTTGACCCAGCAGTTTCACTTCTGGAAAAGTAACTACAAATATTGTCTAGATATCTATGCCCTTGTGTCCGCAAGGATATTCACTGTTCCATTGTTTACATTGGGGAAAAGAATAAAACAACATAAATCAATGGGGTTAATGAAGTATGCTACACTACCATGATGGTAAACCAGCCAAGCATTCCTGTTAAAAACTGAGTTGTTAAGTTAGATCATTGATTGGACTGACAGCACCAAGATATAGTTTTAAGTGGAAAAAAAAGGTGCAGAACCATGTACCATTCTGCTTCAATTTCATTTCAAGTTAATATGTACATGTTTTTGCATGAGTTTACACAGGAAGTTTCTAGACAAATAAAAAATAGACATTAATGCTGATTTCTCTAGTGGAGGAGGGAAAGAAGGGGTCTACATGTCTTGAATGGGAAGAAGATTCATCCTAACTTTTAGAATTTTGTAGTATTTGTGCTTTGTTTCATCCTGTTCATTTACTAGGATATTTTTTAAATAATAGCAAGGATTATGTTTTAGAAAAAAAGAAAACAAAGAAATCCAAGCCAGTTTTAAATAGTAAAACGGAATTTTGTATAGCATAGGGAAATAACTCGCGTGGCTGAGCAAGGTGAGCAAGGCCTAGCAAATTGGCCCTGAAATTAAAACTCATTACAAGGAATCAAGTAGCCAGCAGTCACTGACCTTGACAGATAAACATCGTCTGCAAGAAGCTCTGGTCCTAAGCTTGATCACTGGGACTGCAGGATGAAACAGGAGAACATTTTGAGCATATCCCCATAACAATGTCTGATCTCACGCACACACGCGCTTGCATACACACACACACACACACACACACACACATAAAGATCTAGTCTCTCTCTGCCCTCATGACACACTCTCTCAATCTCAAGACATGATATTGACTATTGACTTGGTTTTTCTCTTTTTTTATTTATTATGATGGCATTGATTAACAAAATCCAGTAAGTTTCAAGGATACAATTCAACAGTATGTCATACATATACTGCATTGGGTATTCACTGCCCATAGTTAGATTTCTTTCTGTCACCACATATTTGACCCCTTTTATTCCATTTACCTTCTGGTAACCACTAGTCTATTGTCCATGTCTATGAGTCTCTCTGTTTGTTTTTGACTGATTTTTTAATTTCCACATGGGCATCTGAAATGGGGAAATATAGCCTTTATCTTCAAAAAGAGAGATGAGCATTGGCAATTGTTAAGAATTTCAGGAGGTGATGGAGGGAATGGCATGTTCAAGCTTTCAAAACAAAAAATGGAATTTGAAAAGGGTTACTATTCCCCAGATCCAACTGAATTTACCTGTGCCATACTTAATGTTTAAGTCCCCAACCAAGACAAACACAATATAGTAGAAATGCCAGCCAATTTGGGGTCGGAAGAGCTACATTCAAGCCTAAGATGTGAAAATGGTTAGTTAAGTCACTTAAATTTTAGGCCTTGATTATTTTCATCTACCAAAAAAAAGTGAAAGATGACTATAAAATTTCACAGGTAACTTAGGTATTAATTGGAAAGCAAAGGAGTCCAATATCCTTGTCTACTTACAAAATAAGACAGACCACACAGGTGCACACACACTCACGCACACACACACTTTCGACAAAATTTTTAGAATGTTCTTAAACTTCATAAAATGTATTCATAGACTGGATGAAAATATCTATCTAACATTATATCAGCTGTTCTCATGGAAGATGCAACATCAATGTCTGATCAGAACAACATATTAACTCCCTACCCCCTACCAAGTTGCAAAGACATACTTCATAAACTCATTTCTTCCCCTAAAGGATCAATAATCACTCCCATTTTAGATGCCCACATAATAGCTGGTGATAATGCCAACTTCTATTTTTGAGGGATTATCTATAATTTTTCATAAATTGTCTTCCCTATATACATGGCTAGTAAAGTAGAGCCTGGATGTGAACCCAAGTATGTGCAACTAAAAATCCCATGTCTTTTCACTGCATCATTTGGACAGGTAGATGTCTGAACACTGATCAGTTTCCCGGCACCTCTCACATGTTTGCACACAGACCCCAAGAATCCTAACCATATAGTTAATAACATTTTAATATGTTCCTTCTCTTTTGAATCATACTGTTGAGAGAGAAGATCCTATAGAAGCCTACGGGAAGAACGTAAGTGAATGAGTGCTCTCTCTCTGTTACGGGCCTTCACTCAAATATCCATCTTACGGGATATTCGGTCCTCCATCCATCTTTCGCTCAGTATTCCTATCAGCCACAGGGCAATTACTCATGAAAACATTTGTTTTAAATCTTCTCTTTCATTTCTTTATGATGACATTAAGCTTCACAGACTAACATGTCCTATCATATTCATATTGCTTTGTCACACATCAAACCTGATTTTTTTCCCTTGAGTTTTACTAAGAGATATTTATGCCCAATTTTCAAAGAAAAAAAAAATTCATGACACCCTTTCTAATCTTTAACATATCATAAGGCCATACTTTCTTCATGCCAGGTCCTGTCTTCCAATGCCCTCTCTCTACCCACCCTACACACATTCTGCTAACTATCCAATTTCTATCCAACTAAAATGAGCCTCAGTGAAAAATCTCATAAGGACCTCTTTTTTTGGACCCTTTTATCTACAATAAAGATAGCTACCCTTTTTTTCATTGAGTAGAAGAAATTATTGTGGCTAATCATAAGTGATGGTCTTGGGCAGGAAGGGAAGAATCAAGAGCTGGTTGTACTTTGTGCATGACAAAGGCAGCTATGGACTTTGAACTCTTGTCACAGTCCCCAGGCTACTGGTCTATCCTAGCTGTCAAGTGCGAAATAGCCTGCTCTTCTCTCGTAGAGGGCCATCCAGCCCTGGCATGCCCACCCTCACCACTCTCTCCATGCAGAAAGGGATAAAGGCATCTATTTATTCTATTTATCAAGAATAAGAGCATGATTAAGGAGTGACTTTCCTGGGAGCAACACTTCTACATTCTGGCTCACAAGGCGAGGCACACACTCCTCTCTCACCTGCCCTCCCAACAGGCAGCTTTAGCTGTCTGAGCCCTCTACCTCCCAGGCTGTCTTCTGTGAGAAAGGGCCAAGGTTCCTGGAGTGCTGGTGGTCTAACCAGGAGACTACCACATCCAAAAGCAACCAAAAACCCTCATGGCATGGACATTCACTTAGGGGTAATTGCCTCTCACCCTAACAAAGCAGCACATAGACAGATAAGGTTCATGAGGTCCCAGTACCACACATCACTGCACAGTCATCATAACGCCACAGTTCCAACCCATCCTCTGGAACTCAGCTCAAGAAAACCTTCCTCGCAGAAAATCTTTCCTCAGACACTCCAGTCCCCGGCTGGGTCTGGTGAGCTTTTACTGGGCTTACCCTTTGTGCTCCCTTTGCATCCTCTTCACACCATGATTACAATTCCTACTGCATTATATTGTAATCTTGTCTATTTCACCCAATGGACTTTCAACTTAGTTTTGAATCCAGTTAAGAGAATAGATCAATTTAACTGATTACTCACTGTGTGCCATGCATTGTGTGAAACATTTCATGTAGATTAGCTCATTGATTTCTTCCACCAAACACACTACTACCTCCCATTTTACAGAAAAAAAAAAAAAACTGAGGCTGAAAAAAGTTAAATACATCGCTTGAGGTCGCACAACTATAGTCAGCATTTGAACCCAAGTAGCCTGATGTCTAACCTACATTTTTAACCACTATACTTTGTCACATCCCTTCGAGACACAATTCTGAAAGAGGAAGAGCAGTCCGCTGGGTAGGCAGTTGGCAGCCCCCATGAGCAGATAAGGCCGGGGTGTCCTTTATCAATAACCTCATTCACTTTCACCCCAAAAGATCCACATTCTGGTTTGTTATGTTTCTGGCAGTTTGAGTCTAACACTGGCTTTTTTTTTTTTTTTTTTACAGTATGGGCCCAAATAACACTTTGTGGCAGAACTAAAGCTTCAGCCAATATAACCCTATTTGGTGAACGCCCTTATCTAGGCGGTCGGGGTTCGCGAGGCCAGACAGAAAAGACTGATGAGAGGCTGCAATGTAAGGAGCGCCGTCAAAGCCTTTCATTTAGCAGAAATAAAACAAAACTTTAAAAGGAGAGATTTCCTTATTTACCTTGACATTCTTCCCCCTGTCAAAAATAGACTTTGGTCCCGATAATGAATGGTCTCAGTTGGAAAACCAAGAGAAATGACAGTTTATTCTGTGGTTTTGAGTTATAATGGGCCCAGGTCAGTTGATTTAAGCATAATTTAAGGGGTTTCTTCCCCATGTTTTTCTCCCAAGGGTAACTTTCACTATTTTCACCTGATATGTTCATTCTAGACCCATTACTTTGCTCCCAACCCTACCTATTCCCATGAGGAATAGACTCCACTCTCATCTGGGCAAAAGGATGAAGAGAAGTGGATGGGTTGGAGACTCTGCAGAGGGAGAGTTCAGATTTGGCAATTGATGAGATGTAGGAATGAAGAGGAAAGAATCTAGGATGACGCCCAGGTTTCTCCAGAGTTCTTCATCTTCCGTTGCTTAGCGTGTCAGGAACAAGCAGTAGCTCCAGGTCTGCACAGGAAACTGGCCTCAGAAAATGTCACTTCTCTCTCCTTGATGATGCACATGCCTTCGCATAATCAACTAAAAGAAGGGTAATGTCAACATGAACATAGGTTTGTAGCAGGAAAATGTGTAGACACAGAGCCCTGATTCGCACTAGGAGGCTCCACAAAAGATGTGTACTTTGGGGCCACTGAACGCCCAAGTTTTTCATATTTAGAAAGACTTGTGTAGATAAAGGTAAAAGTTGTGGATTAGCACTTGGTTTAATTTCTTCTTGCCCTGATGTGTGCAATGTGTTTGCATGTTTGAAAATCACCAAGCATTCTTCCCCTCCTAAAAATATCCTCTCTATACTTTCCTCTTTTGTTTCTGAAAGCATGTGCCAAAGCACAGTCCAAAATTTATGCGAGAAGTGTATCATTGTTTTTTTTTTAGCTTTGGCTATTAGAGTTAACGAATGTTTGATGTGTGCATACTATATGAAGACATAGGTATAGTGCATTTTATATATATACATATATCTATATATATCTATATCATATATATCTATAAGCTACCCCATCATATATATGATATATATGATGGGGTAGCTTACAAGCAAATACATGCACATACACATGAACACATATACACAGAAACTCACGTGCTGGACCAATATTTATCTACTTTCCTCAAATTACTTACCAACTGCATCGGAATCACCAGAACTCCCCAGAGTCCCAGGATCCACCCCTGAATGATTCTCATCCTGTAGACAAAGGAGAGTCATGAATCTATGCTATTATTTCCCAGATTTGTGTTTCAGGTGCCCGTTAAAGCAGTGTTCACAACCCTGGCTAATATTAGAATCACCTGGAGTTTCAAAAATACCATCAGAGTGTGCAAACACTCTGATGTAACTAGTCTGGGGTAGGACCAGAGCGTGAGTATTCTAAAATTCTGCATTGAAATTTGAGATCCACTCTCATCATGCTTCTCTATTCCTGGCCTGTCTGGATAATGATGCGTAATAATGTTTAGAAGAATCCATAGAAATCAATTTAAAGCTGTTGAGCTTCCAGGTGTCCAGGGGGTCAATTAGGACAACAAGCCCAACTGAAAGTAACAATCAAACCTTTATTCACTCAATGCAACAATGCAAACAAGAGGTGGAAAAAGAGGGGCTGGCTCCCCAGTGCTCCATTTTCCCCCAGAATGGCACTAGATGAGGGTCAGGTGGATGAAGCACAGATGGATGATGCTCTGAATAAAAGTCTCCTACCTCTGTATGGAAGTGTGGGCCGGGGGGAGAGAAGGGAAGGGCTAGAGACAGAAAGGTGCTGAGTCAAAGTGGAGAAAAGTGACTCAGCCACAGTCCCCAGTAAAGAGGCCTCCGAATGAAAGTGCCCACCTAGGAATGTAGACATGCGTTTAAGAGCATTCCTGGCCCAGGGGCGTCCTGGTCTTTGACTGAATCTCCCTCCAGAAAACAGTTATACAAATCTTGGGTAAGGGTGGGGGGCAGCTTTTCCCTCTGGGGCCTGCCAGATAAGGCCTTGTAATCACCTATGGTCGGCCTGAAAGATCATGAATGTAGGATTTTGGCCTGCAGCTGTACTCCTCAAAATTGTCTATCATTCCTATAACTATTTTGGATACCATGAGTCCTGGATTCTCCATGCACCTCTGTTCTGAAAAGCAAGCCAGCTCCTGACCATTGTGAATCAGGCAAAGCTTGTCACCAGTGATCCACCTTAACACCTTGACTGCCATCGGATCCCCTTCACTATATGCTTCCTTAGACACCTGAGATTTTTGGCTCCTACAGCCACTCCAAGTCCTCATCTGGATTTTTGTCAGTTAAAAATGACAGAAAAACAATTTAAACTAGCTTAAATCATAAAGAAAGTTTTCATTCCAAGGAACTAGGGTCAAACTAGAAGCAGGGCTGACGGTAAGCATGGTAAGATATATGTCATCAGAAATCTTTCTAGTTTTCTTCTATTCTGCTTTCCATCATGGGGATGTCATCCTCAGGAGACTCTTTGTACAAAGCATTAAAGAGAGCCACCAGCAGCTCCAGGCTTAACCTTGCTCACAGCTAGCATTCTGAGAGAAGAATGATGCTCCTTATCTACCAGTGACCACAGCAAACTTGAGCAAAGACTACAGTTGGCTCTTCTAGGGTCACGTGTCCATCCCTGGACCAATTATCATGGCAAGAAAATCAGAGCCACATGATTATCAGCCCCACCAGAAATACATGGAGAGAGAGAGGAGAGTTCCCAGAAAAAAGAAATACATTCTGGCAAAGTATATAAAAAGGAACAATGAAACTGTATGCTATTAAAGCTTGAGGTGAGGAAATAATTTTGAAAACTTGTTTTAAAAAAGATGTTGTGTTTGCAGATCATGTGTTTCTTTAGAGCATGAACCACTTAAAAAAAAAAAAAAGTTTCCAGAATATCTTATAAAATGTAGTCTAGACTATCTGAACAGGAATCAAGTCATTAACCCAAAACAGACATAAGAGGAAAGGGGACTTTCTTACCAGAGACAGACTGTAGAAAAGTCCCAGGCTCTGGACCTGGCATTTTGAAGAGATCATCTTAGTGAAGCCTCAGAACCTCTATCAGGCAAAATGAGAAAACAAGGATCCAGCAAGATAAAGCATTTGCCCAAGAACCCAGAACCAGTAAGTGACAAAACCGGTCTTGCACCCCAAGTCCATTATCTCATGAAAACACTAAGCTGTTTCCTTAATGTGATGAGCTGGCTGTATTTCCATAACATGAGTACATAGAGCATCTCATCTGATCTTCACAACAGCCAATGAGGAAAATAAGGCAGGTATTTATTATAGCTATTTGACAGTACTGCCCTGAGGTCAGTCCCTAGAGATATAATTATGGGTCCAGCCATCAGGAAAAAACTTAAAGGCATCCACAAGGAACTTCTGGTGCCTCTGAACATCACACCAGCCATTCGAGAAAGAGGGCTGTGACATTCCTGGCTCTAGCAGCATCTTCCAGAGAAAAACTACACACTCCCTCATTCCCTACTCGCCTCCCATAGAATCTCCCTGGAAGACACCAAGGAGCCTGAACCCACCTTGGGGATGTTTGCATCCCTAAGCGCTCTAGCCAATCACAATGAGGAGTGTTCGAGTTACCCATAAAACCAAATAAATTTGATCTACTTTAGGAAATGGCACTTGGTGCTTAAATTTTGTTTCCAGTCATCAAGGGAGAGATAGTAGGTGGTCTCCTGATGGGAAGAATTTAGTCTTTCGAATCAGATAGGTGGTGATTTGAAACCTGTCTCATATAGTTTCCCGCACATAGGAGGTATATATGTTAAGTATTTTTTCTTTCTCATCTGGACAGTTCAATTCCAACGTGATGGAAGAACACTTGAAGTAGAAGCCAGAAATTTTGTATTCCGGCCCTGCTTCCGCCACTGAGTTCCTCTGTGACCTTTGTTAAGGCTCAATGTTCCTTGGTTTCCTCATGGTTCAAGTAGGAATAATGGCAGTCTAGCTTACAGACTATTGTGGAGATTAAATAAATGAATGTTCATGAATTCATTGTGAAAACCATAAAGAGCTGCCCAAATATTAGGGTCACAGTGAGCCATAGCCCTCATCAATAATCTCTGGGACAGCCTTAAGGGAGCAAGAATGCTGGCAGAAAGAATGCAAAATGGCTATTTCCTTTTGCAAGGTCACTGCCGTGCTACAGGCATTGACAAGCCTGAAGAACATGGAGGTCGAACACCAGGAAAATCCTTCATGCAACAGAAAATTTTTGTCAGCCGTGCTGAGCAGAATGCCAAGTCACAGAGAGTTCCCTAAAAGCTTCGTTAACCTCCTGATCAACGTTTTGAAGCCATTTATGAAAGTCGTCACTAACCAGAAACTCCTGGAAGTCTACACTTGGAAGATAACCTCAGAAGTCACCAGTCCAAATGCTTTATTTTCCCATCAAGGAAACTGAGGCCCAGAGCCACAGCTGATTTCAAATCCACATTTCCCTCTACTCTGCCAAATATTTCCTTGCGATATAAACTAGGAATGAGAAATTCTCAAAATCCCAAAACACCTCAATTTCGGTAGCGTCATTACTGTCCAGAGCCCTTTAAACCTGGACCCAGTGGGGCTTGAACCTCTGCATGATTTAGAAATTGAGAAAAAACCTGGACGCCCCATAGACAGCATAATTTATAAAAATTAGTGTGGTCTTTGAGACGCCTCTGATGAAAGTCACCACAGAAATGCCCAACTTTTCATGAAATAACTGAAAGGAATAAAATGTTTCACATCTTACAGCTTGCAAGGCTTCCATTAAATTGCGAAGCCGCCCCGTTTAGTTAAAAGAGTTTGGGCTTTTCTGAAATGACAAATTCCAGAGTTTTAACTTTCCTGTGGTAATTTTAATATGACCCTGTAAATTTTTCCCCTCGGGGCCGGAAATAGGGTTTTGTCACAGAAGAGGTGGTAGAAGAACAAGGGAGCCCCTAGCATGTGGGTCTGGGCTCAGGACCCTCTTTTTCTCTATTCGGTGGAACACTGTGACCCTGTTAGAATATTAAGAGAGTTGTGTTTGCCCAAACGAGCGAATGTAACTCACAGAGGGAAGCTCACAGACACATGTGCATGGAACACATAAACACACGAACGACTCGTTTAAGCTTGGAGCTGAGTCCCCTCCTCCTACCTGCAAAGCAAACATGTAACACAGCTCCTAACCAGTCTTGGACCTGGTGAAGAATTGGAAATCATGCCCCAAGCTTCCATAAATGAAGTACCCTTAGATACTTCTATTATAGTTTGAGCTGTGGCTCCCCAAAAAGAGATGTTAAAAATCTCCTAATGGATTGAGGACCTCAATATAAAACCTGAAACAATAAATTGCATAGAAGAAAGCATAGGAACTAAACTCATGGACCTTGGACTTAAAGAGGATTTTATGAATTTGACCTCAAAGGCAAGGGAAGTAAAAGCAAAAATAAATGAATGAGACTACGTCAAACTAAAAAGCTTCTGCTCAGCAAAACAAACTGTCAACAAGGTAGAGAGACAACCATCCAAATGGGAAAATACATTTGCAAGCAATGCCTTCGATAAGGGCCTAATATCCAAAATATACAAAGAACTCATACGACTCAATAACAACAAAAACAAACAAACAATCCAATCAAAAATCGGCAGAGGACCTGAACAGACACTTCTCCCAAGAAGACATACAAATGGCCAAACAAACACATGAAAAGATGCCCATCATCGTTAGCTATTAGGGAAATGCAAATCAAAACCACAATGAGATACCTTCTCGCACCTGTTAGAATAGCTGTTATCAATAGGATAAGTAATAACAAATGTTGGAGGTGATGCAGAGAAAAAGGAACCCTCATACACTGTTGGTGGGACGGCGAATTGGTATAGCCACTAGGGAAAACAGTATGGAGTTTCCTCAAAAAAACTAAGAATTGATCTACCGTATATGATCCAGCAATCCTTCTACCGGGTATTTACCCCAAAGACTTGAAAACACATATCCAAAAAGACATTTGCACACCAATGTTCACAGCAGCATTATGCACAGTGTCCAGGACATGAAAGCAACCGAAGTGTCCTACAATAGATAACTGGATAAAGAAGCTGTGGTACATATATACAATGGAATATTACTCAGTCTTAAGAAGAGATGAAATACTGCCATTTGCAAAAATATGGATGGACCTCGAGATAATCATGCTAAGCGAAATAAGCCAAACAGAAAAACCACATGGTATCACTTATATGTGAAATATAAACTAAAAGCAACAAACGAACAGTACAGACAAACAGACACTCATGGACATAGACAATAACTAGTGATTACTAGAGGGGAAGGGAATAGTGGGGAGGTAGATGGGGTGAAAGGGGTCAACTACGTGGTGACAGAAAGAAATCTAACTATGGGCGGTGAACACACAATATATATATATTTGCCTTACCGTTAAACTGTACAGCTGAAACTTATTGGATTTCATTAACCATTGTCACCATAAAAATAAATATGTAAAAAAGAAAAAGAAAAAGAAGGAAAACAAAACGTCCTGACCCCCAGGACATCATGTGGTCTTATTTGGAACCAAGGTCTTTACAGAAGTAACTGGTTGAGACAAGGTCAAGCTGGAGTAGCGTAGGTCCTGAATTCAATATGACTGGTCCTCACACAGACACAGAGACACGCAAGGAAAACAACGTATAATGACGGAGGCAGAGTCTAGAAGAACACCGGTGCAAGCCAACTGCAGGCATGGGACAGACTCCCCACTAGAGCCTGCAGAGGGGGCATAGCCCTGCTGATGCTTTGATCTCAGACTTCCGGTCCCCAGAATCGAGAGGGAATAAATGTCTGCTATTTTAAGTGTTTCAGTGTGTGGTGCTTTGTTAGGAAAAGCCCTAGAAAATGAATACACCTTCCAACTCCAAGAAGGACAAAACGCCAGGCCTAGGACATACATACAAAGGGCAAGGAGTACAGAGCAGCTCAGCCAGCGTTTGGGGGCTCCCTCCCCCCGGCAGGCTAGGCGCGTAAACTCAGGTTTGAAAAATGGTCCCTCCTATGATGCAGCTGTGGAGAAAGAGCAAGTCAGGAAGGCCACCTTTATTGCTGACCTGACATCATTAAAATAATTAGCAAATTTCCACAAGGTGCTTCCGGAAGGTGAGTCAGGCCCCGCTGCCGTTCAGCCTGAGGGAGCAGCACAGAGTGTCCAGCCAGCCCGCTAATGCAGCACCGTCGGAGGAAACGGCTGTGTTTATGAGAAGAGATTACTCTAAATTGTTCTCCACAGCACAGAACACCTTTTCTGCTCCGGGTGCGTCCTCACTTGGCTCACAGAGAACACACTCAGGTGTGGAACTAAGGTCACATCGATCGGAGTAACTGGATGTGACACCTCTGAGCCGGTTCCAAAGGCCAAGGCGGCAGGGGCAGGCAGCCTGGGATGAGGGTCACGCAGCATCCCAGACATGGGCCGTTGTCCAGGAAGTTCAGTGTGCGGGATGCGGGCCCTCGAAGTCATAACTAGCGCTTTGCAAGCCTCTAAGCATCTAGAAAAGGAACAGCTAGTGTCATGTTCTAAATACATTCAGTAAGATACCCTCAAACTTGATGTCTAGCTCCTCATCAAGTTCCAATACCTGAAGTCTCTCATTCCTTAATTTAAATCCAAGGATGCTTTATTTCACGTATATATGAAAGGGGTCATCTCAGGGATATCGCTTTAATTTTCATTTTCTATCATTTGCCGAAAAGATAAATGTTGACCTCGAACACGAAAACAACAGGACAGGCAGAGTAACTGACGGTCCTTGCCACTATTTGCGGACCCCCTTGTCATTCCAGACACCACGCTGAACTCTTCAGCTATATTGTGTTTTAATCCTTGCCCCAAGCACATAAGTCAGAGTATGTGATTAGTCCTGAATTACAGGCGAGGAAACTGAGGCTCAGATGATTTGCATGAATTATCCGCCTAATGTTCCACAACAAATTAGAGCACAGGTACAGTTCAAGCAGATGGCTATTTGCCATCAAGGTCTGTGCTACATACACTGCCTCATCTGTACAATGGAAAACAAAATCCAAAACCTGGGCTCGTGAGTGAGTCTCCATGGACCTCGGGGACATTCTCTCTCCACCTTTCCCAGGGCAGGTAAAGGTTTGTAAACTGTGAAGTGCCATCCTCGAACAACGAACAAGTTTCTCTTTGGCCCTCTGCGGCTATGCTTGGCATGTATCCTGCAGTCACTTTTTTGGCTTCCAGACGAGTTCGAGCAAAGCCAGCCGGATGGCTGATCCGCAGGAGCAAGCGATTGGGTTTTAACATCAGACCGGGAGCAGGAGGAGAAAAATGAATTAGATTTCCCACCCAATGTGGAGACAGGAGGAGAGCAAAGCGAGTCTCCAGACAAGATGGTAGTTAAAGCAACACAGAGTACAGAACCGGCCTTTTCCTCCCTCGTGAGCGTCTCTGACCCATAGCGGGGGAAATCACTTGACGGCTTTGAACAAAAAGCAAACTCATTTAGGATTGTTGGCGATCTCCTCCCTCCCCTTTGGGACAAGTAAAAGCTCACTCACCTGCTTTGGGATCAAAAGCGAGACAGGGACAGTTCATTTAATAAGTCCCGCAAATGGTTAAATTACGGTACGGCCTTAGATGGGAATAATATACCCTCGTTAAAAGTCATATTTCAAAAATATTTACTTGAAATAGCATATAAATTAATGGGACAATGCCAGCAAGAAAAGATTAAGCATAAAAACATAGGATTCCAATGTGCCTCTGATGGAACTCTATTTCCTTCAAATACGTGAGTTTCTGTTGATTTGAACAGAAAAGAGATTGGAAGGAAATACACTCAAATTATTAATAGTGGGTATCTCTGCGTGAAGTGATAGTACTTTTTTTTTTCTTTATGGTTCTCTATATTTTTAAACATATTTTATAAGGGCCATATGATATTTTGCAGCAAAAATAAATAATCGACATTTTTAAATACTTTTGGCAAATACTAAATAAGAATATTGAGCAGTGACTCTCAAAAGCCAAGTTCCTATTCTGAGTTTACTTCAAATCCCTTCCCCGACCTATGTGCCTCGGTTTCCTCATCTACGAAACGCACATGAAGGTTGATCGTAATTGATCGTACGGATTCGGTGCTGTCATTTTACATTGTGGCCACTTTGCGAATGTAACAGAACGTGAGAGAAACTGAACAGAGTGCGAGATGCAGACGGTCAGACAGCGGAGAAAGAGAAAGTTTAGAAGCAGAGATGCAGACACAGCACGTGTGAACGCAGGAGACCTCTCAGATGAATGTCGATTTTAAGTCATGACCTACTGTTCATCAGGCCCTGCATCTAAACGTCACAGTCACTTGGAACTTTGATTATTCACAGATCTTCGCCTGCTTTAATTATTAAATGTCTAAACTTCTTGCCTAATGATTTCACCACACAAGCCCACCAGGATAGAAATTAATCTCTATCCTAAAGCAGGAGTGACTAGAGGAATGTGATGAACTCAAACTGAAATCTGGATTAATGCTTCTGGATGGAAATGAGTCACCCTGAAAATAAAGCAATTATCTGCCCACTTTACCTCTAACCTTGGTTTATGTGGAAAACAATTCAGTTAAAGATGGTACTGATTAACTCCATGTCACCAAAACATTCACAGGTCCTTTCTCTCCAGACCCCTAGGCGCTTGGGGACAAAACTTCCTCCTGTCTGAGGCTACAAGGGCCCCAGTGTTCCCCAGGCATGACGTGGTAAACAGTGGTTACATGGCTGTGTAAAAATCATCACGGTGAGCACCGAAGATGCGAGCACTTGATGTACTCGACAGTATGGATGCTTTTTTAAAAAAAAAAAAAAAAAAGAAAAGGATCTGGACCTGGAACAGGGGAGCAGCTGAAGAAATGAGGTGGCCCACAGTGGGGGAGGTGGCATCCGGGGGGCGTTCCTCTCAGGCTCCCCGCGGGTCCCTGTCTGTCTGTCCTTCCATCTCACCTGACCTCTGGAGCCCAGGCCGTGGCTCCACCTCTGTCCTCAAGGAAGGGAGAGGTGGTTAAAGGAGCCAGAATTCAGCCACCCACGGCTTTCCGTTCATGGTCCAAACCCTGACACAGCACCCCATCCGCAAAGCCCCTGGGGCCACACCCATCCCGGTCTGAAAATACGGCCACCTCCTAAAGTGCTCAACACTCACTCGCTCTGCCCCCGTCCTCCCTGGCTTCAGTCCCCTCTTCGTGGGCCTGCTTTCCACCTGTGCCCAGCCCCTTCAGGCTGGCACTTCAGTCACCTCATCTGTTTGGCTCTCTCAAGCCAGCGTCACCTCTGGGAACTTCTAGAAGAAGCAGAACTTGAATTCCAGATCCAATGTGCCTAGACGTTCCCAACACCACCACTGTTCCTTCCCGCCGCTACAGACATTTCCTGGTGGCCTTGGGAATCCAGCCCCTTCTTCCTCCTTCCATCAGAGAATCAGGCCAGCAGTGCCCTCAGCAGACATCACTCATCAACGCTGATTCTCCTCTCTGGGCACAGATGAGGTCTGGGAACCCCTCACAGCCCAGGGCTCCGTGCGTGTGATTCATGGATGAGAGAAAATGAAACCTCCTTGTTATTCCCACACTGGGGTCCAAGTTCACAGAGGAACTTAATTGGTTTTGTAGTTGGCCGGAAAAGCCCACGGCACAGAGGCGTCTGCTCTCTGACCAGTCCGTGTGCTACTCAGAGATGGCCGGGGGCTCCCCTGGCATTAAGTGGGTTTGGGCCCCCACCCCGAAGCCATCGGTCTGGTTTGTCACCCCGAGGTCCTGACTTCTCAGGTCCTGATCTGCCGCACGACCCGGTTCATGTTCATTTGCCACTAAGAGTGTCAGAATAGTTCCTCTCTCTCTCTTTTTCCCCCCTTTTTAAAAATCATTTATATTATTTTTATGGATGTATTGATATCAGTAAAATGCTCCCATCATAGGTGTTCGGTTGGATGCGTGTTGCCACTTGGAACTCCCTGCCGCGTGACCACCCACAGCAAGGCACAAACCATTTTTCGTGCCCTGTGAAGTTATCTCTGCGGTGGAACATTTCTCGTCACGGTGACAAGCCAGCAGAAATGTATCTGCTGCCTTGCTGCGGATGGAGTCAGGTGCCTAGCTGGCTTGTTAAATTGCACACTTGCAAGGGACTACTCCAACTCCAGCTGTAACCTCGAACAGCACCTTGTGACTTTCCATCTAAAACAAAGAAAACTCCAATCTATTTCTATCGCTGAACTACTGAGTTTTATCTCCCCAGGTTTTGTTGACCTTCTAAAGGTTTTTTATATGTTCTCTTATATCCCGGATCCTCCACTTATCTTATTTATTGAAGTACCAGCTTTTCACACTACACCGCGTAAGTCCTTCCACAGTGTTGCACAGCAGTCTTGTATATTAGGTATCTGGTGGGAGGGCTCTAAACTCAGGAGGTTGTGGTAGGTACAGTGCCTGGGACCCGCTGTAATATTTTTTGCATCTCGTCCCTTGTAATATCACACATTATTATGTGATATTACTTAAAATCTATGACTTAAAATCCATCTGCTTCTCAACCTGTGGGATATGCGATATGCTCCACAGAGCTCCTCTGCACTACTCCAAATGTTTTATCAAACTCATCAACCCCAGAGAAAGGAGAAATGTTTGTTAGACATGCGACTAAGCGTTATGAACCGGCTCCCACTATTCATAAGGCAGAATCATTTTGCCAGATGATGAAGGACGTGCCAGGTTCTGTCGTTCTAGGAATTTGTCAATCTCTGGGCCCATGCTAGTTAAAAATCGAACCTTTCCAGGTATTTCCATGTATTAGCCAGCGGTGACCTCGATGGCATAAATGTGAAAGGCATCCAACCTGAAGAGAAGAACCAGGCGGCCCCGTTCCTGGCCCTTTGCCACGCACCGCGGTGGGGTGTTTCAGACCCTCGTTGCTTCTTGTCTGGATTAACTTCAACAGCCTCCTGACTGGTCCCCTGCTGCCAGCCTCACCCACCTCCACCCTCCGAACCACTGATGATGTGATCTTTCTCCATCACTCTCTGATCAAATGGCTTCCTACGTAGTTCTGCAGTGGCTTCTCCATGGCTGCAGAGTGATGGCCACAGTCCAGCCTGCTGTTCAAGGACCTCCACGGAGCAGCCCGCCTCTCCCTACCTCCTCTGTACCTCTCCTACCTACCCACCCAAGAGTTCCCTTCTGCCCTCTGCAGCCCACGCCCAGGACAAGTTCACCCAGATACCCCTCCATTTGCAACTGCTTTTTCTCCTCTCTGTCTAGTTAATTCTCCATGAATTTGCTTCATGTCATCTCCTCTGAATGTCTTCCCAAACACTTCTGAATCACTAGTGTGTCCTCCTCTGCGCCCTGTAACCCTTTGTCTTAGTCTCTTAAGTGCCCCTGCATCTCCCCAGCTCCAAGGGCACCATTCACGCTGAACACAGTAGGAGTGGGGCTCCCGGGAATTGTACGACATGGTGACGCTGAGCCTTTGCACCTGAGTCAGTTGTTTTCCTGTCTACCCCACCCCCAACCCCTCGGCCCCCATAATAAACCTTCCACTTGCACCATGAGTACAGCTCGTTTCCAC
>NW_011888944.1:2462299-2467983 GCF_000151845.1 Pteropus vampyrus | reverse complement strand
GTAACAGAAACGTGGGAGAAACTGAACAGAGTGCGAGATGCAGAAGGGTCAGACAGCGGAAGAAAGAGAAAGTTTAGAAGCAGAGATGCAGACACAGCACGTGTGAACGCAGGAGACCTCTCAGATGAATGTCGATTTTAAGTCATGACCTACTGTTCATCAGGCCCTGCATCTAAACGTCACAGTCACTTGGAACTTTGATTATTCACAGATCTTCGCCTGCTTTAATTATTAAATGTCTAAACTTCTTGCCTAATGATTTCACCACACAAGCCCACCAGGATAGAAATTAATCTCTATCCTAAAGCAGGAGTGACTAGAGGAATGTGATGAACTCAAACTGAAATCTGGATTAATGCTTCTGGCTGGAAATGAGTCACCTTTAAAATAAAGCAATTATCTGCCCACTTTACCTCTAACCTTGGTTTATGTGGAAAACAATTCAGTTAAAGATGGTACTGATTAACTCCATGTCACCAAAACATTCACAGGTCCTTTCTCTCCAGACCCCTAGGCGCTTGGGGACAAAACTTCCTCCTGTCTGAGGCTACAAGGGCCCCAGTGTTCCCCAGGCATGACGTGGTAAACAGTGGTTACATGGCTGTGTAAAAATCATCACGGTGAGCACCGAAGATGCGAGCACTTGATGTACTCGACAGTATGGATGCTTTTTTTAAAAAAAAAAAAAAAGAAAAGGATCTGGACCTGGAACAGGGGAGCAGCTGAAGAAATGAGGTGGCCCACAGTGGGGGAGGTGGCATCCGGGGGGCGTTCCTCTCAGGCTCCCCGCGGGTCCCTGTCTGTCTGTCCTTCCATCTCACCTGACCTCTGGAGCCCAGGCCGTGGCTCCACCTCTGTCCTCAAGGAAGGGAGAGGTGGTTAAAGGAGCCAGAATTCAGCCACCCACGGCTTTCCGTTCATGGTCCAAACCCTGACACAGCACCCCATCCGCAAAGCCCCTGGGGCCACACCCATCCCGGTCTGAAAATACGGCCACCTCCTAAAGTGCTCAACACTCACTCGCTCTGCCCCCGTCCTCCCTGGCTTCAGTCCCCTCTTCGTGGGCCTGCTTTCCACCTGTGCCCAGCCCCTTCAGGCTGGCACTTCAGTCACCTCATCTGTTTGGCTCTCTCAAGCCAGCGTCACCTCTGGGAACTTCTAGAAGAAGCAGAACTTGAATTCCAGATCCAATGTGCCTAGACGTTCCCAACACCACCACTGTTCCTTCCCGCCGCTACAGACATTTCCTGGTGGCCTTGGGAATCCAGCCCCTTCTTCCTCCTTCCATCAGAGAATCAGGCCAGCAGTGCCCTCAGCAGACATCACTCATCAACGCTGATTCTCCTCTCTGGGCACAGATGAGGTCTGGGAACCCCTCACAGCCCAGGGCTCCGTGCGTGTGATTCATGGATGAGAGAAAATGAAACCTCCTTGTTATTCCCACACTGGGGTCCAAGTTCACAGAGGAACTTAATTGGTTTTGTAGTTGGCCGGAAAAGCCCACGGCACAGAGGCGTCTGCTCTCTGACCAGTCCGTGTGCTACTCAGAGATGGCCGGGGGCTCCCCTGGCATTAAGTGGGTTTGGGCCCCCACCCCGAAGCCATCGGTCTGGTTTGTCACCCCGAGGTCCTGACTTCTCAGGTCCTGATCTGCCGCACGACCCGGTTCATGTTCATTTGCCACTAAGAGTGTCAGAATAGTTCCTCTCTCTCTCTTTTTCCCCCCTTTTTAAAAATCATTTATATTATTTTTATGGATGTATTGATATCAGTAAAATGCTCCCATCATAGGTGTTCGGTTGGATGCGTGTTGCCACTTGGAACTCCCTGCCGCGTGACCACCCACAGCAAGGCACAAACCATTTTTCGTGCCCTGTGAAGTTATCTCTGCGGTGGAACATTTCTCGTCACGGTGACAAGCCAGCAGAAATGTATCTGCTGCCTTGCTGCGGATGGAGTCAGGTGCCTAGCTGGCTTGTTAAATTGCACACTTGCAAGGGACTACTCCAACTCCAGCTGTAACCTCGAACAGCACCTTGTGACTTTCCATCTAAAACAAAGAAAACTCCAATCTATTTCTATCGCTGAACTACTGAGTTTTATCTCCCCAGGTTTTGTTGACCTTCTAAAGGTTTTTTATATGTTCTCTTATATCCCGGATCCTCCACTTATCTTATTTATTGAAGTACCAGCTTTTCACACTACACCGCGTAAGTCCTTCCACAGTGTTGCACAGCAGTCTTGTATATTAGGTATCTGGTGGGAGGGCTCTAAACTCAGGAGGTTGTGGTAGGTACAGTGCCTGGGACCCGCTGTAATATTTTTTGCATCTCGTCCCTTGTAATATCACACATTATTATGTGATATTACTTAAAATCTATGACTTAAAATCCATCTGCTTCTCAACCTGTGGGATATGCGATATGCTCCACAGAGCTCCTCTGCACTACTCCAAATGTTTTATCAAACTCATCAACCCCAGAGAAAGGAGAAATGTTTGTTAGACATGCGACTAAGCGTTATGAACCGGCTCCCACTATTCATAAGGCAGAATCATTTTGCCAGATGATGAAGGACGTGCCAGGTTCTGTCGTTCTAGGAATTTGTCAATCTCTGGGCCCATGCTAGTTAAAAATCGAACCTTTCCAGGTATTTCCATGTATTAGCCAGCGGTGACCTCGATGGCATAAATGTGAAAGGCATCCAACCTGAAGAGAAGAACCAGGCGGCCCCGTTCCTGGCCCTTTGCCACGCACCACAGTGGGGTGTTTCAGACCCTCGTTGCTTCTTGTCTGGATTAACTTCAACAGCCTCCTGACTGGTCCCCTGCTGCCAGCCTCACCCACCTCCACCCTCCGAACCACTGATGATGTGATCTTTCTCCATCACTCTCTGATCAAATGGCTTCCTACGTAGTTCTGCAGTGGCTTCTCCATGGCTGCAGAGTGATGGCCACAGTCCAGCCCGCTGTTCAAGGACCTCCACGGAGCAGCCCGCCTCTCCCCACCTCCTCTGTACCTCTCCTACCTACCCACCCAAGAGTTCCCTTCTGCCCTCTGCAGCCCACGCCCAGGACAAGTTCACCCAGATACCCCTCCATTTGCAACTGCTTTTTCTCCTCTCTGTCTAGTTAATTCTCCATGAATTTGCTTAATGTCATCTCCTCTGAATGTCTTCCCAAACACTTCTGAATCACTAGTGTGTCCTCCTCTGCGCCCTGTAACCCTTTGTCTTAGTCTCTTAAGTGCCCCTGCATCTCCCCAGCTCCAAGGGCACCATTCACGCTGAACACAGTAGGAGTGGGGCTCCCGGGAATTGTACGACATGGTGACGCTGAGCCTTTGCACCTGAGTCAGTTGTTTTCCTGTCTACCCCACCCCCAACCCCTCGGCCCCCATAATAAACCTTCCACTTGCACCATGAGTACAGCTCGTTTCCACTGGCTCCCTCCGTCTATAAGTCCCCAGTTTTATCTTCCAGGTATCCCCATCTTTTTGAACCTATTTACTCCATCAAACTAACTCCTTTTATAGACCCTATGCTTTGGGATTTGAAAGTGTTCTTGTTTCCAATAGTTCTCAAGTTCAACTTCGCCTGGGTCAATATCATGGTTTCCCACTGGGGTCATTTCTGACAAGGACAGGCAGCATCTTTCCCCACGTAGCCCAATTCCCAAAATTCCACCCTGGCCAGGGTCCCAGGCCTCGGTTCACTGAGCAGAAGAAGTCAGCCACATAGGGACCACTCAGGAAGGGTCTGGGACCCTCCCCTTCAGTCTAGGCATTAGTTCCCCAAAGACAGGGTAGGGTGCGTGCCTTCCACTTCTTGAAAGCTTTTCTCTCTCCCTGAATTGGCTAAATCATATGGTATACAGAGTAAATACTCGTTCAATGCTTTTTTGGTGAATGCATTTATAAATTAGTAATTCTGAGCTAAGAAATATTGTTTATCATTAGCTGAGAAACATGCATTAAAATAATAAACCGAAATTAAACCAAAAAAACCTTCTTTGAAACATGAAGAATCTATGAGCTATTTTGTTGATTTTATTACTATACCTTTTCTGCATTCCTGAGCAGAGTTGCTCACCAAGAACTTGGAAGAGTGAATTACATAAATGCTCATTTTGGTACCTATTACCAAGAGACAATCTTTGTAGTAGGGATCAGATTATAATTTTCCTTAGGTTGAGTGTTGCAGATTCGCAGTTGATTCCCAGAGACACAATGATAGCAAAGTCTCCCAAAATCATATAATAAAAGCAGACGGGCCATAGGAGAGGGAAGAATGGGAATGGTGGTTAGAGAGAGGCTTGGGTCCTATTTTCTGAATGTAGCGGAAAGGCAGTCTCTGCTTTCGACCTTGGTCCTGCAGCAACCTTGAGTCTGCTGCTTTCTAGGACAGCCCATAGCCCTGGAGAATCAATCTGCCCGACTGAATTTTTCTTCATTTAAAAAAAAAAATCAACCTTCTCTTTGGAAACCTCTAATGGCCAAGTGAAATAATTTGTCTATCGCTTTGGAGTTCATGCTCTGCCAGGTAATTATAGGTGGCTGAGATGTCTGCCCGTGGGTCTCTGTTTGGTCAAATTTCAGATCATATCCCATTCTTAATCCCTCATCATAAATCAGTTCTTCTGGCCTTTTAATCACTCTTGTTGCTGTGTTCTAAACTGGTTGCTGGGCAATAAATCAATTAGGAAATGTTTGCAAAGTGCTTTAAGAGATAAAAAGTGTGGGTAAGTGCAGCATATTACAGAAACGGGGCAGTGAACCTCAACGTGGGCCTGGCCTTGTAGGTGTGGCCTCTGTAGGCATGGGGGCTTGACGCTGATAAATTTCACAGTAATCTTACTGGAGTAGATTGATTCATTTCCCCCTTTGATATTTCTCTTATTTCTTTGAAGCAAAACCAAATCATATTTCTTTGAGATATTTGTTTGGGTTGAAGGATAAGGACAGTCTTATTTTTAAAGCCGAAGATTGTATTTGGATATGAGAACTTTCTGAAGGCTAACGAAGAAGACAAAGAAATGACCCCCAGAAGGAGACTGTGGTTATTTTATCACTGGAGAGCTTCAGGACAATAAACCGACAAGCTGGAAAAAAAAAAAAAAGTATTCTTGAATTAAGACCACAGATAACAAATAGGCTTCAAGTTAAATTGAATTCTGATCAATTCTGATCAATTGGCAGCAGCCTGTGAATATGGTTTTAAAAGAACATAGTGGTCACGTCCAGTGGGGAAGTATCATGATCAATTAGTGATGTCTTCCTTGAGTGTGGAGGAGGTAGACAAGCCTGCACCTGCTC
Organism: Pteropus vampyrus; assembly: GCF_000151845.1. NCBI lineage: Eukaryota > Metazoa > Chordata > Mammalia > Chiroptera > Pteropodidae > Pteropus > Pteropus vampyrus. The sequence goes on along the minus strand of NW_011888944.1, from coordinate 2,462,671 downwards.
TTAGACATTAGACAACCTGAAGGTAAGATTTATAGGTGATGGTGTGACATAAGACAGGCATCTTTCTCCTCTAAAAGGTTCCAGGTTTTGATTAAACAACCCCACGGTATGCTCCACATTCCATGTGGGCCACGTGGCCTATACACTGACACACACTGCACGACTACTCTGTGTAGAGACCCATGCAAACTCTTGGAGGCGATGAGAACAAAACACGTTACACTTGTATCGTACCTTAAGTTCACAGACATTTACATTTATGCCTTTTTATTTTATACTCATTTCATTTTTCAACATATTTGTCTGTTTTGTGCATACCAGGGGCCAGGTAGTATACTATGACCTGGATGTGACTGGTAAACCAAAAATAAA
>NW_011888944.1:2448247-2460154 GCF_000151845.1 Pteropus vampyrus | reverse complement strand
AACCTAGAAATGGATGACTCACAGGTCCTCTGTTTTCTCCTGCTGCCTTTTTTCTACAACCACTGCTCTTCCTGCCCCTTGGCCCCTTGCTGAAGACACAGCTGGTTGGCTTCTCAGTCTTGACCCCCTCTCCCTCATCCTTCCTACAGAACTTCAACTTCACTCATTTCACATCCACCCTCCTCTGTAAGGCCCTGTGTATCAGAGGAAGCAAGATGTGCCCCCAACCTCAGCAGGTGACTACTGCGTAACCTAAGTAGTCATGGCAGTCCCATTTCCCAATATGGACTTAGGCATGAGCATGTAATGCAATTGAGCAAATGAGACATGAGAACGAGTCTGCTAGGAAGCTTCTGGAAGAGGGTTCTTCACTCTTAAGGTGACACAAAGAAGAAATGGTCTCAACTTCTTCTGGATATTTTCTATCTGTGATGTCTGGAACTGTGGCAGCCATATTGCAGACATGAGGCTAAGTACAGCTGATCTTAACCAACTTGACCACAGTTGCTCTCGCCTACTCTTGTCTGACATGTGACGTACTGAGAGAAAGATGCTTCGCTGTGCTGATTCACTGTGCATGACAGAGGGTTTCTTTGGGGGTTTTGACAAATAAGAGGTTCTGAACATGGAGTATGGGCCATGGGGGGATGGGACAGAAGAAAAACAATATTAGAAGAAGGTTCGCTTTAGTTATTATATGGGTGCCATATATGTCCTTGGAGAAGAAGGAAGAAATCGTGGAATTTAAAAAATGTTTTTTGACTGTTGAAATACGCTTCTTGAATACAACACCACTCAGTAACTAGACCACAATCATAAGATCACAGTTTCAATAGCATGAAAATGGACCTAAAGGAAATGAGTCATGACACAGAAGACAACTGTTATTCTCATGTTTGCTGATTTTGTGCAGACTCTCCACCGTACAGCAGGGGTAGGTAAACTACAGCCCCAACGCGAATCAAGCCTGTTGCCTATTTTAATAAATAAAGTTTTGTTGGGACACAGCCTTCTCCACTTTTTTACATATCGTCTGTGCCTGACTTTTTGCTCAAATATCAAAGTCAAGTAATTGCGGCAGATACTTCATGACTTGCAGAGCTGAAAATATTTTCTATCTGGCCCTTTACAGAAAGTTTGATCCCTCTGATTTAGAAGGAAGAGAATCAAAGTGACAGATGAACACTGGCCACATCACATACGAAAATGACCCCCATGAACCTATATGAATTCTGACCCACAATCTACAGCAACCAGTCCAAGTAACCAAGCCATCACCTATAGAAAGCGGCTCAGGAAGCCAACCTGCTTCCTAGACATCAGACTTGTAGGAAGTCGGACCACTACCTCTAGGAAAAGTTTCAAGGATGCAAACATTAATGCCTGTAACAGATGGCCCAAAACAGCCAGGACTGGATAGATAACTGACGGCTTTCCTAATTTTTGTCCCCACTCCAACTTAGGACCCACTGGCGTAAGTCGACTCTGCACCCTAACTAGTCACTTAGGATGTCCTACTTCTAGTTATCCTACCTATGGCTTCCTCATGCCAACAGCCTCCAACCGGGGCACACCTGAAGCTTCCCCTTTTTCCACGGTAAAGCTTTCCCACTCCCCTGCCTGCCCTCGAGTCTCTGTCAAAACACAGGTGATGGTGGCCAACTCTTTTGCTACATCAAGTTCAGAAAAAAAAAAAATAGCCTTTGCTTTTTTCATTTGCTTGCTCTCTACTTATTGCCACAGAATTTGGAGTCAAAGGGACTGAGCCCCAATCCAAGATCCGCAATTCATTCCACATGTGACATTGAATAACTCAACTCACCTGTTAAAAAAAATTAAAGAGGCGGGCTTCCTGCCCATAGAAGCTCACGGGCGACATACACTTTAAGATTGAGATTATTTCTGTACTAGAAGCATGTGCAAAGGACAGCGTCAGCTCTGAGGAAGGGGTGACAGCTTGGATCTGGGTCATGCATCTAGGACTTGCCTGGCTTTGATTAATTAATAATCATCGTTGTCTTTGACCACATTAAAATAGTCGCTAGGAAAATATATTTCCCCTAAATTCACAAATTTTTAGCTTTCCCAACAAAATCGCAAGCCACTCATTTCAAAATATGGAGTAGTCATTTGTTTGAAAATCCAATTTCACAAATGACTCATTTGTTAAAGTAATATTTTAATGGATCTTGATGCAAACCCTCTTTTTTAAAGTTTCCATTAGTGGAATCGTTTGCTTTTGTCCAAAGCACTGTCTTGTTTGCTTCATGGATGTTTAGCAATTTATGCGAACGATACACTTTTCAACATTTTGAATGTCTTTCATCTTTTATAGTACACTTACTTGACTTACAATGTGCAAAACAAAACACTAATTGTACAGAATCGTCACTGAGACCTCTCTGAGTGCCTTAAGCAATACTATCATAGTTTCACTGTCCAGAGCATTCCTCAAATGTCTGTGAGTCCTAAACATGGTCATTGTTAAAATAGCCTTTTAAAACTACAGTCTCCATTAATTAAAGAAGCAATATATAAGTATTTGTTTCCATTTTTTAACTTTAACCCAAATGTTATGTCACATATAAGCAAAGCCCATATTGCAAAGTCCATAATGTTCCAGATTCTCCTTCTAAATGCAAATCGAAAGGCACCCTGGACAGACCATGTCAGGAATGCTGGTTTCCAGCCTGGAATCTCACAGTCTGAGCAAGCTCCAGAAAATAACATCACATCTTGGCACCCCTGTCTTCTCTCTTGCAGGCTGGCACTGAGGTTTGTTTCAAGACTAAAAAGCTATCATCGGTGAGCTCCATGAATTTTAAGAACTCCTAGTAGAAAAAGGCATTTTCCAGATGCCCGGCAGGGTAGCACCCACCCTGGAGGAAGCCTAAACTCATGAAATCTCAACAAGTGGCACTCAAGGGGTGCTGTGTACAAAGCCAAATCTGGGAAGACTTCTGCCCAGGCGCTGTTCCCAACCAGAACAAAGTTTTGTTAGCATCATTTGCAAAGACCAGGATGTTTCAAAAGATTAATCAGGGGAAGACCTTGACTTGGCCATTCATAGAGTAAGGGCTGAGCTAAGTTCAGCCCTAAGACACAGCCGCTCCAAATGTCCAGAGCAAGTGATGAGAGAAACAGTCTGCAAATGAATAGAGACCATTCACTTGGCCTTGATCTCACTGTATGGCCCGTTTGGGAAAGAAGTGGTGTCTTCTTGTTATTATCCAAAGTACTGTGGCAGTCACCAGCAGTAAGTGTAGAACTAGGCTTCCTGGGTTCAGAGCCCCAGTTTGCCACTTACTCATTAAGCATTACCTAAATGCCCTGTGCCTCATGTTTTTCTTATCTGTAAAGCAAAAATAATAGTAATGCCTACCTCATGGAGTTTTCTGAGGATTCATCAGTCAACATATGGAAAGCACGTCATATAGTGCCTAACGAATTGTAAACACTCTTTAAATATCAGTCATCGTTAGTTCTCACTTTACCGAGCATTGTCTAGATAGTATACACGCATCGTGTCATTTAAGCCTCCCTAAGTAGTCCCTATTTTCCCCACTTTATAAAGAAATTGAGACTTAGACAGCTTAGGTGAGATCATGATTCAAACTAGTCAGTCTGCCCCTAATGTTAGAACTAAAATTCACAATTTTTTTTAAATTAAGTTTATTGGGGTAACATTGGTTAATATAGTTATTTAATTTTAAGGTGTACATTATAATTTGACATCTCTATATTCTATTGTGTGTTTACCACCCAAAGTCCAGTTTCCCTCAGCTATCATATGTTTGATCCCCTTTACCCAATTCACCCTCCACTTACTCCCCTATATTTGACCCCCTTTACCTCTCCCCTTCTCCCCTACCCCCTACCCTCTGATAACCACTAGTCTATAGTCCATGTCCATGATTCTCTTTGTTTGTCCTGTTCATTTGTTGCTTTTAAGTCTATATCCCACACATAAGTGATATGTAATTTTCAACTTTTCTGTCTGGCTTACTTTGCTTAGCATGATTATCTTGAGGTCCATCCATGTTGTTGCAAATGGCACTATTTCATCTCTTCTTATGGCTGAGTCATATTCTATTGTATCTGGTGATGAAGATGATGTGTACCCCATGCTTTAACCACACCAGGTTGCCATTTCACTTTACAACCCACAGTAATATAGGTCTTAAGGTATAGTTATTACAGAACTATAGTTTTGAAATACAAGTGATACAAATATTTTCATTTCCCACAAATGAGCCAACAAAACACTCTAAGGTTCGTCTAACGACACACAACAATCCAGTGATGAAACAAAACATGCTGTCCTTTATATTTAACAAATATGAATAGCAGCATGTGAAAAGCACAAGCAACAGACTGTCCTGATGATACATAATAACTACTCGTCTTTCCAGAATATAGTGAGAGGGCCGGCCTCCTGGATTCAGCCATGTAAGGGGGCTCTGTGAGGCCACCTGACTTCATGCTGATCACCAGTCCCAGCCTTCCACCAACTCCAGTACTGGCCAATTTCAATTTTTCAGAGGCTAAAATTTAATATCCTGAGTGACTCACGTAAAAGGTAGAAATGCATGGCATTCAGTAGTAGAACGGAAAGGCAGGAGGGATGGAAGGAGGGAGGGGAAAACCTATAGAATTTTGCATTATCTACCAATAAGAACCGAAGGATATTCTCTGATTTTTTAAAATCTTTCAAAGTCTAGGATAAAATCCTGCCTCTGTTTGTCTTTTCTTCTCACTGGAGCTCGTAAACTCTCTGAGGCCACGGTCACCCCAAAAGGAGAAATCCCGTCTGGCTTTAAGATTCTGTCACTTCCACTTCATCAACCAATTAGCGATTTATAATTAAGACCAGAGTGGAAATTTAGAAAAGCAAGGCCAAAACATGTCAAGCTTTCCCACTTTCACCAGATGAAGCTTGCAACAAATATCTGAACAGGTGACTTGAGCTCAGATTACTACGATACCCTACTTCTTAGCTAGTTTGTGACCTGGGCAAGAAAGATATTGGGCCACTTCACTCGAAGATTCGCGTGGCCCTCGTTCCACCTGTAAGAACAGCACTTCGTGCATCTGTATTTCACCCTCACCCTACGGTCTGCTGGCCAGTTTCCCGCTGATTTCTATGAATATGTCTGTCTTCTTCTTCCTCTTCCTTCTCCTCCTCCTCCTCCTTCTGCATATAAACTATCCCCCCACGTAAAAGGGATATTTCCTTCATTGTAGCAGGTGCCGATAGTGAATTCCATCCCAAATCTCGCTGATTCTAAAATATCACACCTACTCCCTTTGTCATTAATTTCTTTCATTGGCGCATTTGTGTGCAGATTCTGAGACCATAATTCCCATCCTCCTTCAAAATTTTCTTTCCTGGAAGTCCCCAGACACGTCTGCCCTTCTATTCTTCTCTCTGAGTCATATTTATTATCATCCAAAGCAATTATTTTCAAGAAGGCTTTCCTTCCTTCCTATCCATATTTGTTTTCTAGAGCTGCCTTAGCGAAGTCCCACAAACCCAGTGGCTTTAAATGACAGAAATGTGTTGTCTCACAGTTCTGCAGGCGGGGGGGTACAAACTCCAGATGTCCGTAAGGCTGGTTCGCTCGCCGGCTCTGAAGGACACGCCTCCCGCGCCTCTCTCCTGGCTCCTGGTGCCCGCCACAGCCCTCGCAGCGCCTTGGTTTGTAGGGGCCGCCCTCCAGTCCCTGCCTCCTCCGCCTTCGCATAGTCACCTCCGCACTCCAGGTCTCTCTGCATCTTCACATGGCCTTCTAAGTCCCGCAGTCGCTGGATTTGGGGCTCCCCTAACTCAGTATGGCCTCGCTTTAACTAATACACCCACCAAGATCCTATTTCCAAATAAAGTCACGCTAACAGGTACCGGACTTAAGACAATATACCCACGATACCATTGACCATCACTCTTGATCTCTACATTTCAGTCAGCTGGACTTCGGAACAGACAACCTGCCCTTCCATCTCCGGGGTGGAGCCGGCCCTGGAAGCATCATCTCCTCCTTAGCTCAGGATGACGACCCCCATCGGCCAACCTGGCCACATAGCCTGCATTGCCCCTTCCAAACCCCCAACTCCATTCTTAGGTTAAAAATGTGTTTCGGAGGAAACAGCGAAAGCTCACCTGTGCTCTCAAGCTCCCCTCCCTTCCGGGGCCTTCCTCCCACGGTGCTAATCTTCCACATGTGATTACAATGCAGTGCAGCGGGCGCCTGGCCACACCCCAAACACACCCGTCAGGTGTATTCCATTTGGCCAGACTGGGCAGTGAGAGTGAAGACTCTTATCAGATACACCTTGCTGTAGATAAATCCTGGTTCTGCCATTCACCAGCTCTATGACCTTAAACACGAGCCTGAACCTCTTCTTGCCTCAGAGAGATGAAGTTATGTATAGTACTAGTCATTGGGATTATGATGAATGTTTAAAAAAGCTGCATGAAATGTTTAGCTTGACATCTGTTACAGGCTGAATTGTGTCCCTTCAAAATTCATATGTTGAAGCATTGACCCCAGAACTCAAGATGTGACAGTATTTGGAGATGGAGCCTTTAAGGAGGTGATTAAGGTAAAATAAGGCTGTTCGGGTGGCTCCTAGACCAACATGACTGGCGTCCATCCTGGGGAAGAAGGGGAGATGTAGAGGCACAGACAGACACCAAGGACGCATGCACACAGAGAAAAGACCGTGTGAGAACAGTGAGAAGACAGGTACCTGCAAACCAGGACCAAACCTGCCCACCCCTTGACCTTGGACATCCGGCCTCCAAAACTGTGAGAAAATAAATTTCCGTTGTTTAAGCCACTCGGTCTATGGTATTTCAGATTTTTTTCCCTTCATTGCCGAATAAAAATGGTATATATTTAAAGCGTACAATGTGACGTTTTGATATATGTATACGTTGTGAAATGATCACCACAATCAAGTTCAGCATCATCTCACAGTTACCATTTTTGTGTGTGTGGTGAGAATACTTAAGACCTACTTTTTAGCAAATTTCATGTATACAGTATTATTAACTACAGTCACCATACCGTACATTAGGTCTCCAGAATTTATTCATTCTACATAACAGAAACTTTATATCCTTTGACCAAAATCTCCCCATGTCACTCCCACCCCCTGGCAACCACCATTCTACTCTCTGCTTCTGTAAGTTTGACAGTTTTAGATTCCTCATATCAGTGAGAACATGCGGTATATGTCTTTCCGTGTCCGGCTTATTTCATTTAGCATAATGTGCTCTAGGTTCATCCATACTGTCAATAACAGCAAGATTTCCTTCTTTTTAGGCTGAATAATATTCTGACGCATATATGTATAATATTTTCTTTGCCTATTCATCCTTCACGAGACAGATGGTTTCCATATCTTGGCTATTCCAAATAATTCTGCAATGAACGTGGAGGTGCAGATAGCTCCTCAGGATACTGATTTCATTTCCTTTGGATATATATACCTAGAAGTGAGGTTATACAGTAGCTCTATTTTTAATTTCTTGAGAAACCTCCATACTGTTTTCCACAGTGGCTGCACCACTTTACATTCTCAGCAACCAAGTGCAGGGTTCCAATTTCTCCACATTTTCACCAGCATTTATTATCTTCTGTCTGTTCGATAATGGCCATTGTAACAGATGTGGGAGGTGATAGCTCACTGTGGTTTTGATCTACATTTCCTTGATGATTAGAGATGTTGAGCACCTTTTCATACACGTGTTGGACATTTGTACATCTTCTTTGGAGAAACGTCTATTCAGATTTTTCGTACATTTTTTAATCAGGTTATTCGTAGTTTTTTTGCTATTCAATTGTTTGATTTCCATATATATTTTTTGGATATTAACCTCTTATCAGGTGTATGGTTTGCTGTGCTTGTCTTCCTCTTCCATCTATCAAAGTCCAAATGTATTTCAAAGTTTGTTTAAATTTCTAGCTCCTGGATGAAAGCTTCCACTGGGAATAATCACCTGCCCTTTCTCTGCCACATTCTAGAGATAGAGTCCATGTCTCCCTCAATCTGCCTTCTCTGTGTTGCTGAGAACGGAGTCCCCCAGATCGACTCTTTTCAGAATGAAGCAAAGTGGACACAAAGCTGCAGCCTGGAGTAGAGATGGCGGAATGCTAAGACATTGTCCACGGACGTTTGAAATTTTGGCAAAATCCAGGGCGGGAGACCCTTACGACTGAATTCCAAAGCCAACCAAATTGATAGGAATGGAATTCTACCAGCCCCTCTGAGAAACATGTATCCCTCAGGCACGTTGAGGAGGAGCCTCCTTCTCTAGGACCTCAGACTGTCAGTGAAGAGAAATGAAACAGTTCCTGAGGAAACCCTCAGGGGGCCACAGCCCCAACCACCTCTGTGGGGCTGAAGACCCAAGGCTGAAATGCCTTCACACAGAAATTCAGAGGAAAAACTGAAGACACTCTAAGCATTGCCAGAGACAAGTTGCGAAAGTCTAAAATTCACTGTGCACAGCCCACAACTCACACTGAGGCGTTGGGGACTCAGTCGTGAGGAAGGCAGCGTGCACCATGGATGAGAGACAGACCCCATGACCACGCGGCCTGCATTTAAGGCTCAGCCCCATTGTCTACCAACAGGGTGACTCCAGATAAGTTACTTCGCCTTTCTGAACTCAGTTTCCCCTTATCCAAAAATAGGCATTTAAGTTAACATTAACTGAGTTCTTACCACGTGCTAGACACCGTGCCAGACGCTTTGCCTGCAGCATATGACAGGATTAAAGGGGTTAATGTACTTAAAACTCTGTTTAGAATCCAGTACAGGTAAACATTTAGAACTGTGCATGGTGGTGGTCGTTAAGGAAGATGCCATTCCTACAGCCTCTGGTCAAATGAATCAACAGAAAAGTTCAAGCACTTTGTTTCTCACCAGCTGTCCGGCCTTGACTAAGCTTCTGAAGCCTCTCAGCCTTCGCTTCTCTGATCTTCCAAACACCTATAGCAATCCCTGCCCCGCGAGGTTGTTGGGAGACCTGAGTGGCACCTTGGGGGCAAAAGGCTGTGGAACTTATTGTGCTCTGTGTGTGGATGAGATTATTCTGATACCACTGGATTATCTTCTACCCTATTCCCACGGTAAATGGCCATGACTTAATGTTTAAGGGAAGAGAAGACCTACAACCCAGCCTCCCCATGGGTAAGCACATGGTAGCAAGCTGCGTCAAGCTCCATCCCATGTCATCCCAGAGCTCTAAGCCTTGTAAACTTCGAATTCAGAGGACATCAACAAGCCACACCCTAGAAAGGTCGACAGAGCAGTAAGTGGGCCAAATACATTTGGCAGTCTGTCTGTTCCCCCTAGTCAGAGGAGGACCAGAAGACAGTTGCAAGGAGGGCCAGAAGACAGTTGCAGTGACAATGAGTGGCACAGTAGGTTCCACCGAACAATGGTGGGGCAGGGGTAGGATGAGTGGGAAGGGAATTGCGGATCGTAGAGACACACAAGATATGTGTACTCTGGGCCCTGCTTAACTGCCATCTCCCATGAAGTCTTTCTTGACTACTCTGTCTAAAATATCCTATCTCTCCCCATCACTACCTACTTCTGTGTCTCAGTTCCCCTTTATAAAAATGAAAGATAATAATTACACCTCATTTAGGGCGGTGGTAAGGGTGAAACGCATCATACAGGTAACTGTTTACGAGCATGGCACACAGTATTTAATAAATGTTAGCTCTCGTCAGTATTATCACTATTTTTATCTAATCACTATTTCATCCTAGCACATGTGGTGTTCTGAAAGCATTATCTTGGTTACCTACGTATTCACCAAGTTGTTAGCCAACCTCCCACCTAGATCTTATCCGCTATGAGGAGAGGTCTAGGTTATCTCCCCACAAAATGCTGAATAAATATCAGCTAATGGAATGAATGAATGAATGAATGAGTCAATAAATGAATGCATGAGAAGACATCCACCACACTCATTAGACTCCTGTCTCATACCCCAACAACATATTCATAGGACACAGTTTCTTACCTAAATATTAAGCTTGCAGAAATAGTGACACAAAAAAATTGAGTGACTTGCCCACACAGGAATGTGGGTGAGCAGCAGGCTGGCTCTATGCCAGGCACCATGCAAGGCCCACTGATGGATTCATTCACCCTTCCGGTTATTCATTCCTCAGATGCATGTTAAGTCACTGGGCTCCCAGCCCCATTGATGGTGGGATGGTGGCTTTAATCCTGGACTGCAGCCCACTCTGAAAATCTCAGTGGACCCATAGGAAGACCAGACACAGAGCTGAGCAGAGCCAACCTCACAGTGAGGTGCGGGCAGGGGGGCTGTGACCCCCACCCCCAGAGCAGGTCCTGAAGCTCCTGGAGCACTGTTGAGTCTTTTCTCCCTGTGACAACTGATTTCCTCACAGGGGACTGTCATAGCCAGAATTAAATTGTCCCCAGGACAAGGACATCTGAGTTCAATTTTGTCAGCCTGAAAGTACAGCTTTGCAGCTTTGTTTGTTCCGGCAGGGTGGGGGCGGGGGCTGTAGATAAGCATCACTGCGATCAGGACTTGCCGTCCATGACTTACATTCATTTCCTAATCAGTCATCACATTTCGTGGGAGCTCAGTGCTGACCTATTGTATTTAACGCCACATTCCCAGCCAGAAGCTTCTGCTGCATTTATCGGGGGAAACTAGCCAGCTCTTTTCCTTGCTGCTGCAGCAAGCAAAACAAACTCAGATTTTAAGGATGTTTTCCCCCGTGTTATCTAGGACTTTTCATTTTGTTCAAAGATTGTCTCCCGCCTCCTCCCTGAGTCCCTCCATGGCGCCAAGACAATCTGAATGACCTAAAGCAGCTCCCTATTCAGCTCCACACCTAGGTTATTATCCTGCTCGACCCAGCCCCCCACACACACGCACACACACACATGTGCACCCACATGCACACACGCACACATTTGTGTGCACGCACACACACACATTCACACACAGGTTATTAGCCAACGGAACGCTGTGACCGTGGTCCAGGCATATCCTTCTAAGCCTTCATTTCATCAACTGTAAAATGAGGCAGTTGGATTAGGTTGTCCCTTTCTATTCTGAAATGCACAATTCTAACTCTCCATGGTTCCGGAGTTCAATTTATAAAGCGTCTGAGATGGAAGACATGTTTGAAAATAATCACTACCCCATCCCCACGTTCCAACCATTTTAGAGCCACTTTACTATTTTTGTCACATCTACATACCACACATCCTATCATTTACTCAACTACTGTTCTTTAAGTTGACTTTTTGACTGAAATGCAGGCATTTAAAAGGGACACCTTATCACTACTGTACACAGAAAGCCATATTCATTTGCCACAAACAGAATCAGAACTAAAGGAAAATAAAGCCACCTGAGAGAATTCTAGCTGGGTGCTATCGCCCGGGCCCCAGCCTGCCACTTGCCCCTCTTTGTCGAAATGGCAACGTCGCAAGTGGTAAAATAAGCTGAAGTCATGCCTACACCAAAGGAGATTTTCTACCTGCCCTATTCAGCATTGGAAAGGGACACCAAGTGGCGTCGCTGTCATTCCATGCAGAGGCTGGAGGCCACCTGAGACCACGCCCAAGAATCTCACTTTGGGTAAAACGTCTTCACAATGTTCTTCCTTTACCATTGCAACTAGTCCATCCAAAACTCCCAATGGTCCATTTCTGCATCTTCACCATCTCCTTCACCTGTGGGCACTACCAGGCAGCTGGGATGAGAAAAACAGGCACACTCAGAAACACACGCACACGTGCACGAAATGCTCCAGAAGAATTCTGCAAACAGCACAGTGCCTTCCCGGGCACTCCCCCAAGTCCGCAGCTCTAGGAACCCCCAACCTTGGCTATGTTGAC
>NW_011888944.1:2429708-2447207 GCF_000151845.1 Pteropus vampyrus | reverse complement strand
GAGAAAAAGCAGCATGGATTTAAAAAAAAAAAAAAAAAATTCAATAAACACTCTTAAACCCTAAACACTTGCAGAGGATTCACTATGTACATATATTTAAATTTTGTGGAATGTGTTTTCCCTCTGAAGCTACCTTCACAGGTTGCAAAAACTGATCGTAGAACAGAGAGAGGCTTGCTCTCCAATAATCTTCACTGGGAGATTCATTCTTTCTTTGAGCAGGAAATGCATTGATACGATTTTAAAATCAAGATGATATCAGAGTTGTAAATTAAAAAAAATCTCACCCCCGTCTCTGTTTCTGCCCTTCTTACCCATACCCAGACACTATTATTAGATTTTGTATGTAAATACAAGCAATGGGGACTATATAATCTTTCTTCCTTCTTTCTCATATGATAGTTAGCTACTCAACCCCGTTCTCCATACTGCTTTCGTCGCTTAGCACCATATCTCGGGGACCATTCCATTGCAGGACAGAGCAAGCTTTCTTGTTCTTTCTTCATCACGAAGCATTTTAAATGTGCAAACAACACATCACCACTTGGGAAACCACTTGGGTTAAGTTGGATAAATTATTGCAAGACATGAGTGGTTTAACATTTTTTAATGTAGAAATAAACTTCTCTGGCCCCCATGACCCATGGACAAACACTGCCCCTGTCCCTTTGTAATAAACTCGTGTCCCGCCTGTTTTTATTCTGGTGCCCCTGCTGATTAAAATCTCTCAATTTGGTATCCATGTGTTCTATGCCAGCACAGAGCTTTGTCGTCACTGAACTTTAGAAGCTGGTGCTTAGAATTAAAAAAGCTTAATGCCACCAAGATTTCTATTAAAACACCCAGGGTGACCAAAAAAAAAGCCTTTGCTTCAGCCGAAATGTTCTTGTAAAGGGCAAAATGGAAAATACAAACTCGCTGCCATTTTCTGGTTGGATACCCCAGCCATCAGCATCTCCTGAAAACGACAGGGCTGCCAGCTCTTGATGGAAACCAGGTTTGGCTTATTGTATTTAAAAGAGTTTTTAAAAATGGTGTCTTCCAGTGCGGACAGCAAGCCAGTGCGACTGTCAAGGTCAAAGAAAAATCCAATTATCCGTAGCAAACACTGACCATACAATTAAATTATACCAGTTAGGAAAAACATTTGATCTTCTGCAACTGGCTTTTCCAGAAAATTCACCCTCGAATTCAGCTATTCATCAGCATCCAGCTGACCGATTTCCTTCTGTCATCCAGCAATCTGCAACTTGTGTGTAGTGAACCCGTTGGTGCCCACTCACGTCCCCTTGGCCCACCCTAGAGGTTGCCTGCTTTCAGTAGGAGTTCCCATGCACGCAGATATCTTACCACTGAGAATCGACCTGCTTCTCTCTACCTGAGGGCTTTTTCTGGGTACCAAAGTATGCCCTGGACAGTCCAGGCATGCAGGGCAGGACAGAAGTGCCGAGAAGCCAAGGTCCCCAAGAGAAACCCTCATCTAATGAGGGATGCGAATCGGTAGATCAATGTCCAGCCCTCCTCTTGCCTCTTGCTGGGGCAATGCTGAAGTGTGTGGCACCCAGACTCTCAGAGGGACACCAGTGTAACTGAGCCCCAGGTGCTCCCGGTAGTGACCTACTCATTAACCCACTCCTTACTGGATTTTTCCCCTTCTTCCTTCTCTTGTCTTTTTCCTGGGATCGCCTCCTATGACAGTCTGGGTCCATTCAGGAGACAGAAACTACACAGTCACTTAAACAGAGGAAGTTTAATATGAAGAATCACTAACTTCGAAGAGTAACTATAAGATAGAAAGAGACTCTATATGGCACCCTATGGCATAGGGTGAGTACCCATGCAAGGACAAACTTGGGAGAGATCCAGATACCTTTGGAGAAGATGTGGTTCTGCCCACCAGATAGAACAGGAGTCTGCTGCTCTGGCCAGGCTGGAGCTGGTCTGGAGGTGCTGCAAACGCAAGAGGCTATGCTCCAGAGTGCGTGTAAGAGAGCAGACAACCCGCAACGGGTCCCGGGTGTGGAGTCCTGGAGTCAAAAGGGTGAGAGTCCTTTGGAGAGGGTGGGCTGTGCCGTAAACTTTGGTTCTCACATTGAGGGGGCTGCACAAAGGTCATCACCACGCCAAGGCTGCAAAGTTGCAGAAGGACCACGTCTGGGCCCACAGCTGGGGCGAGCTCCACTGAATGTCCTCACACGCAGAGTGGAGCCCCACCTGGCACAGAAATGGCAGGCGACCTTATTCCTCCTTCAACATCCCTCCAGCTCCCTCTACTGGACAGCTTAACACCCTGCTCACATTAAAGGAGAAATACCTAGGGGAATTTCTTTATCATAGAGCAGCAAGCATATCATGCAGGGTGCATCAGAGGAGAGAGGCAGCCAACTGATAATGAATGCTCCTCCCAAATAAACTACTTGCACCCAAATCCTCCCCTCGAGGTCTGCTTTCGGAAGAACCCAAATCAAGAGATTATCGATCCTGATTCCAGTCTTGGCTCTGTGCGATCTCAAGGAAGAGCTGTCACAAGAGTCTCCACTTTCTCATCTGTAAAACGGAGGTAATAATCAACAGTACCCAGCTCACGGGGTGCCAACGGAATGAAAAAATAGACCATTTGCAACACATTGGGAACAAAATAAGTGCTCAAAAATATCATCGTCTGTCTTTGTCCTTTTCAAATCAAGTTCTAGCCCCAAGGTTTTTTCTTAGTGTCAGGGTGCTATGAGCTACTCGGCCTGACATTCTGTCCTTAAATGAGGCTTAGGACAGCGTTGGTGGGGAAAAGGTCTGGAAGGACACTTTGCCCTGGAAAGTGCATTGGAAATGAAAGGTAAAGATAAGCAAGCACTTCTCTGCAGAAAAAAAGTACAGATGGAGAATTTCTCCAGCAGTAGGATACATTAATCTCTGCAGGCACTTAAATAGATGAGCTTTAAAGGGGTGTGATTATAGCTTCCATGTATTGAGATCTCACTATGTACCAGGAATTTATAGTCATAGTCTTGCTTCATCCTCACAAATCTTTAAGATAAATGCTCTTTTTAATCTCAGTTTTGCAAATAATGAAACAGAGGTTCAGAAAGAGGAACCAGTTTGCCTAAAGTCAGAGTCAGGACTTGAACCCAAGCCTACTTGACTCAAAGCCCCAGCTCCGACTGCTGTGGTGAGCAGAATCCTGATTCAAAGCAAGGAGTCAGGAGATTGTAGCCCATGCTTAAGTTCCAAGTCCCTGTGTGATCCAGCGGGGAGTTTTTCCTTTCCTAAAGGAATGGTTCTCTCGTCTCTAAAACGAGGGAGTTGAGTTAGAAATGTAGTTCTCGTGGGAGTGGTATCACCTCAAAGGATATTTTAGAAATTAGTGGAAATGGCTGGCATTTTGATAAGAGAACATTCACTGGCATTTCATGGTTCAGGTCCAAGAAGAGTAGACTCCCTTTGTGATGCTTGAGACAGCCCTGTCCAATGAAGAACACGCTTCATGCCAGGTATGTCTCACAGAACATTCTCGGAGTTATGCAAACCTACACCCCAACTCCATTTCCATCCAAAAGGAAAGCATTCTTATATGGTTTTGATATACAATGAATTTTCCCGAGCCAATTGAGGGAACATTGCATTTTCTTTTACTAGAAATTTTACCAAGAGTTGATCACCTTTGGAAAATCATGTCACCAGCAACAATTCGACTTATGCTAGAAGTTAGCAGGCCATCACACCTCTCTTGCCCACTCCACATTGGACTGAGCAAATGTATAGTTGCAAGAATCTGGGTATTTCATTGTGTCTTCTAACGTAGCAGCCCTCAAATATTTGTATATTGATGTACTCATTACCTTACCGTAAATTACTTTTTTAAAAAATTTTTTCCTTTGTAGAATAGTTAGGATACCATATTGATTAAAAAGGAATTACATGTGTAGACAGGTTTTATTACCTGTGAACTTCACTTCAAGATATTTAAGGAGGCATTATAAAATACTCGTTTTTAAAAAGGGACTCTGGGCGCAGGGAGAGAGGTTCTGTCCTCACTGTTCACTGAAACATGACAGCCCCAAAACAAAGTCAAGATTCAAGATGCGCAAGAAGCAAATACTTTCATCTACTCAAAAGTGAGTCATTAGCACTGACTCTGAGCCAGAAACTGCTGTGGCTTCTGGGGATGCAGCAGAGTCTAAGACTGGACAGCCTGAGTCTATAGAGCTTTGCCTGGAAAAAGTAAAGGTTCAAATCTACTAAAGTAAATATTCACCTCACCTAAGGCCTGGTAATTCCCCTACTAAGTATATACTCAAGAGAATACGGGGATATGTCCCCCCAAAGACAATACAAGATTGTTGATAGCAGCTTTGTTCATAATAAGCAAAAACTGCAACTAATTCAAATATCTTTGAAGAGGAGATAGATAAATAAATTGTGGTGTATTCATACAATAGCTTTAAGAAAAAAGGACTAACTACTAATACAACAGCAACGTGGACGAATCTCACAGACGTTATGTTGAACAGACAAGCAAGACACAAAAGCGAAATGACAATTTGTTCTTTAACTTCATATAAATGCTACTTATATGAAGTTGAAGAACAGTCCAATTTAATCAGTGGTACTAAGCATCAGAACAGTAGTTATCTCTTGGTGGAGATGTTGTTGATGAGGCAAGCACACAAGCGAACCTTCTAGAAAGTTGGGGAAATTCTGTACTTAGTCTGTATCATGATGGCGATACAGGTGTATTTAAATTACCCAGGTGTAATTAGGAGTTCATCAAGCTGAACACTTAAGATGACTGCATTCTGACAAACCTTAAAGTACTTAATTACCTCAAGTACTTAATTACCTCGATTTTTTTTTTTAAAAAAAAGGACTCTATTTGAACACCCCAGTTTAAAAAATTAGTAATTGCAAATGAAAAGTCTCCGGAATGAGACAAATCTGGGTTCAGATCTCATTTTCACCACTTCCTACTTTGTAAGACCTTGAGAACTTTCCTCAGTCTGTCTGAGCCTCTGTTCCCTCGTATAAAACGAGCGTAACAACACATTTCTCCTCAGTTTATCGAGGGGGGTGAGACATAACATATGTAAAAGTGCCTGCTAGTCGTTTCTTCTCTAGGAATTTCACACTCCATTAGCTCCGACTTCCCCAAAGGAGGTCTTCTGTCAGGGATGGCAAATATGGGACAGTGGCCCCCACTGCCCCCTCCTGAGCCTGAGGACATGGCTAACCAACTACGACACTCTCCCCTGCTGACCCTTAAAATCCATTTCGGCACAGTTCTCCCTGAAGCTGCATACTCCGTGAGAGCTGGCACGTAAAATAAAACCTACAAGCCATCATGACCTGTGTCATATTTATCTTTGCCTTGTCTGTAGCATCTATTACAATGACTTGTTGAGCTCGTGCAAAATGATGAAAAAACTGATATTTATTTAGCATCTAACGCTGAACATACTGAGATTGGGGTTGAGTGCCTCTTCAATCCTCACAAAACTCGTTAGTGAAGCATGATTCTTGTTGAATAGTCACAGAGAGTGATATCAAAGCTTATTTAACTTGGGAACACTGGTCAAATAGATCACAGGTAGCTAAGTCAGCTTTAAATCCAGGTCTGTCGGCCCCAGCGCCCAAGGTCTGTCCACCATGACATGTCATACTTCATCAACTACGGACACCCCATGCATGTCCAACATTAGACAACAGACAGCTATCGACAAATCATCCAGAATCCAGAACAAGGAAAGTAGACATGTATTATCGCAATAGGAGTGAGTTACAAAGAGAATATAGGAAATGATCTTATGCCAAGAAGTAAATAAAAACAAGGGAGCTCTGATGGTTAAAAAAGGAGCAAGACAGAGTTAACATTCTGCAAGACTCACAATTTATTGGCTGCTAATTCTGCAGATCTGCTTTTTCAAACACGAGCACATTAGGAATTCTGCTAAGCGAGCAGAGCGAGCCTTGAGTAACCCCAGGTGAAGTGCAGCGATACGCTCCCTGCAGGGTCTTGCACGTTTTTCTTGCTTTCAATTTGGTTTGCTTTCCTGCCCGTTTCATGTACCTCGTCAGAGGGCCCAGGTGGGGACACAGTGCTGCCCCCTGACGAAAGTAAGCTCTCTGCTGGACCCAGCGAGCACAGACCAGGCGCATGTCGGGGCTGCCGTTTTGAATCTGAAAATACATGTTGGAATGCCCTCTCTCCTGGGGAGGCAGAGAAAACAGAACACATAATGGGGAGAGGGAACAATGTCTGAGCCAGGAGGGCCTGCAGAGGCCATTTTGCCCATTTACCTAAATGTCAATCATGTTCACCATATGCCTGTGCCATCTGTAGTATTATTTACTTATTCTCTTTTTTGTAAATAAGCCCACTTATTTAACTACGTTTAGCCTCATCCGAAGCAATAAATCGATGAAATTATACACTTGAGGTGCTAGCTATGTTTTTCCTTATAGATAGTAAAACAAATATGGCAACTATGAAAATTAAAAATGTTCAACCAAAAGCACAATATCACTTCACACCTGTCAGAATGGCTGGTATCAAAAGGACAAAAATAACAAGTGTTGACAAGGATGCAGAGAGAAGGGAACCCTCACGCTCTGTTGGTGGGAATGTCAGCTGGTGCAGCCGCTATGGAAAACAGTATGGAAGTTCCTCAAAAAGTTAAAAATAAAACTACCAGATGATCCAAAAATTCTACTACTGGGTATTTAACCAAAGGAAACAAAAACACTAACTCAAGAAGATATCCGCGCCCCTATGTGCATCGCAGCATTATTAATGATGGCTAAGACATGGGAACAACCTGTGTCCATCAATGAATGAATGAGTAAAGCAAATGTATATTATACACACACACACACACACACACACACACACACACACACACACCACACACCACACACACCACACACATAATGGAATGTTATTTGGCCATAAAAAGAGAAGAAAATCCTGCCATTTGAAACAACATAGGTAGACTTCGAGAGTATTGTGCTAAGTGAATTAAGTCAGACAGAGAATGATAAATACTACCTGTTAAGGTGGTCAAAAGGTACAAATTTCCAGTTGTAAAATAAATAAGTCCTGGGGATGTAATGTACAGCGTGGTGACTACAGTTAATAATACCGAATTGTATATTTGAAAGTAGCTAAGAAACTATATCTTACACGTTCTCATCACAAGAAAAAAAGAATTGTAACTATTTGTGGTGATGGATGTCAGGCCAGACGGTGGGAAGGCAAAGAAGACCCTCCCAGAGGAGATTCATCAGGAGCGGGGGTGTGGACCAGTTGTTAGAGCACGGAGCTGGTTCTGGGCAGTGAGGAGATGATGCTGTAACTCACAGGACCGCTCGCTGGGTGCTGGGCTGTGCTCTAGAAAATGCAGTTGCTCTGGTACGAAGTGGAAGAGCTGGCATCTGACGGGCCATGGCCCTGGACCCAGGCCGGTTGGAGAGGACTGTCTTTAACCGCAGGTGACCCAAGAGAAAGACGACCATCCCGTTCTGAGGAACCACCTTCCAGCTGGCATTTCTCCCGACCACAGGGCTTCAGCAGTGGGACAAGGATTCCAGGTGTTCTTCTTCTCACCTACAGGGCCCCAGAGGGGTTCTTGGGCATCTCCTGAAAGGCCCCTGAAGACAAGGGGATGAGTGAGGGAGACTGCACTGCCTGCTAATCTGAGTAGGTGGAGCACTGCTGTCACAAAGTGGCTGTTGACAAAGGGGACTCGTTTTGGATGTACATGAGCTGTCAGGCCTAGAGACTTTCAGGTTATGAACATATGGGCCAACTGATGCTTAGAGAGGCTTAGTAAGAGGATCCCAGCCGTTCTTAACCTTCACCGCACATTACTAAGAAACTTCTAAAGCAGATGGATGCTGGGGCTGAAACCCAGTCCATCCGAATCAGTCTTTTCAGTGGGGCCAAGGAATCAACTATCTTTTAAAAGCTCCCTAGGTAAATCTCTATGTAACCAAGTTGTAAAGTACAGGACTGACCCAAGATAGATAAATAGATGGTCTATGATAGATAGATAGATAGATAGATAGATAGATAGATAGATAGATAGATAGACAGACAGACAGACAGATAGATAGATGCCCCATTTTATGGATTAGGGATATAAGGGTTCGAAATTCGAATGAGTAGCCCAAGGTCATTCAGTTGATAAGTAGCAGAATTATGTCAAATCTAGCTCTGATCGCTTACCCCATATTGATTTTACTCTACCTTGTTGCCTTGAGGATTCTGGAGAATGAGGAAAAAGAACCAGGACAGACAAAAGAGAACAAAAGATCCCCCCATCCCTCCCACCCCTCCGCCAAAGACTTCAGTTTCCTACCTGTTAACATTCTTGCAGTGAATAAAAGGGAGATTTCACACACACAAAACACTCCTGCATGCCTCCAAAAAGCCATCAAGGCCAAAGCAACAATTTCAAAAAAAAGTTTTTCTCCTCACTTCTTTCTAGCAGAAACTGTTGTCAAGCTCGACATACTGGAAGTATCACTGGGAGGTAGGCATTGAGCGACAAAGGGGAGAAAGCATGTGGCTCGTGTGGCTTAGAATACAAGCTAGTCACCCCTGTGCCAGGGCTCGCCGCTGCCTGGAGCATAGGCAGAGAGAGCGTGCGCCCCCTTGTGGGAGAGATGGTTGGTTCCGGGGCTGCTTCTGAG
This sequence comes from Pteropus vampyrus, assembly GCF_000151845.1. NCBI lineage: Eukaryota > Metazoa > Chordata > Mammalia > Chiroptera > Pteropodidae > Pteropus > Pteropus vampyrus. The sequence goes on along the minus strand of NW_011888944.1, from coordinate 2,438,522 downwards.
GCTTCAGACATCACCAGAGAGGTGAGGCCTCCCTGAACCAGCACCTTGCAAGAGACTCTAGGGCAGGAGCCCTCTGAGTGTCTGTGAAAATCTAAACATAACATTTCAAGGAGAGCTATTGAAAGTTTATAATGCACAGAGTCCTAAGCAAAGTCTTTCATGGGCACCCTCCCTCCACCACACACACACACCACACGCACTGTGAGGCTGGCAATATTCTCATTACAGTAGTGAGGAAACAGGCCCAGAGCCATGGAAAATTCACCAGCCCCAAGTCATAGAGGTGGGATTCAACTCTAGGAGGGAATTTCTAGTGATCCTCATTTGCTGCTAGGACCGTGGGGTCTGCCTGACTACAGAACTCTTGGCAGAGTCTATGACGGGGAAAACTGCGGGCAGGAAACTGAGTGTCGGCCAAAAGCCTGTTCTGGCACCCATCCCACTGTGTTTCCACATCCTCAACCTGTTCTGTAACTAGGCAGAAAAAAAGGTGAGCCTGAGGGGCACTTACCTCGGTGTCCCGCTAAGTGTTTAAAATTGGCTCTACAGGAGAAAGAAAGTCCTGGTCTGTGGCACTTGCCAATTTCCGTGGTGTAAACACTCCGTTGTGGCCAATTTTAAGCTACCAACTTGGCATGGACTACTTTGCCAATTTCCTGAAAATTTAACCTGAGCTACGTGAACTGGTTCCAGGACACCTATGAATTAATTCTATTCTAAGAAAATACTGCTTGTTCGCTAGAAGCTGGGTCTTCCTTCAACCCCAGTCCTAACTGGTCTGGAGTGCTTTAGCGTCCCTCAGTGGTGTCTGTCCGTTTTTCTTTCTTATAATGGTAATTCACTTCGGCTTGGCAGACCCACACGGTCTGCTTGTGTGACTGACATGAGTAACACACGCTAGTGAACGAAAGGTCTGAGTGTGATGGACTGAAGAGTCTTCGGGTGAGTGAAAGCCTAGACCAGAAGACCAGACATCGTAGGTGCCAACTGCAGAGAAGCTGCGAACCAGTGACGGTTGAGTTCGGTTGGTGAAAGAACAGATTAGAACTCTTAAAACTCAAAAAGTAGAATGGGAGTGAAGATGAGCTCCACACATGTATCTTGAGGGCGGATTGGGTGTTCCTGGCGAATCACAGAATACCAGGCTTCAAAAACCAATATGGAATCAAATAAATTATAATGGGACCACAATAAAAGAAAGAGGAGCAGGCTCGGAGCTGCTGTGCTTCCTCTAAAAACACTGGGTTGAGTTGAGTCTGGTCTTCCTAGGGCGGGGAGGAGGGAAGTACAAGTGCTGAAATGCGAAGTCTTTGGGTGGAAATCTGTGGAATGGTTCAAATGACTTCACCTTTCTAAGCCTCAGTTTCCTCGTCGGTAGAATGGCCACATTAATGTCAGTGAAAGAAGTTGCTGAGATGAATCGAGTGTGAGCATTTATCCACATTTTATTTCGAGTTTGTTGGCAAGGAGAAGACTTCAAAGAAAACTAGTTCAAAGATGTTCCTCGGAGAAGAAAACAAATGTGACTTAACAAACAGTTGAGAGTTTTCAAAGAGGGCTGTGTGGTTTAAAGACTATTAAGACAGCGTCAGGCTTAAAGAGCACTGCACCTTTGAAATCTGGTTAAAGGTTACTGGGCGCATCTAAGGAACAAGAATCAGCAGAGTGGAGTCAATCGAATGTCCCAGAAGGACTCTCGATTGTGTTAAAGTCCATCAGAAAAATACTCCAGCGCTGTATCAGCAGCGCTGGATCCTCCCGAAGGGCCGAAAATCACATCCGCCCACAAAGTTCTGCCCCAGATCAGGTTTGGAACGATGTCCCTTCACAGTCACCATCGCATAGGGCTGGCGTGAGGATTAATTGACGTGGTAACAGCAGCGAACGTATTCCGAGTGTTCATCCTGTGCCAGTATCGGTGGTGAGCCCTTCACATCCATTATGAAGTCATGTCATTCACCAGTTTAAAATTCTCTAGGGGCTTCTCACTGCACTTGAGACAAAAAAAACATCCCCTATCTTGTTGTCAAAGCCCTACATGACCCGATTCCATCTGCTACTACTCTGTCCCTTGCCCAGTATCCTTCATCTGCAATGACCTTATTCCTGGTCCTTGAACATTTCAAGTTGATTCCTGCCTCAGGCCCTTAGCACCAGCCTTTGTACCTGCCAGGGCCGCTCCTCATTTCCCATGACCGGCTTCCCCATGACATTGAGATACGAGAAAGATCTCCCCTAACCTGCAGGTTGCTATCCAGCTCATCAAGCTAGAAACCAACGAAGCCGAAATGCAAACCCAGCTGTGGCTCAACCCTTAATCATTATAAAAATAAACATCTTCAACTACCCTTCTTCTTTTATGTACTACACACTTAGTCTAGGAAATGAAAACAAATCTGCCTTTGCTTTAGACTTAAATTTGAATTAGTTCCTCTGACAGTCATTAGCCAAAGGGCTATCTACTCTTTATATAAGTCAACATTAAAAAAAAATGTCTACTGTAGGAGTGAATACACCTATAATTATATGAATATATCTTTTCTATGACTGACCTTGAAAATGAAGCTACTTAACAATTTGTTCATGCCATCCAACCCCTCTGCCCATCCAAGGTCTATCATCTCTTTCAAAACCAGGTTCAAGGCCACCTTTCTTCAGAGTGCTTCGTTGACTAGCTCAGCTATTCCAAACACCCTTCCATATATGCACACATTCATTTTCTTCCACTTTGCCCTTATTTCTACGTTATCCAACTACTCTTATTTCATCTTACATGTCACGTGTATGCTTAACCGATATGTTTCATCTTTCCAATTAGCATGTCGACTCTCTGAGACTGGGCCCATGCTCACTAGGCTTCCTGTCCTGGTCAAACCTGCCTAGGACCAACAGGATGAAATAGAACACCTGTATAGTTGATTACCTAATAGCGGAAAGTGTGAATATATAAATGAAAGCGCATTTCCTTCTCTCTTCATTCCTCGTTGAAAGTTCTGAATCGGGAAATAACACAAATGCTTTCTTTATTGCAAAACTCACTGTTTAAGCACCATTGTAAGTTATTCAACATATTTACCACTTCAGTGTATTTCTAAAAACATAAAATAGTACAAATTCAAATTTATGTTTAATTTTAAAAATCTTGGCCGTTACTCAGCCTTTTATTATTTTAACGGTTAACTGAATCTCACCTTTTCATTTCATTCTTGGTGCACAAAAAGAGTGTTGCAAAACATTTAAACACACCCTCTGTGCTTAAATCCAGAAAAGTACAATTGTCATGTACTTTAGTATTCGTGGTCTAAAATAATTGTCGATGAAAAAAATAAAATAAAATAATTGTCGATGAGTGTTTATATTTAATCATCTTTCAAAAAGGGGCGTGTCTTCTCTTTTTCCAACTAACTCTGATATCTCTTGAGTACTACGGTTCGACTCCGCGGAAACCATTCTTGAATTAAATCCGTCTAGCGAAAAAGATCTCGCTTTTAAAGAGCTGTCCCACTCAATCCGCGGCCTTCCCAAAGTCATATGAGAAGAGCGACCCATTTGACTGGAAGATATCCGATTGGTATCAACATTTTGATGCATGCTGGCGATGACCGGTAGGAAGTGTCAAGCCAAAGTTCAGTTTGTTTACAAAGGGACCAACATTGATGAATGTTGATATTCATGAGGCTCCCATAACCCCTGTACCATTCTTCCCAGTCCCTCCTCATTTAGTACCCTCCCATCACCGTAACCAGGCACATTCCATATGGAACAATAGGACTTTTGTCAGTTAGGATGCTTATTGGGATTCGTCTCATGTAACCAAAGGATAGGTAAGGACAAGTAGGTCTCAGGAAGATATGGGGTACACAGGGCCTTTACCGTCCATCTCTCATCCAAGCTTCGCTCTGTGGGTTGGCGGACTTTCTTTTTTCTTCTTCTGCCACAGACTGGCTCTGTCCACACGGCAGAGGCTGTGGTGGTTGACTGCCTCCTCCACACATCCACTGACACTGTTGCCAGCAGGAGAGACACTCCAGTGACCTTCCAAACTCCCGAGGATGGCTCTAACTGGTGCAACCTGGATTCAGGACATATCTCTAGACTATTTGCTATTGTTGATAGTCCTCTGTATTTCTCTAGTTTTCTACAAAGAAGTTAGTTGTGTTACCATTAAATTAAAGGCAATAAAATTGGATGCTACCCGAGATGGGCCAGCTGGCAGCCCAGACGGGTCCTCACGGCAATACTTCCATTGGCCGTCTCAGTGAGGGGGCCCAGCCTTCAGTCTCACGAGGGCAGAAGGTGAATGTTAGTACATGAAGAATGAATCTGAATCCTGTGTGGTTTCCAATTAACCAAGCTCTTTGAGCCTTATGTGTAAAAGCCATTCGTGGAGAGAGAGAGATAACCGCCAGGGGAAAGCTCCCTATGTTTGCTGACCGCCACTTTCACTTTCTACAGGCAGATCCGCAGGTGAAGCCAAACATGACCCAAAGGTTTCCTGATGGTCAGAGCGTCTGAAGAGGGATGGATTCGATGATCATGGTGGCTGGAGCTTAACAGCAAACGCATGCTCTCCAGACACAATGTCAACTCCAGACACCTTGGATTCCTCCCTTTCCTAGATGCTACGCCAGCATGCCCCCTCTGAAAAGATTCTTTATTCATAGGTAGATCATTCTTATTACTTGGGTATACAAATCTCTAATTACAGTCACTGTCTTCTCATCCCTTTCAGAATTTCTACCCAGATGACCTAGACTGGATTTGGGGCATTCAGATCTTATCGCACCAATGTCACAGATTTGCTTTCATTTCTAACTTTTTCCTAATTTCGTTCTGGGAGGTGTGGCTTTTAGTTTTCAGGGAATGTACCATCTAGAATATTCAGGAAACACACACACACACACACACATAAAGGCTATTTTTAAAATAAAAACAATGTTCCTAAAGACTAATTCTTCTAAATGCAAAGCACCTTTCCATCTTTATAAGCAAATAAGGAATATCTTCTATTTCAAGCAATCTGCCATATTGCCATCCCAATTATCAAAATAGCCAGCAACTCAGAAACATTAATAGCTACTGGCCATTTATCTTCAAAATAAATCTTACTTCTGTAAATTTCATTGCTATCAGTACCAGATTAACTATTAAAAGCAAGAAATGTGAAAAAAAGTAATGTTACCTGCATAAAAGGAGTATCCTCTTCGGGGGGGAAAAAAAAGTTCAAACAAGAAAGCAAGCAAGAAAAATATAACAAAAAGGCAATCAATCACTTAAAGAAACCATAAATGGCCAGCAGAGTTCCCCAAACATTGTAAAACATTCATGTTTTGGAATTTTCTCAGGATACCCACCACTTCTCTCAAAACCAAGAGCAATTTCTTCATAAAGTAGCAAATCTGGGTATGTGTTAATTAACAGTTTAATATTAATTGATGGTTGCATCACAGACTATTTCTAACAGAAATAAAATAAGCATATGAGCATTTACTGAGCTCATCATTTGCTGAAGTAAACGAGCATTTACTGAACACATTGCGTGAATCTAGTACCAAACCGGAGACCTGGTCTTCTGCCTTGATTCCCGGCATGACTAGAGACTCTATAACGAACTCTGACCCTTTTCCTTTCTTCCGCTCTTTCCTCAGCATGCAGAGCTTCCCCTCTCTCCTCGTCCAAACTCCAACTATTCCTAATAATCCATTTCGTCTCCATGACATATGACGAAGCATTGTCATTGACATGGCCTGGCTTAGTCCCTACAATCACCCTGTGTATTTAGACGTTATCTCCACTGTTCCGAGAAGGAATCTGTAATCTAGTGAGAGACGTTCTCAAATACGGGCTCCCCAACTCCAAAGTCTTATAACCACACTTTTGCTGCATCCTTCTAATCCAGGGGTTGGCAAACTTTTCCTCTAAAGGGCCACATGGTAAATGCTCTCAGCTTTGCAAGCCCCATAGTCTATTTCAATTCTGGCCTTACAGCAAAAGCAGCTAGAGACTAGAAATTAAACAAACCCAATGGAAGTGTCTATGTCCCAATAAAACTTTATTTATTAAAACAGGTAAAGCAGATTGAGCCTGTAGGGTGTAGTTAGTCTAGTCCAATGTTTTTCAAACGATGATCTATCAGCATGTGTTAAAGATCTGAAGCCTCAGGCCCTGCCCTAGACCTATCAATGAGAGACCGAGAACGGAGCTGGCCCTGCATTTTACCAGGCCCTCCAGGACATTCTGCTGCTTGCTGAGGTTTGAGAACCACTGCTAACCTTCCTGATTGAGCACGTGGGACTCTCCTATTACATAAAGTGTGAATAACTAAGGTGATTAATGTGCCCCACTGCACCAGAGAGCATCTCTCCTCCACCTCCTTCTGCAGTACCTCCGGGTGACCCATGCCCACACACCTACCATGCCCAAAGCACCCCTCCCCTCAGGCACTCTGACTGGCAGGGAACGAGGGCATTTCCAGTCTCTGCTACATGTACAGAACCACCCCTTCCCCTCTCCACACTACTACCTTCTCCCTGTGCCACTCTCATCGCCATGTCCTGACCCTAGAACAAGTGACAATTCTTTCAAGTTCTCACAGGGGGAAAAAGCAATCCCCTTCCCACATTAATTCTGTATAACATTCCACCTTACCACCCATTCCTCCTTCTTCGGCTATTTTATTCTGCAACAGAAGTAGAAAAATAGCTGAGACCATGGAGTTTGCTTTGGAAAGGCAAATAATACATCTTCTCCTCTCCCCGACCTTTACAGAAACTGTGAGTGGGGTGCTTTGAACCCCATCCCCAGAACGTGTTCCGTTATAGAAGAAGTGAACTTCCAAAGTTCGACTGGGCTTTGGGTTGATGAAGAGTCTTTTAGGAAATGATACTCATCAGTCTTTTGATGATGAAAGGCTGGGCCCCTGGCCTGGTTTGGTGAGGATGCCCTGGAGTTAGAAGGCCCTGGGGATGTGAGGGAAAGGAAAGGAACTACTCTGCCTAGTACACAGATGGGTTCCCTGGGGTTAGGAGACTCACATATTGTAAACCAATGTTTGCCTTTCATTGGATTAGTCCCCAGAAACAGGGTTTAGATTGGATAGGCACAGGGGGGTAGGCTGGACTGTAGAAAAGAGGAGGAATCACAGGAGCCAAATACTTGGCAGAAGTCTGTTGTCCAAGGGAACAAATGGCTAATACAAGGACTGCCATGATAACCGACCATTGTGCCACTCATTCCCAAACTGTAAAGTCTAACTTTCGCCTTAGCACGAGGCTTAGGAAATAAAATCAGCACTCAATCACGTTCAGAAAGAAAGTATTTCATCCTTGTTGGGATAGCCTGAATTCAGACACACACACGGTGGGGCAGGGGAACAATGGCAATTGTTTTTGAAGACTTTACCTCTTCCATACCCTTGCTATTATCAAATATTACATTACTCTTTCTAAAGAAACAGAGAACACAGCAAAGAGTGCTTAAATAGCTTTTTTTTTTTTTTTTAAGATTTAAATGTATGCTATTTTACCCCATACGTATTCACAATACTCATCTTTAGGACCTGTCTTGAGTGGAATGAAAAGCATCTTTGAACAGCCAAAGGAGTACAGACCAGTAACCCTCACTCTTTTCGGTGTAGCTAGAATGTTTTCTAAGACTATAATATTGTTCAAATTACACTGTATCCAGTACATGTGCACACACTGTAACTTGAACTCAAGGATACAAATATTATGTTTTTTCTCTTAGATTCAGTGTGTATTATTCAATAAGTCAATTAAAATACATTTTATAAAATCAACTGTGATTTAAGTTTTAATCAATTCTCACCTTATTACATTTTAAAAAATATTTTGTTTCCTATACGATGTTCACAAACATAAAATTATTTTCTAGTCACTGAACTAACTCATTTTTAGCAGCAAATACCTTATTTTCTTTTTTTTTTTACATTTGATCATTATGCCTAATTAAATTTGTGGAGTTTTGCTGAATTTTATGGATGATTCTTATTGAGTTATTCCCCAAAAGCCAAATAAATCTGATATATCTCTATATACTGAAAAAATACCATGCTCTCTATCATACTACACAGTTAATAAATAACATACATTTAGGAACATATATTACACTGTTGGTGATGAGGTAAGAAAAACACCTTGTTTTCATAACCAATTTTGAAAATGGATAAAACAATGATATCTTACATCGTTTTAATCATCATTGCTTTTAGTAATAAATCTTTTAAGATTCATTCCATGACTTTGTCTCTCTGCAGTCTTCATTATACTCCTCAAAATGCATGAGTTTTCTTTGATTTGAAACAACGAAGTCAAACTGTTTCTGAGGGAAAGTAATATCCAATTTGGCTAGTTCGATGATGAAAACAGGCTGTTAATTAAGTTACATGACAAACATTTTTCACACTCGTCAGTGTTACCTTGAATGAGCTGTACCACTAGCTGAAAAGTTATGGCAAAAACAAAATTAAGCCACCTAACGACAACGCCAAGCATTTTATCCAAAACTATTTATGAAAATGAAAAACATTTTGATTTTCTCCAAAGTTTGAGTATGTCAGGTTAAACATGAAACATTTCATTGGGGGGAAAAAACAAACAAAAAAGAAATCTATTTCATGATCATTTGATGTCTTGATAAAACCTATTTAGTATATTTCCCAGAAACTGGGGGGAAAAAAAAAAAAGAATAAGGACTAAGTAAACAAACCCTTTAGCAAGTCAGGTGGTTTTCAATTCTTTGCTTTCAACAAAATTGGAGGGCCTAATGGAATAATCAGCTCACAAATCATCAGAC
>NW_011888944.1:2416513-2427883 GCF_000151845.1 Pteropus vampyrus | reverse complement strand
TTTTTTTCTCGCGGTTTATTTTGCATCCGCTCCCTTGAAGATTTCTGTGCGGTAAGATTCATTGTCCTGTGGACAAATTATCGATAGTCGAATCAAATTATTTCCAGTGTGCACTGCTGGATTGTGGGGGGATGGGGTGCAAAGTCAAGGAGGTAGAGCTGGACGTTGAGAAGGTGGATTGCGGAGATCGGGACTTTAGTTTCCAACCAGTGACTGGTTTAGGTAACAGGCCAAGTCCCTTCTCTAAAGTGAGGAGAGAACGGAACTTAGCCATTCAGTGGGGAGAGGATGGAAAAGAGGTGACAGCAGATAAATGAAGTGGAAGGACAGAAAGAAGAGTTAGAGGCTGGAAAGGGGGCGGGGCTTTGTCCCAAATGTCAGAGTGAAAAGGGTGTTAGCAGGAACCAGGTCATCTTGAGCAAAGAACATCAAGAGGAACAATCTTGATGAGATGCATGGAAAGCCAGTAGAGTCTGGACTTCTGGAAGCAAGTGCAAGAAGCAGGAAGCTTCTGTTGGAAACAATTGGGAAGTCGTTGAGTTTTTTGGTATGTTGGTGTTTGGCGCAAAGGGGGTGGCGATTGGTTGGTTGGTTTTGGCTTAGATCTGGTTGGGTCCATGGGATAGGAGTTTTGATGGGGCGAGGGTTTTCTCCTAGCGTGTTTGGCTGTTCTGAGGAGCCTCGTTTCTTTAAGAAATGGGTGTTTGCAGTGTCCACCAGTTCTTCTCCGTGACTTGCTATCCACCAGGCTTTGAGATGATTTGCACACAATTCTCCTTCTTCCTCTGGGAAAGCCTTAGTGAAAACCTAGGGACATCTTTCCTTAAAGGGCTCTGTTCCCCTCCCTCTTCCCCCCGCCCCATGTAGACAAGAAGTACAACGACCTTTTCAGGGTATTGGAGTTTTTTCACCAAGAGAATTCCGTTTACTTGGGATGTGTGTCATCGCAGGAAGTATATATTTTTCTCACTTTGTTTTAGGGAATATGCACAGCCACCTTTTTTAAAATAATGACGATTGCTTTTTTTTCTTTTAAATGGGAGATTAGACACAGCCAGGTAAATGTTACCCAGATAAAGCTGGTTATTTGTATCCTGCAAGCAGAGGTTTTAACTTTTGCTGTTCTCAGAAGCCTGCAGATCTCTGTGTTATTGTGTATACAAATTGAAGATTTAAATGTACTGATGAAGAGGCTACAATAGATAAGGCTCAGCTTTATCTTCATCTCATACATTTAGTACAGACCCATTTATTACTATGTGTCTGTAACATCCCTGCCAGTGCCTCTCAAAGTGGAGACTTAAAACCTTTCTTGGGTAGAAGGAGGTAAACACAGTTGTTTTTTGTTTGTTTGTTTGTTTGTTTGTTTTTGACAGTCTAATGAAAACTAGGACTTTCTCCCGGGAAAAATGCACAGGTACTTATTAAAATGATGATTTTGTGGTTCAAAATGGTCAGCCATCGGCAATTTCATGTGACTCAACCTACTACATAGTTTCGGGCAGTTCGGGGACCACAATTAAAACAAGGACCCTGTGTTAATGTTTGAAGCTAGAAGACAATCGAACTGAAACGATACCCCCTCCCCGACAGAGGAGGGCCGACTCCTGCATATGGTCTCATGTTCTCTCTCTCTAAAAAGAAAGTAAGTTTGAAAGTCTGAAAAAAACGTGTAAAGCCAAAGTCGTCTTTAATGTGAACTTAACATTACTGGCAGTGGGCTGCATGGGCCAGGGCAGAAGTAAGAGCCTCCCAGGCAAAGGAGCATCGCATCAGTGGAATCCTCAGGTCTCGCCTGTCAGGCACACCGTGGGATTTAGACTTCTTGTGGTAAGGTGCTTTTGATGTTGAACCCTGAAGATCGACTGTCAAACTCCAACCTGTATGATGTGGGGTATAGGGTCGTAGCAGTAACAGGATTGTCTGTCACGTGCGTCGCTAAGAATCAAGACATTCGATACCTACCAGGTGCTCTCCAAGAGCCACACTGTCATCCAGCCTGATGTGTTCAAAGCAAGATGAGAGCTACCAAAGTCGGCTGCCATGCCAGAAGACCATAGAACCCCTCAAACTGGCCTGGGGTTGTCGGTGGTCGCTAACCAACCAAGAGAGCGATCCGAGGGGATCAGCCCTCCCACCCAAAGAGCCTCTGCTGCAGACTCCCACTTCCGGTCCTTGGAGCATGCAGAGAGCTCGTGAAGCCCTTAGAGAGCTTGTGAAGCCCTGCTGGCCCCTTTGCACCGATTGGCAACCGGAGAGTGTGGGCGAAGGGTCGAGTGGCCCGTCATTCTGTCTCAGGCAGGGAAGTCACTGAGAAAGTGAATATGGCTCTTCTCTTCCTGGGCAATAAAGGCCGGTTTTTGGATACTTTCTCAGTTATAAATGACTCCTGGTCACTGTGATTACTGTCTTTTTTTTTTTTTTTTTTTCCTTTTTAAATTTGAAAGTAATATTAAAGAGAGAAGTATATAAAGTTATTCACCCAACAAATATTTATGATATATCAGGCACTGTTTTAGATGCCAGGAACAGCAGGGAACAAAAAGGCCTTGCTGTTATAGAGCTTACATCCCAGCAGGGAAAAACAGACAATAAGTAATGCGTGATGGGTCCTCTGGAAGGAATAGAGCAGGATGGGGGTGAAAAGGATTGCTGATTTGTTTTGAGTGCTTTCAGGGAAGATTTCAGGAAGATGCTGTTTGAGCCATCACTGAAGGAACTCGTCAAGCTGCAGCTATCTGGGGCTGAGTATTCCAAGTAGAGACCACAGCAAAAGCAGAAAGCCTGAGGCAGGAACTACTGGGGAAAGTGGAAGGAGGTGGGGTACGAGTGTCTCTCTCTCCCTGCACACAGCTGGCACAGCTGGCACAGCTGGCAGGCCTCAGAATCCAAAGTAGGATTTTGGCTTTCACTTGAGTTTAGAAGCCATTTGCAGGTGTGCATTAGGACGTGCTCTGACTTGCACTTTAAGTGGGTCGACCGTGTGTAATTGTTAATAGTGTCCCCTTCACACTTAGTCTTGATCTGGTTTGGACAATAAATTATATGGTTGCCCTGATTTTAGAAGATTTACACTAGCTGCTGTGTGGAAAATAGATTTCAGGTGGGCAAAGGTAGAAGCAGGGAGACAGGTTACCGTAATCTAGACAGGAGATGAGATACCTTGGACCGGACTGGTAGCAAGAAGTGGTCAGATTCTGGATGTACTGTGATGCTAGTGCTGACACCATTTGCTAATGGTTTGGATGCTAGTTGGAAGAGAAGGGGAGGAGTCAAGAATGACTTAAAGGCTTTTGGCCAGAGGACTAGAAAAGGAGAAAGAAAAAAAGATTCTCAGAAACATAATGAAATCCATATTTCTCTAATCACCAGACTTTTTACTGAAAGAACTTGGGAACAAGGAGAATACCTGTTGTAGTTCAAATTCCAGCTTGATGTGGAGTGACTAGCATGCTGAATGCATTGTGATGCATGAGCCCAATGTTTCTGAGATTTGGGAATACTGGCAAGAAATATCTTTTACAGTTTTGCTGAAAATCATTGAGAGAGAGGATTAGTTTTAGTTCACATTGATTTGGGATAAATGGAGAAGAACATGAGAAATGAACAGGACTTTCTCGTGGGATCGAAAATAGGAATCGGCAAAAGCCTGAAAACTGGAAGAGATAAAAGGGCCTCACAAAGGGATAAAAATTTCATCATCTGTGTTGGGGATAGTTGCCCAGTCATCTCAACTAACAACCACTTTTTAATTGCTTATCTGCCAAGCAGTGTGATAAGCTTGCCAGAAACAAAGACTGAGGGAGTGGGGTGGAGCAGGCTTACACTTCAACGGGAAGATGAATATTGCTCCCTCCCCAAAATGCAATGCAGTGCCAGACTTTCTGGGATGATAGTACATATAGAAGACTGGAGGAACGTGGGAGAAGGACCATGTGAGCCTACCTTGGGTGTGAGGATGACTGCACAGATTAGGGTGAGCGCTGAAGGTGAGAAGTTTGCCAAATGGACAAGTAGAGGGGATGGTAGGTGCAGAAGATCAAAGGCATGAGAACTTACTATGGGAGTATAAACTTTGTAGGGTAAGGGAGCAAATGGCAGAAGATGAAGCTGTACAGGTTTGTTTAAAATCATTTGGGGTCACTCAAACTCATCTATGTTAAAAGCCACATAAAAGAAAGACGTAAAGAATGTGAGCGTTGGGAGCAACTAGGAACGGAGTGTGCCATCCTGATCAAACATGTCTCTTAGGCAGTGTCCTTTTCAGTAGAGATGACGTAATGTGGGTTCTCTCTCCTGCTTCCGTTATATCAGTGGTTGTCGGCCTCAGCACTGTTGGTATTTTGGGCTGCACGGTTCTTTGTTGTGGGGAGATCCCGCTGTACATTGCAAGATGTTCAGCAGCATCCCTCCCCTCTGAGCACTAGATGCTAGCAGCAGCATCCTAACTGGTCTGCAGACATTGCCAAATATCCCCTGGGGTGGGCCTTGGAGGAAATGACTCCCAGACACTGCTGTACATCAAATGCCTAGTTCCATCGGTCGTCCCTCCATCATTTTTCTTGGATCCGTGCCTTTCAGCCCATTTCCGCCACCCCAATACAGACCTTCATTACTCTAGTTATTGCATTTTTTTCTAAGCATATTTTGTGTCTCTACTCTTTCACTGTAGGAGGATTAATCATCAGAAAGCTATCACATATCACTCTGCTTATATGTGTAATAAGTTACCATTCTCTACCCCACAATTCCAAACTTCTTATATAGGTGCTTGAGTCCTTCCGGCTGCTGGCCCCAAGCTATGTCTCCAACCTCATTTCTCTACTTATCTGTATTCTCTTCTCCAACGAGATTGGACCTGACAATTGGGGGTGCCAAAAATGCTCCCAACCGCACATTTTTTTCATCTACTTGCTCTTTGCTTATATCATTGCCTCTACCTGCAAGGCGGTCTTTGGGATTCCCAGCTGCATTGTGAAACTTGAAGGTCCCACTCAAATGCTTCAGTCTCAACCAAGGCTTTCTTCCTCTGCCTGTCTCCCTTTCTTTGCTCCATATCCTCTAATGGTGACATTTATTGATGTCTTATTTCCTAGTCCCTTGTGTACAAATGAGAGGTATGTCTTTCTTCTTTGTACTCCTCATATCTCCAGACCTCTTGTCTTAGGCAAAATAAGCAGTGTTTGAATGTCTGAATTATCCTAAAGCAGGACTATCACAAGCTATGAAACTTTGTTGCCTCTGCTTCTCTAAAAAATGTTAACACTAAAAGACATTCAGATCCCATATGGTCTGTACCGAGATTGTGTAACATTGGAGATATGCAACATTTGTGTCTTTTTTTTTTTTCCCCTCTAGCCTGCCTATCAGAATTTGAGACAACGTGTTGACAACTTTGTTGCAAACCACTTAGCAACTCATACCTGGAGCCCCCACCTCAATAAGAACCAACTAAGAAACAACATCAGACAGCAAGTGCTCAAGTAAGTCTCCCGGTTATAGAGTTCCCAGGCGGGCTTGACAATGTCACAACTTCCTTTGCCTGAAAACAGAGATGTTACTCAGAAATTCGTGTCGCCTCCTGCTAATTTTGTCGAGTTTGGGGTAGCTACTTCATATTGTGATGCAGTGTGATTTTTAGAGTGGGCTCTAATCACTTCACATTTCCCCCCTAAATTTTAACAATCTGATTTCTCTGGAGACCTTTGGAAATGTTAAGAGAAGGGAATGACAATGTGACTTTTTAAAAAAAAAAAAAATGCCTAGATGTAATATTAATAGATCGTAAATGCCAGATTATCCTGTACAGTTTACATTCACAACTATTTTCTTGGCCCTAAAAAAGTAAGTTTTATTTTATGAAGACATTACAGGTCACTGAAATTAAAATATTTTCTCCTGATTTCGAGGCCATGTCTTCTATCTTCTAAAACAGCCCATCCCCTTTTTTTCTTTTGCTTTTAATTGTGATTTTAACTCTGCTTTTTACTGGTGATAGAGCCAAAAAAAAAGAGGACACGTGCATTTGGACCTGTCAGAGCCCTTTTTAGATGAACGTAAGATAAAGAGAATGAGAAGAGCTGGAATGTTTAGAGGGACCCAAAAAAAATCATATTCCCCCCAAAAAAGCAGATTTACAACATTATCTTGTTCTTGAATATAAATATTTACTAAGACAAAAAGATTTGGACCTTCTGTCCCTTCTTCAGCCTCCAGAAAAGGTGACTAAGTTATTTAAAGCGCCTAGTCTTCCTGCCGTGACAAATATTTATGTTCAGGCACATCTTTTAGAATGAAATGTGGCTTTTAAACAATTAAACAAGTCTGTCTTATACCGGACATCTCAATTTCTTCTCGTCCCGTGGGAACCCTGCAAGTGCTACCCCATGGACAGTGCTGACCCGCAGGGAGCCCCGCAAATAAAACTTCACCCCCTGACTCAAAGACCCATTTAGCCTCAGGCAATACTGGAAACCATGAACCTGGGGGCTCAGACCGTGTCTCTTTGTGAAGAAGTGAAGAGGGAAATTTAACAGTAACTTCGTTCTCTGCGTTTTAAAAGATATTCCAGGAACCTGTCAGGAGTCCAGGTGAGATGGAAAGATGCTGTCAGAGGGGTCGTTCCTGAGCAAGCAGAGGCAGAGGGCTCTGTCAGTTTACCAGGCCTGGAAGGTTACTCACTTCCAGGCCTTTAGGAGAACAATAACCAAAATAGTAGGGGGTTGGGGGTCAGGGATGGGGGGTGGGCAAGGTCACCCACACTGTCACCCGCACGTTACCAGAACATTACCGAGTACAGAGCTTTCGCTCAACAATTTGCATAGCTGCCTTCGTTTTCACAAATGATTCCATTGTGTTAAAAGCGTGTTCGCGTTCTTTTCTTTGCTTGTAGAGACTAAATGGAAAGCACGTTTCCCAGAATTACATTTGCTCCTTAGCACACAAACCTGTAAAGTAGGGAAGCAGTCATCTGTTCTGGTCTTTTAAGGGAACTAAACTCAGCCTTGCCGGTGTAAAATCAGACACTTACAATTCTTGTTGTACCAGTACGAGACACTTCACAGAATCGGTGTTTGGCAAGGAGTTCTGTGCACATCAGTGCAAGGTTCTTGTGGCCCTCAGTGATCACCACTAGACTTCCTGTGGGGGACAAGGGCCCTCCCCTAGACACGTCATAGAATGGGGAAGCACCGTCTCTTAGTGCTTTTCCTGAGTCATATGTAAATTTTCTTCTAGTGATATTTATTTTTAAATGAACTGTTCTCTTAAATTCCATCAGTAAAGTTTTACATTACTGATAATAACATCTTAAAGCTTCCCTAAAGAGCCTATTTAGTCGTGTGTAACTAATGGTATATGGTCGCACTGGCCCCTATAAATACAATTCCGAACAGTTTCTCATACATATATTTTGAGAACCACTCAGCTGAGTCTGTTTTGTTGAGACATTTTTATAGGACAAAAAGTCTTAATATCAGCAATTTTGGATGGCTCGACTTAATAGCTAATCTGCAGACTCAACGGGGGCAAAAATCTTATTCTATTTATGTATTCATTTGTACAACAGAATCTAAAAAAGCTAGATAGCTCAGAAATAATGACCTTAACTGAACAGGATTTAAAAGGAAGATAAGGAAATAGCTTGAACCAGGGCAGTGCAGCTGCTGGCATTTTGGCTTTGCCCTTGAACCTAGAGTGTGGCTTCTCCAGTGAGGTAGCTGTGGCTCATGAGCCCAGAAAGAACGTGTGGTCATTAGCACTGGCCTCCAGTTTTATTCACGATCGGGGCTGACCAACCACTGTGACAAGACTGAAATAGACCAGGGGCCAGAATATAGGCAAGCAGAGAGACCGAAGCAGTAATTTGGGCGGGTGGGTTTTATTTATTTTATCTTTGTACTTGTGCGTTAAATCAAAACACTTTTAAGATGGATTGTCCTTGTTTCTTTTCTACCTGCTACATTTTAAAGACACTTCTAAGATGTAACAGTGTTTGCAGGATTGCTTTATACACACACACACGCACACACACACACACACACACACACACACACATTAGAGCTTTAAAAAGCAGGTTACCTACTTTGCACGGTGTTGGCTCATTTTTCTCTATGGCCCACATAAGTAGAATTATAGTATCACCAGCCATAGGTGCCTCAGGAAATGAAAATCAACTTCATCTTCCACTCCTGACAGAGCCGCACTCAAAAATAGCTTTTAACGCGTACGGAGGGGTTCCTCAGGCACTCCGCAGAGAGCCCGAGGCTGAGAGTCTGGAAGGGACCGGCACCCCGCTCTGCCCGCACTGTCCAGGGACCTTGTCCTCAAGTTCTCTTTTAGGAAGAAACAAGGCTTAAGTGCATTTCTTAAAATACATGTCCTCTTATTTTGCTCAGACACCTTTGTGACTTTCCGTGCATGTGGGACTTAGGTGCCCTGTTTGCTCCTCGGTCTCTTGTCTGTGACATTTCTTTAAGGTCTTTCTTCTCCTGTATGGAACTCAAGACTCGGCTCAAGTGTCTTCTCCTTTGCGAAGCATTCCTAGATTATCCCAGACACATCTAATAATTCTTATTCCACTCCTTCTCTACAGTAGTGTGTGGTATGTCTTAGTGCCTGTCATCTTGTATTTTAATTTTTGTATCTGTCTCCCTTATCAGAACAGGACCAGGTTTGATTTGTAGCGAGTCCATGGCCTGCATGGTGCTTGTTACTGTAGAGAACACTCATAATTGTGAAATGAATAAATCATCCAGTTTTTTTATAGCAAGGAGATAATCAAAAGGAAGCCAGAAGTCTTAAGTTTTATTTTGGTTCTAAAGTTTTCTTTATTGTTCTGTATTTTTTTTTTTTTAAGTTTGATGAAATTACACTTTGTGTATATTCTTCAGTTTTTCTGGAGTCTCTGATATTTATAAAAGGCTTACATTTTTCTGTTTAAAAATAAAGGTGCAGAATCCATTGATTTATTTTATACCCAAAACTCAACTGTAGTGATCATTTATTCCAGTGTGCCATGGGCAGGATCAGGGTAAGATAAGCATCACCTATCGGCCTGGGCTCTGGATCATGTACTGTGTCTAGTTCTGAGGGTGTTTTGTTTTTCGTTTTGGCCACTTCAGTGTTTCCACTGGTGACACAGTGGCGGACAGATGACAGCGTTTTTGCAGCGCGGCGTATCTACGTGCCACTGTAGTGTGAAACTCATTTCCCATTCCCTCTTCTTTCTACATCCGAGCAAATGGATTGGAGTCGAACGTATATGTAATAGATACAGTTTCACTTAAAAGTAAGTAATGCAGATAATATGAAATTATTATTTTTTTTTTTTTTTAACTTTCTGTAAATCACCCTGTGTTTCAGATCAGGAATGTTGGAGTCCGGTATTGACCGAATTATTTCTCAGGTTGTGGATCCAAAGATCAACCACACATTCAGACCTCAGGTGGAGAAAGCTGTGCATGAGTTTTTGGCCACACTAAACCACAAGGAGGAAGCGAGCGGCAGCATGGCCCCCGACGAGGAGAAACCAGACTCTTCCGCCGTTACACAAGGTGCTTCGCTTTGGCTCTTGGTCAGCTGCATTGCTTTTCCTCCTGAACTAAGTATCACATAAGGACCGTTTGGTTTGAAAACACTTTTCTCCTTGGCCACTGTAGCAAACTGTATATTATTATAAATATCACTCGAATTCCTCAGCTGGCATAACTTTTTTTTTACATTAGTACAAAATAATAGGCATTTCAGTAAGGTATTGGGGGTATATGTATGTTTCAGCAGAGGGAATAAGTAAAATAATTAGAGACGGTATTCTTTTTCTAGAAACTAGACTGTTCTCAGGTTTGCATGGCGCCTTTCTAAGATCCGGCATTAGAGAAGTGGAGGACTTAGTGCGTGCTGAGAACTGGCCCTGGTACCTGAAAGTCTCCAGGTGTGTGAGTGCTCCACACAGCACGGGCAGCGTATAGAGATGACAGTGGGACGTGGCACTGATTCAGCCGGGGGTTGACCTCCTGCATAAATGTATTCTAAAACTTGTCTTTCCCTCGAAGGTGTCCCCGCTCCTGGGCCCAGCGCTAATGTAGCCAACGATGCCATGTCGATCTTAGAAACCATCACTTCTCTTAACCAAGAAGCTAGTGCCGCCAGGGCTTCGACAGAAACGTCGAATGCTAAGACCAGTGAGAGATTATCCAAAAAACTCCCATCTCAGCCAAGCACTGACACTAGTACTGAGAAAGAGAGAACTTCAGAGGACGTGGCCGACAAAGAAAAATCTCCACCCGACTCTGCAGGGGAAGGACAGGAAGCAGCCCCCAAGTCTGAGGAATTTAGTGATCTCCCTTGTCCGGTCGAAGAAATTAAAAACCACACAAAAGAGAGTAATAGTTCACTGCTGCTAAATAAGGATGTTCAACAGGAAAGCAGTGACCAAAAAAATAAATCAACAGACAAGGGTGAAAAGAAACCAGACAGCAACGAGAAAGGAGAAAGAAAGAAAGAAAAGAAAGAAAAGCCTGAAAAGAAATTCGATCACTCGAAAAGGAGTGAGGATATACAAAAAGTAAAAGATGAAAAACAGGCAAAGGATAAAGAAGTAGAATGTTCCAAACTTCCTTCAGAGAGAAACAGCAATAAAGCTAAAGAAGGGACAAAAGAAGGTAAAAAGTTGCAAAAATATACAACAGTTTAGAGAACAGAATGTCCATTGGGGGGACTATCAGATTTGCCTTTAAAATGTTAATCAATTTTATTCTTGTATTTCAAAAGCCTGAGAACATATCTCCTTTTTGCTATGAAAAAGAGCCACAAACATTTGTGTTTCTTTTGTGTGCTAGTGTACCAGTTCACAAAGTAAATGAACAGAGAAGCTCTAAACCTTATGATTTTAACTCATAGCTTATTGTCCTGCATTATGCCAAGCAACTTCATTCATAGTTGTATATCCTAATCTTGAAAATATTAGATAGTAAATATTGCAGTTACTTACATAAAATTCGCTTTTGTGTCATTTACATCAGAAATTAATTGTTTCGTTATTTTTACAGGATAACGGTTTGCCTTTGTATTTCCTGGAAGCAGCTCTGCTTTATTTGATAGTGGTTGCTAATGAAAGATTTTTAATTCTAAAGTGGAAGTTTTCGACATATATTTAAAGCAGAAAATCTTAAATATATTTTAGGAATTGGGTTCTGCCTGTGTTCTTATACGAGATGGTTTACCTTCTGTGTTTTATTGTTTTCCTGAAGATTGCTCTGTGATAGAGTCTGATGTTGATGGACTTACAGACATCACAGTTAGCTCTGTCCATACCAGTGACCTTTCATCGTTTGAAGAAGACACTGAGGAGGAGGTTGTAATGTCTGATAG
>NW_011888944.1:2404660-2415613 GCF_000151845.1 Pteropus vampyrus | reverse complement strand
TCTCCCATTTGTCATTCGTTTTTTTAGTATCCATTAAAAAACTGAATACCAACCCAAGAAAGCAAAACACGCCCCACTTTCCCTGTCTGTCCTCGCCAGGTCAGCTCCGTAGTATGTCATGGGAAGAATTCCACTCAGCTGTGAACTCTCCTTTCTCCAGCCAAAATCCTAATTCTAGACGCTTTGGGGTCTTTCAAGTTTTTCCCTGGTCAGGGCTAGATTTTATATGTATGGGATAAAAAAAAATAAGATGGCTGTTTTGAGAGTACCGGGTGGTAGGAAGTGAACACCTTGTTCACGACATCTTCTTCTTGCTGTGTCGGGGGAGCACTCGCCTCCTGCAGGTGGAGGGGTTTAGTGTGTACTTGGTGGAGGGCCAGCTACTGATTCTCGCCTCGCCTCGCCCCGCCCGTTAAGAGAGACTCACGGGCGGTCATAAAAATCTCCAGTTTAAAGTACGGCTTCAAGTGAATTTGTTCAGTTTAAAGCATTCACGTCAACTCCACCGACACACGAATATTTTCCTATTTGTCAAGAAAACAAATAACTATAAGGTTTCATTTTTCTTTGCTCTCTTCTTTTACGTGTGAGAAGTTGATTGTTAAATAAATTAAGATGTGGAGTATAGCCTTTAAAAATGTCAATTTCTGGGGAAAAAAGGTCAATTTCTGAATTTTTACGTATGGATATTTCCCTGTGGGACCTAGAAATGAACTTGAACTACATCGATACTGCTTTTGCTGCTCAATGTTGATGAAACTTGATGCTGATATTTAATACGGATTCACAGAGCACTCCTCTTTCCATTGACTTTCTTCCAGATGAAGAGAAGAACAAGCAGAATAAAACAAAAGCTCAGACCAGTGATCCTAGCGAAGGAAAAGCAAAAACTGTACGGCATGCTTACGTTCACAAACCGTATCTCTACTCAAAGTATTACAGCGATTCTGACGACGAGCTCACCGTAGAACAGCGGCGACAGTCCATCGTAAGCCTCGTCGATTGTTGCCTTTCGCGTTTAATCCGTGACAGACTTGACTAGTCCGAGTACGAGGTACTCGTGAGCATATGGAATCGTGACTTAGGCCCTATTTTCAGGAACCTTGTCATGTAACTAGGCAATATAGACACAAACGTGTGTCAGAGGTGTTCATGTCATCATGATTAATAGTAGTGAAAAACTGTTAAGAACTTATGTGTTTCATGGTGTGGAAATGTTTGAATCAAGTATGAATCGAGGCATACAAGCATATGGCGTGCAGCCGTGAACGTAGTATTAGAGGGAAGTACAGTTCACATATTTACTGGATGTGAAAATACTTCTCATAAGATCTGTCATTAACAACAGCTTTTTAGGGAAAAATTATTACCTCATCATACGTGTACATCAGCTTTAAGACGACTTAGAATTTCAGAAACATTAAAATGTGAAGATACGGTCATCTTTGAATGAGAAAATATTATTTCTTAGAAAAATGATTTCAAGGAAGTACAGTACGCTCAATGCTAATAGTGGCTTAACTCACGACAAGCTTACTTGGTCAGGAGTTATGCCTAAGGCACTTTGAGACTTTCAGGGATGGTGAGAGTGACACACAATAACCGGATTCTCCCTGGCTTTAAAATTCAGCAGCAGAAAGCCCTACGTCTAAAACCTAGGGCCTGAGAGTGTAACCAGCATGTCACGTTTGTTGTGGGACTGGCCTGTCACTTGAATCTGCATTTCAGCGTGCTCTTTTAAGAGTAATTGAAAAATTATGAAGACCTACTTATATTCACTTGATGGTCATGGGTATTTTCCTAGCTATCCTTCTCATTGAAGCAACCAGTTTATTAAACCACCATTTCTCAAAATGATACTTTTCCCATTCTTTAATGACATTCTAAAAGAGGAATGGAAAATTTTTTCTTTCTCTTGTGTTTTTCTGGTAGCTTCCAAATTCCACGTATTCTGGTAGTGTATGTGCGCTTGTGCAGAGCCCATTAATTTGTGAGAACATTTGAAAGGCAAACATTTTTTTCAAGAGTCTTTTGCTTTTGCCTGATAACCAGAATAATTGTGAATATTTTATGGTTTTAGGCTAAAGAAAAAGAAGAGAGGCTTTTAAGAAGGCAAATTAATAGAGAGAAACTTGAAGAAAAACGAAAACAGAAAGCGGAAAAGACAAAGTCTTCGAAAGCTAAGAGCCAAGGTATTAGAGATGTTAGCTTTATTATTTTAAACTGTCTCATACACTCCATTATTTTCTGGATATTTATATTACTTATGAGATAGGATTATAAAGTATAATGATCTAAATTATATTTCAGTAAAGCTTTTATTTTAATTATGTATTTTTAGGTGTGAAAGATTTCCTTTTTAATCGAATATGCTTGGTCACTTTTTATTATTTCTGAATCTGTATTAAATATTCTATCAAGTACCAGCTTACACAGCTCACATAGTAGCAATTCATTTTCCAATGGCCACGGAATGAATTATCAGTGGAAAATGGATTGTTAACTAGTGAGTAATCAAGCCTTGCTGGCGATAGTAGTGGAATTAATCTATACTTTATATTAATTACAGTGCCAAACATTTGTGTGCAATATTTAATTGAACAAACTTGAACTTCGCCTGCACACTGATCCTGTGTAATATACAAATACATATACATATGTAAGCATTTGAAATTAAAAAACGATGACTTCTCCATCTAAAGTATTATTTTTATTCCAGTACAACTTAAGGATATGAAAGCCATTTTGCATTTTTACAGTGATTAGAAAAACTTAATGAAAAATAAGTAAATATTACACCATTTAGAAAACTCTGTTCTGAAATACAGTTTATCGGTTGCTTCTTTACTAGGCAAAAATAGTGTGGACTTAGAAGACTCATCAGCAAAGAGTTTGGAACCTAAAGCCCCCAGAATTAAAGAAGTCCTTAAAGAACGGAAAGTTTTAGAGAAAAAAGTAGCCTTAAGCAAAAAAAGAAAAAAAGATTCAAGGTACATGTTTTACCTGGCTCCGTTCCCGTTGTAACATTCTCGCGGCGTGCTTTCAGAAGTGAGCCTCTGAAAACGGCAGTGAAAGCCAGGCCTTGCATGTGGATGTTGTTGCATGTTTATTAAAGACCGTAGGTTTCGTTTTTAGTATCATAATTCATTGTATTAGTGTCTCTAATATTTCAAAGTGTTCATCTTTTTCCGGGGGAGTCCCAGACCTTTCTGATAATTTCAAAGGAAGTTTTGGACTCTCTCCCCAGGAAAAAAATGCACATGCATCAACACATAGCTGTCCCTAGAGCTTCAGAGGGCGTACGGGCCCTCCAGACGTACCCAGGACGTGTCCCTGTTCCAGACATTCGGTACCCCATGTTTAGTGATCGCCTCCATTTTCCAGTCTTTGCAGGCGATTCTCTTCATTGTATACTGTGCTTCTCTCCATGAGCCAGAGGTCTGAGCCGAAGTCTTTCTTAGCACTACGTTATCCTAGTTAATTCTAGAAGAATGGGAAAGCTGAAGAGACAGAGTGGCTATGAAGGCGTGTGAGCTGTGGGCTGCCGTTTCCTGTCCCATCAAGATGCGATTATGTAAATTTATCACAGACTTTAAGATAGCTAAATCACTAATTTGCAGAGCTCAGCAAAAGGAATCAGCTCTCAATTTCCTTATGGTACCTTCTTCCTATTGATCTGAATATAAGACTGCCCTGTTTGCTTAAAAGATGGTAAGACTTTCAGAATATAATTATAACTCATAAAATATTCAGTTTAGAGCAACAATTCAGGAATTGCTGTTTCCGGAATACTTTAGCACCATGTCATAGAGTACTCCGTGTCACACTGGGGATCATATTCCAGTCATGACTAGAACAGGATTTCAACTGACGCATAGCAAGCCTCTAGTTGTGGATCAAGTGTTTATAGAAAAGGAAAGCTAAGCTGCTTCTTTTTAACCTTCCTGAAAATTTCTTCATTTGACTCAAAGTTCATAGTTGACTTTTTCCCCCACATAGGAATGTTGAAGAGAATTCTAAAAAGAAACAGCAAGCTGAAGAAGATTCCAAAGAAACCCTTAAAACAAGTGAGGTGTGTCTTAATTAATGCATGCCCATTTTAAACGCTCTTTTGTCAGATACAGGCTATTCAGTCCTTTGGGGTAAAACTTAGAATGCAATTTGTTCTTTTCCAAGTGAAAAATCCTCACGTTCAGCATTCTCAAACCCCCATCCTATTATGGTATGAATTCCTCATTTGGGCAAGTTGATTCATGTGATTATTTATCTGGACAGTAGCTGCTTTTCTACTCCCCTTCCTAAACTCGGCCCCCCCCACTTCCACGCACACCCACACTTCTTCTATTGGCAATAACAAAATTGCCAGTAATAATAGTGAAAAAGAGAAGAGGAGACAACAAAAATCCCTGCACCGTAACAAATCATCTGTTTCGTTCCCTTTTATTCCTTGTCCACAGAGGTACGAAAATTTGTAGAGTGAATAATGTTGCAGAACATTACTAACATTCACTCTTACGCATGTCGCGTTAGCTGCGAGCGTCCTAATTATTCTATTTAACAATTGCCTAGTGTTATGTAGTGAATGGCGATACCATAATGTAAGCATTTCTTTATAGTTGAGCAGATTAGATTGTTTCCAAGGTCCGATCCTTTTAAATAGTAAAAATATGTGTAATAGAGACATTTCTTCACCTTTTTGGATTTTTTTCTTGGGATAAACTTTGCTTTCATTGGTTTTAAATCCTATTTATAATGTCAGTTTTATAATTCTATAGCCAAACTATCTTAACACTATTAAGGGAGAAAACTAATAATTTAGTGACTGTTTATTCATAGCTGGTAAACAATCTTGATTTCTTTACTCAGAAATTTGAGCCATATTTAAGTATGTTCTGATATTTCGATGGCATATTTTTAAATATTTAACTTTATTTGATGATGAATTCCTTTGACAAATGATCTCAAATTTTTATTCGCATTAATTGGTTAGAACTTACTGTAAAATTAGGTTGATGAAATTCCTTTTAGTTCTTGCTTTGAGGAATTGAATTTTAAAGTACTTTTTTAAGATCTTGCTATGTCCTTGTCCCTATATCAGTGCAAGCGCATTAATCTTTGTGTCAATTGTAAGGAGGTGCAGTGGTCAGCAACCCAGAGACAGAGGTCTTTCTGAGGATGAGTAGTCAGCGAGTCTCTGTTAACACCAATCTCTGTGCCATTCTGCGGGTGGAATGCCGTGAGCTCTCCGTATCTTCCCTGGGCTGCATAAACGTACACATCCATTTTATAGGACATGATTACTGTTATTGTAAGTTATTGTGTGCACGTGAACCATATCCACCAAGTAGCCTAAATTCATGAGGTCTCCATAAATCTGGTTTCTAAATAAAAGTATAGGAAACCTTTGTTTCAGTATAAAATTTTTAAATGTCTTCAACATTAGGTGTCTTGTTCTTGGACCGAAAAGAACATTGGATTGTCATTCTTTCATTTTCTGTTTATTAATGACTACTGGGCATTTATTTTTTTATTAACGACTACTGAGCATTTGTTTATTAATGACTGGGCATTTGCGGGCTTTAGCGATTGAGAGTTACAGAAGGCCTAAATGCATGGACAAATCTCCAGAGAAATAACTAGTCTCTGTAATAATAACTGCGATATAGTAGGGAAAATACTAGACTTAGAATGAGATCAGCTGAACTCTTCAAGTTATTGAATCATGCCCAGCTCCACATTCTTGGTGCATAAAATGAAGTTTATGATCCCTACCACAGGCTGCTTAAAAAGATTAAGGTGTAAAATATGTGACAGCACTCAACACATTAAATGCACCCAGATGTTAAATTCGAATATAAAAACTGACTTATATTTTAACCTTTATTTTCTCACAGCATTGTGAAAAGGAAAAGGTGTCTTCTTCCAAAGATCTGAAACATGTTCATGCAAAAAGTGAACCCAGCAAACCCACCCGGAGACTCTCAGAGTCTTTGCATTCAGCTGATGAAAACAAAA
This sequence comes from Pteropus vampyrus, assembly GCF_000151845.1. Classification (NCBI taxonomy): domain Eukaryota; kingdom Metazoa; phylum Chordata; class Mammalia; order Chiroptera; family Pteropodidae; genus Pteropus; species Pteropus vampyrus. The sequence goes on along the minus strand of NW_011888944.1, from coordinate 2,409,598 downwards.
ATGAATCTAAAATAGAAAGAGAACATAAAAGACGGACATCGACCCCCGTCGTGGTGGAAGGGGCACAGGAAGAGAGTGACACGCGAGATGGGAAAAGGCAAGTGGAACGCTCAGACATGGGCTCAGAAGAACCCCAGAAACAGAAAAGCTCAGTTAAAAATGAAAAGCATCTAAAGAAAGATGATTCTGAAACACCACATGTGAAAAACCCACCTAAGAAAGAGGCAAAATCCTCCAAGGAGAAGCCCGAAAAAGAGAAAACTCTGTTGGAAGACAAACTGTCTGCGAAACATAAACATAAAGGGGACAGTGTGCATAAAACAGGTGATGAGACTGAGCTTTACTCCGCTGAGAAAGGGTTAAAAGTCGATGAAAGTATTCAGAAGCCGAGTCAACAGACCAAGCTTTCTTCAGATGATAAAGCTGAACGAAAAAGTAAACACAGGAATGAAAGGAAATTATCAATTTTAGGCAAAGATGGAAAGCCAGTTTCTGAATATATTATAAAAACAGATGAGAACGTTCGTAAAGAAAACAACAAAAAAGAGAGACACCTGTCAACGGAAAAAACGAGGGTTGAACACAAATCAAGAAGATCAAGTGATTCTAAAATTCAGAAAGATTCTCTGAGTTCCAGGCAACATGGAATCACATTACAGAGAAGAAGCGACAGTTATTCGGAGGGTAAATGTGACACGGACTCGACTAATTTAGATAATAACTCAAAACCAGAAGACGTTCACAAGGAGAAGCGAAGAACAAAGAGCTTGATAGAAGAGAAACCGGTGTCAAAGTCTAAATCCAAAAGTCAAGGCAAACAGTTAAGAGTTGTTGAAACAGAATTGCAAGAAGGTGTCACAAAGCAGACAGCCACTCCAAAGCCAGAGAAGGAAAAGCTCACCGAAGAAAATGACCCAGATAGGCCGCGGAAGTCTAAAGTCGAGGACAAGTCTTCTGAGGAAACTGGCTTCGAACCTGTGTTAGAGAGTGCCGCTTCTTCAGCACACAGTGCACAGAAGGACGCTAGTCACCGAGCCAAGCTGCCGTTAGCAAAGGAGAAACACAAGGGCGATAAAGATTCGAGCTCCTCCCGACTCGAGAGGAAGTTATCAGACGGACACAAAAGCAGAAGCTTAAAGCATAGCAAGGATGTGAAAAAGAAGGAAGAAAATAAATCAGATGACAAGGATGGTAAAGAAGTTGACAGTAATCATGAAAAGGCCAGAGGGACTAGCTCAGCCACGGAAAAGAAATTAAGTAGAAGGTTGTGTGAAAATCGAAGAGGAAGCTCGTCCCAAGAAACGACCAAAGGAGAAGAAAAACCAGCAGCAAACGCTTTGGGCACTGCGAGTACTTCCTCCCTTCAGAAACCAAAAAAGAGTGGCGATACCACGTCCATCCCTGAACCAGAGCCAATGGAAGTTGATTCTGAGCCCGCGGTTGAAAATGTGCCTGAAGGATGTAAAACCCAGGAGAGCGGCGGTGATGGCCCCCAGCCAGACACCGACTCTGAAAACGCAACAAAAAACCCCGCAGCCACAGCTCTAAGGGACGAATCAAGAACCTCCCTACTAGACACAAAACCAGCAGCTCCCGCCTGTAAATCGGGACGTGGAACAGGAGTTGTTGGTAATTCTGAAAAGCACGCTGACCATAAAAGCGCCCTGACCAAGAAGGCGCACGTCCAGAGCGCTGCGTCCAAACCAGACGCCGGGGAGAAAGAGCCCACTTCAGGAACCCGTGAAGCGAGTGCAGACTCTGCAGCGGGTCAGAGGATGGAGCCTCGCGCCCCGTCAGAGAATGATAGGGCACCAAGGAACTCGAAACACACAAGAGCCACTGAGGAGTGTGTTGCTCAGAGAGACGCTGTTCTTGAACATTCCACAGGCTTAGACCCCTCACCGTCCCCAAGTGCAGTGACTGCTGCGCCTCAGACACAGTCTCAGGGTTCAGGTGGCGTCCCTGTAGGTGGCAGAAGAACTGTTCTCGAAGGCGGCGCTGCCAGCACCTGCCCTGCAGACCGCACTGATAGCCCTAACCACAGTCCGACCGTTACGGAATCAGAAGTCCCTAGGACAAGTGACAGCAAAGAAGGCGGTGCCATTTCCACTGCAGACGCACCAGCAAAAGCCAGCCTAGATAGCAAAAGACACATTCCAGAAGGTTCCCAGGCCGCCATACTGCACAGTAAACTAGGAAAAGTAAACGTGCCTCTTGGTGCCGAGTTAACAGACACAGTTACGGAAAATGAACGTGTTAACAGAGAAGGCGGCTCGAAGGACGTGGCCAGGAAAGAGAGTGGCGTAAGTACGGAGCCCACTTCAAAGCAGGCAGCTGGCACTGCGGTGGAAAGTGGCAGAAAGGATGGCATCGCCGTTGACCACATCGTAGGCCTGAGTACCAAAAAGGACGCTGAAACTGTTGAAGCTAAGCTCAGCCGAGGCCCCGTCCTTTGCTGTCGAAAGGAGGGATGAGAACAGTGAGGTGGACACCAGTGCCGGAAGCACCGCGGCCTCCTCCGTGCTTCCCCCACGGGACAGACGAACCGAGACCGTGACCACTGGGTCTGGCAGAGCAGAAAAGACTTGTATCACCACCAGCACTGGAGGGGAGGACACGGGCACTCGCTCGAACCCGGGGAAAGCCGAGAATGCCGCCACCACCTCCTCCGAAGCAGGAGACGGGGAGGCAGCCGTGCCCTGCACGAGCATCGAGGCAGACGAGGGCCTTGTGACAGGCGCGCGCTCCAGACACACCCGTCCCCGTGTCGGGGCCGAGGCCAGCGAGTGCACGGTCTTCGCCGCGGCCGAGGAAGGCGGGGCCGTGGTCACGGAGGGACTCGCAGAAAGCGAGCCTTTGCTCACGAGCACCAAGGAGGGGGAGAGCGGAGAGTGTGCCGTGGCCGAGTCCGAGGGACGGGCCGCACAGCCGGCGACCGCTCAGGCCGGCATCGTGGAGGACAGCGCCAGCAGTGTCGTGACAGACGAGAAGGACGATGCTGTGACCAGTGCGGGCTCCGAAGAGAAATGCGACGGTTCTTCCAGCGGAGACGCAGGGCTAGTCGGAGGGACCGTCCCTTTCGTTAGTGAAGGCGAAAGCGACGGAGCCGTGACGAGCGCAGGGACAGAAATACAAGAGGCCTCGTTAAGCAGTGAAGAGCTGGACGGGTTCCAGAGAGACGTGGCGAGTCCGGGCCCCAAGAAAGAAACCGAGGGGACCGTGACGTGTACAGGAGCCGAGAGGAGAAGCGACAGCTTGGCCACGTGCGCCGTGACTGGCGCGGGGCCGCAGGCAGAGCGCGTGGTCACGGGGGCGGCGGCTGTGGTGCTGGGAGACAAGGACGCGCCGCCAGGCACGAGTGCCACCCAGGAAGGAGCCGGCTCTGCGAATGACGGCGCCGAGGGCGAGAGCGCCGTCACCAGCACAGGGATAACGGAGGAGGACGGCGAGCGCCCGGCCAGCTGCTCCGGCTCCGAAGACAGCGGCGACGGCTGCGCCGGCGGTTCTGAGTCCGAGGAAAACGGGGAGAGCGCGATGGACAGCACGGTCGCCAAAGAAGTCACAAACGCACCATCGGTCGCGGCCGGTCCCTGTGACGACGAGGGCGTTGTCACCAGCACGGGTGCCAAAGAGGAGGACGACGAAGGCGAGGGTGTCGTGACCAGCACTGGGAGAGGAAATGAAGTCGGGCACGCCTCAACGTGCACGGGGACGGAGGAGGAGAGCGAAGGAGCCTCCATCTGCGAAAGCGCAGAGGAAGGGGACGGGCGGATCGGGACTGCAGCAGGCCACGCGGCCGCGGAGGCCGGGGCGGCCGCCGCCCGTGCCCACGAAAGCGGCGTCGACAGCCGGAGCGGCGCCGAGAAGGGAGAGAGAGACGCAGAGGCAGAGATCTGCTCCAGCGCGAAAGGGGTGGCCGAGAGCAGCGTGACCAGTGCGGCTCCGGGGGAGGGGGACGTGGCGTCGGCGCCCGCAGCTTGCGAGCGCCCCGGGGCAGGCGCAGCTGCGGGTCACAGTGACAGTCAGCTCGCCAGGAAAGACAAAGTGGAAGACAGCACCACGTCCACGGGTCTGGTGGGAGGCAGTCACGAGGGACTTGTGTCCGCCGCAGCCCCAGAGTGCGAAGTTCACCACACATCGCCGAGCGAAAAAGAGGATGAAGGCATCATCACCTCCGTGGAAAATGAAGAGTGCGACGGCCTCGCGGCCACTACAGCCAGTGGCAGTGTCACCGACCAGACCTGCTCGGCTGCGGGCGGAAGTCAAGGCACAGGCCTGCTGATTTCCACCAGCACGACGAGTGACTACGCCAGGCAGCTGAGCACGGTTGGGGACACGGAGGGGGCTCACACGGGCGCCCTGCTGACGGAGGAGACTGCGGGCAGCGCCAGAGCAGACGCGGAGGCCTTCGAGGCCCCCATGCCCAGTGCAGGCGCAGGGGGCGGGAGCCAGCCCCCTGCCGCGGGGAGCGAGGACAAGGACGAGTGCGCCATGATTTCCACGAGCATCGGGGAGTTCGATGTCCCCGTCTCCAGTGCGGCCACCGTCACGTGTGCTGGAAGTCAGCAGCCCGCAGCGGCCGTGGAAGGGCGAGCGAAAGGCCCGAGCTCACTGAGCACCGACGACTTCGAGGGGCCCACGCCCAGCGCGGACGCAGACCGTCCCCACGCCTCCACCAGCAAGGATGACAGAGATGAGTGCGCCCTCATTTCCACCAGCATCGCAGAGGAGTGCGAGGCCTCCATCTCCGGGGCAGCTGTGGAAAGTGCAGATGAGCGACTTGTGACAGTCACGGAAGAGAAAGACGGGAGCGCCATCATCTCAACGAGCTCAGGAGAAGACTGCGAGGGTCCAGTGTCCAGTGCCGTCCCTCGGCAGGAAGTCCATCCCTCGGTCACGCCAGCCGAGGAGCTGAGTGACACCACCATGATTTCCACG
>NW_011888944.1:2394487-2403587 GCF_000151845.1 Pteropus vampyrus | reverse complement strand
CCAGTGTCCAGTGCCGTCCCTCGGCAGGAAGTCCATCCCTCGGTCACGCCAGCCGAGGAGCTGAGTGACACCACCATGATTTCCACGAGCACCTCCGAAGGCCGTGAGGCGGTCATGAGGGGCGCCGCCCCCCGGGACGACGATCAGCCCGCTGCCGCGAGAACGGAGGACTCGAACGACGCCGCCATCATCTCCACCAGCACGGCCGAGTGCCCGCCCACCGGCCCCGGCCTGGACGGGCACGAGGAGAGTCAGCGTGCTGGCAACCCAGAAGGAAGGGACGGCCTGGCAGCTGCGCAGCCGAGCAAGTGCGACGTCCCTCTGCCCAGCCTGATGGCCGAGAACAACTCCCAGCGTCCTGGGCAGTTCGCAGGAGAAGGGAGTATCGGGGGGCCCTCTGCAGGGGGGGGCCCGCCCGAGGAGAGGAGTGTGTCGTTGAGCTCTGTCCAGAGGAAGGAGAAAAGCCACGAGGCAGGCATGGCGAGGGACAGCACCACGGCGACTTGTCCAGCAGGGAGGGGCGTGGAGAGGACGGCTGACTCGCCTGTCAGTCTGAGGGGACCAGAGCAGACATCCGGGCACACAGCTGAGGACTCCGTCCATGTTCGATCTCTGACAGCAGTGAACACCGGTGCTAAAGTAGCCAATGACACGCCACGTGGCAGAGACGCTGCAGCGGCGCAGCCCTCCCTTCCTGCCGGCCAGTGGGAGCCCGAGGGCAGCTCGAAGACCACCACCTCTGAGCGTGTTAATGGTCAAGAGTCAGACATTGCGCCTCCCCACTCAGCCTCTCCGGCTGCCTGCACTGCGGCTCCGCCAGCTCCCGGGTGTGAGCAGGGCTTGACCGTACCGGCCGATCATGGCGGCAGGTGCACTGCCCAGGCGTCCACTGAGAAAACAGGAGGTGGCGTGACGAAATCATTCCCCAAGGACGGGGACCTCGAGGTCACTGTTTCTTCTGAAGAAAATTCGGGTGACATAGGTGAGAGTCTCTCTAATGGCAAATTTTAGTCTTCTACAAAGGTGATTGTATGTAGAGTACATTTAAAATAACCTTCCGAAAGATGGTTTGGGTTCCAGAATGTCACAAAATAACTCATCGAACTTGAAGATCAGGCTTCTCTAAAAGAAACTTGTGTTTAAAAGCAAAAAGCCTTAGATCCGTTTCTCATGGGCGAGGAAGGCAGAGGCAGGAGGCTGGGGGATGGCAGCCAACTAGCCAGGTGTCATCTGCAGGGCTGCTGCAAGTTACTAGAACTTTTCGATCTCAGGTTCTCATCAAAGTGAAGCCTACCTTAAACAACCCCGTGAAACGAGTATTTTTCTATCACCCCCTTATTTTACAAATGAGCAAATAGGTTCACAGAATTTAAGTAACTTGCACGGTACTTGGGTGCCTTTTAGAAAACGATTACCCCTGCACCTCAGTTTTCTGTTGTATGAAATGGGGGGTCATAGTACAAAAACAGACATCATTTCAACTCTCAGCTGACTTAGAGATTTGCAGTGTGTGTCAGTTCAGTCCAGCTGGCTGCTTTAATCAAGGTAGCACTTTTTTTTTTTTTCTTAACTGAGTTTATCGTTCGGGTAAAATAAGTTTCTGGTTAAGAAAGAGAAATGGGTGAAAGAGAAATGGAACGTGTCCTGACAGAGTTCAGAGTGCTGGTTTTGTTAGAAATGGTCAGTAACTTTCAAGGGGTGGGCTTTGAGCTCAGTCATCGATGACACCATCCGGCCTCAGACCCTTTCTACCAGCCGCCACTGTGCTAGGCTCGCGATGCAAAGACAAATAGGATGGGAAGACGGCCGTGATTCACGAGCCATACAGTGTAAGTAGACAGAAACAGTAGTGTGGCAGGTCCTTAGAATGGGGTTACGCACAGGAGGCAGTGAGAACGCAAAGGGACGTGGGCTGGACTTGAGGGGGTCAGGGACATTGATTTTTTTCCCACTCGGGCTGTACGAATTGTAACCCTCTGGACTTTTAAACTGGAATGGACCTTAAATATCATCTGACGCAGCCTTGGAAAACTGAGGCCGTTAGATTTAGTCTCATTTGTTACAGAGACTTAAACAGGGGACGTTAAAAAATGTCCCAAGGGTTAAAATAAGCAATTTAAAATTTTTCCTTTGCATTTAGCCTGGGTAAATTGACTTCTCTGCAAGTTTTTGTGACTTAATCATTGCTGTAGTCCATTACTCCTTCCTCCCCCCTTTTTTTCCCTGAAGGAACAAAAATAGAAAAATTTTAGCAAGGAAAAGCCTGCAGCCTCTTGGAGAAAGGAAGAGTTTTCTTTGGAGGCTTATGTGTGGGCAGGTGAGAAAAACTGGAAAGCCACAAATTGTAGATGGACAGGGGAGAGAAAGACAGGTCCAAGACCGGGATGGACTTGTCTCCACCAGAGAAAATCTACACCGCCCCTTGGTGTGGGTGTGGGTGTGGGTGTGGGTGTGGGTGTGTGTTTTAACACTATGTTAATTTTGCTGTGTCAACATCAAGCAAAGTGAGGCTATTTATAAATTCCTTTCTTTTTCAAGAGTATTCCTCGGTTGCCCAGAACATTTTCTTTTAGGGACAAACTTGATACAGATCACTGTAGAAAAACACTGGAAAAGATTTCTCCACAGATAATATTGCATCGTTCTTTCTGGGCAGCCATCTTACCAGCAGGAAACAATTTCACATACCGCCCCTTACTCCAATCCCCCAAAAAAGTAAATGGCCCCTGCCTTTCCTCTGAGCTTTTTTTTATACATAATCCTTTTTATTGTTTTCTACTGACTGCAAAAGGAAACAGCAAAGGGAACATGGCGTGCTAGATAAGAACATTCGTTACCTTTTGCTTGAGGATGTATTTTATAAGCAGATTCTGAAACTGGTTTAATGGTCTGAATTTCATTAGGCAATGAAGAGTCTCCATCGGTTATTTTGGGAGGATTGGAACCGAAAGCCAACTTGGAAACTGAGGTATGATGATTCAGTTATGTTGAGGTGTGTGTGGTGTAAGGACCATTCTATATATACACAGTTAAGCAGAATATAGCTTTTGTTTTCACTGTATTTAAGACACTTGAGTATTATTATTGTTACATCCCAGGGGAGGAGGTGGCAAAGAACCTCAGTAATCTCAGTAAGTAGTGCCATCATCAGTCTCGTTTACTCAGACCAGAAACCCAAGAATCACCCTGTTTCTCCCTGTCACCCCACATGTAAAATCCACTGCCAATTCTATAGGTTCCATTTTCAGAATATCACTTGAGTCCGTCTGTTTCCGTTTCTACCGTTGCCACCTAGTGTAAGCCACTGCTTCAGCAGTGTCCCCTGGGCTTCCTTCCTCTGCAGCCCCTCCTCCCGCCTGCGATTCACAAGGCCTGAAAGTAATCTTGACAGACATAAATTAGGTCACATCATTACTCTGCTTACAATTTCCAGTGGCTTCCCACCACACTTAGACTGAAATCAGGTTTGCATGGTTTAGTCTCCATATCTTCTTTCTAGCCCGATCTTGTAGCAGCCTGTAAGTATGCGGGGCAAGACAGCAGTCAGCCGGGGCTGTGAGCAGTGCGGGGTCTCAGCTCACCCAGCAGGAGGAATGGGTAGGCGGACGGGAGGGCTTGCGAGGAGGACGTCTGAGTGGACTTCTGCAAGCAGAGGAGAGGTGCACCGGAGGAGAAAGGAAGGAAGGAGCCTTCCAGGCAGAGGCGTGTTCTAGACGCAGAGGGAAGGGCCACCCGAGCCCCGGGCACCGCCGAGCCCCGCCGCAGCCTGGCGGGCGGGCCCTGCTCAGGAGGGGCCTCTGCTTCCCGCTCAGAGTTCAGTGTGAAGCAGCAGGAGCACCGTCGATGGGCGAAGTGTGAGGCTAGGTTGACTTTTTATTTTTCATTTTTAAAGGCCGGCATGTATTCTTTTTTAAATTATTCACAGAAATGAAAGTAGACTTTCATAGCGTTATAAGATGCTGGGTGTTTTTGTTTAATTCGCTTGAGACTAGTCCCACCTTCTTGTTATAAAATCCTCAGTCAACTTATTTTTTGTGGTGCTTTGGACTTTTTAGACGTTTGTACCATCAGAGGAAGAGAAAAATCATGAAATTCTAGAACCATCGGAAAGTCCCTCTGGGAAAAAGCCGACTGGAACAGGTGAGCTCCTGTTACCCGTTGTTCACGTTGTTTTCCTCGCGTGTGCTTTTACCCATCATTGCAACTGAAAGTCAACGTCCGATTCGTCATAATACGCGGGCAGGCCATGTGAATTTTTAACATATACCTCTTCTTGTGAAGTGTCAATTAATTTTACCTAAGGCGGTTGTTCCAATCTCGCATTTCCACGTCATTGTGGCAAAAAGAAAGTTCTTTGAGCAAACTCCCGCTCTATCCCAAAAACGTGCCTCTGCGCCTTCCTGTCCTTCCAGGTGCTGTCATCTCAGCTCTTTTCCAAAAGGCAGGTCTGAGGCCCAGGCGCCTGCTCCTTCAGCCCACCCCCACCCCACTCTTGGCCCTTGACCTCTGGCCAGCGCCCCAGTGACTGCCGAAGCTGCTGCCAGCCTGAATGGCCCCTTCTCTGTCTCTCTGTGCTGCAGCCTTCGGTGTCCACTGCAGACTCTCGGGGGGAGCCTCAGTGTCAGAAAGGACTAGGGCAGCAACTCTCAAACTCTGACCTTAGGACCACTTTACACTCTTAAAAATCATCGAGGACCCCAAAGAGCATTGTCGTATGGATTATACCCGTTGACACTTACCAAATAAGAAATTAGAACTGAGAAAGCTAGAAAGTATGCCTTAATTCAGTATAATTAGCTCGCTGTAGGTTAATGTAAATAACATAGGGTTTCATGGAGAATAGCTAAATTTTCCAAAACAACAAAATTTAATGAGAGGTGACATTGTTTTACATCTTTGCAAATCTCTTTAAGTCTAGGTTAATAGAAAGAAAATAGCTGGTTTCTCATATCTGTGTCCATATTCGGTCTGTGGCTATTTGTTGTTTTGGTTGAAGTATATGAAAAAAATCCAGCATCAGACATACATGGTTGCATTTAAATAGTCTTTTCAGACAACTGCGGGTATGTCATGTGGCCTCTGGAAGACTCCATTGTATACTCACGAGTCTAAAAGGTGAATAACATCTTAGTGTTGTTACGGCAATGGCTTTGGACCTTGCGGACCCCTCAATGGAAGGTCTCAGGAGCTCCCTGGGGTCCCTGGGCCACACTTTGAGAACCACTGGGTCTCTGGGTTGGGGAAGTAGAAGTGAGAAGAATTGTGACAATAGAGAATTACTTTTGGTTTGTACTCTAAGTCATTATTTTACCTTGTTTTCTGATTCACAACACAAACTAGAAGAAAAAATAATAATGACCTTAGAGTATGTGACCAAATTTAAGCAAGTTCTCCGTTTTTTTTTTTAAATACAGTGTTGAAATGTCTATGCAAGTCAGATGGAATAATCAGGGTGATTTTGGTTCCAAGTAACAAAACCTTACAGATATTTGCCTAAAGGAAATTGATTAGCTCATTGTCTTAGTTCAGCCTCTGGAAAAATATCTCTGTCCTGTCATTCTTGGCCGGAATCCTAAGACTTACTGTATATACTTCGCTTTAAGTAGCCGTGTCCCCACAAACCTAATCACCGTGACCAGGTGAATATTAATTGCCGGTTGACTTAAGTCCGGTGCTCTGTTCCTGCACCGTGCTGGAGGAGCAGCCACTCTCCCCTGCGGTCACCTCGGCCCTGTTCATCGGGGTGATTGATAGACATGACCCAGCCCGGGGAAGCAGTGGGGAATCGCGATGGCAGGCGCGGCCTTGCCCCCAGGGGCTCGTGGACATGGACAGTGCCGGTGAGGGAGGTGCCATCCGTAGTACAGACACGCTCGTGGCTTCGGGGTCGCTGTGCTGCACGGGGCCTGGGGGAAGGCCTGGGTGTGAGCTGGCCCGGTATCTCTCCCTCCTCTGATTGTGGAAAGTAAGATACAGAAAAGTGTGTAATAAGGTCCCGCTCCTCATGAATACCCCCTAGATACACGTCTGTAGTTAAACAACAGTGAAGTCATAGTATTGGCACTGTTTTATAATTTCGTTGTTTTTTTGTTTTTTTTTTTTTGCTCAGCCACATATTATGGGCATCCTTCATTGTCACTGTATACAGATCGATGTCATCTGTTAGCCGAATAGCTAAAATAGTAATCTATGATCCATTTTCCTGTTTGTTAGATCTTTTAGGAATCTCCCGTTTTTGTAGTTTTCACTATCGTAAATAAAGCCGCAGCGAACTTCCATATGCACGTAACTATGCATTTCTCCAAGTATTCCCATAAAAGTTAAATGGTGGGGGGCGGGGTTCAAAGAATACCTGAGATTTGAATTTTGACAAGCACTCGTCACTTCCACTGTCTTGGAGCGGAATGTTGAAGGCCGTGTAGGTGTGCACTGGGCGGAGAGGCAGAGAGGGGGCGCTATGTGAGTCCTGCGTCTCAGTCCTCACCCAGGACGGTCTGGGTGGTCACGGTGCGGACCCTCCCAGGCAACACCGTCGGAAAGGGCAGCCTTCAGAGTCTGTGACAGCGAGAGCCTTATAAGCTGACGTACCTGTCAGGCAGTCCTGGAAGAGCCCCCAAGACCCGGTAAGCCCTTCATGTGACATGTGAAAACTCTGACAACAACTAATCTCTCCAAAACTTGGACAGATGCGTTAGTTAAATGTGTGTGTATGTGTTATAGTAGAAATAATTAGCATCCGTTTGTTAATTGTCAGAAAGGTAACATTTGGGGAGTTCCGAAGTCCTTTGTTCCCACAGTTCCAGTTCCCATTACTGTGTTCAGGTGCAGTTCGATGAGAGATCGACTTACGTAAAAGGAAGTTGTTTAAAAAGAAAAATGTGTGTTCTGTCATTGTTGAGTAGAAACAGTAGCATGTACTTCAAGTTTCCGAAGAATATAAATAGACCTTTGCTGTTTGAGGGGCTAGGAGCTGACTTTTCATTTGATGGCATGTTTTTTAAATGAACCAGCATTACACAGGTCCCCACCTTCCTTCTGAGCTTCAGATTGTCACCACAGCAGATCCCTGCGATCTAACGGATCACTGCCACTGTTGCGAAAAGTCAGGCAACACCAATTGCTGTGTTTTTTCTGGTAGTGTGACAGTACGTGCTTTGTAGCAGTGATTGGTCAGAATTTTATCATTCACAGAGGCGGCTAGGCCACTGAGCAACACAGTCCTACCTAACTGCCCTAAAAAAATCTCTGAATGTCCTTCTCTGTGGTTCAGAAATAATACTCACTTTCCTTATTTCTTATTTCTGTTTTTGAACAGCTGAGCTACAGAGGGAGCCTTCGCTGGTGCATGAATCACTGAGCGTAAGTCTTTCTCTGCGATGGTCGGTTTTGTTGTTGTTGGGTTGGTTTGGTTTGAGGTTCTGAGAGAGGCTGGGAGTGGGGTCGTCTCGGGAAGGGGTTGTCTGTGCATTTCTCTGGGAGACAGGAGGCCGTTGGTAGGAGGCTCTCCACTGCAGTTCAACGTACAGATGAGAGTTTTTACTTCTCTTTTCGACATTCAACTATATCCACTGATGTCGTGAAATATAATTGTTTTCATCAAAAAAAAGTCACTGAATTCAGCAGCACTGAATGTAGGCCAAAGCCATGAGGCAGAACAAAGGAAATAGGAGGCCCAGATCACTCAGACTGGGAAACTCACCTGGCGAAGTCCTGCGCGAACTCCGAACTTTCTGCTCGTTGTTACTGTAATGGCATTGCAGATTGGCGCTATAGACAAAACAGATTTTATTTTGAGAACTAAAGTTCACCTTATGTTATTGGAAAGCTTTTCTGAAGATGCTAAAGTATAATTGTCATATCTACGTTTTTCCACATGTGGCTCTCACAATCTCTTTTCTGCTTGAAGGAATTTTATTTCTGAATGCATTCACAAGGGACCTAATATAACCAGAAATGAACATTTTATAAAATGCTTGCAGACTTCAGGCAGCCACATTCTTTCTGGTGCCCTAGATGACTTCTCCCACACAACTGGGGCATCGGAGGGCTTGACGTCACCCTGTTGAAACATCCTGTTTTGTAGCTAGACACCCGGACACCGTCTGCTAAGCAAGAAGGAGGAGAAGAGCCTCTTGGTTTGGGTCGGGCTTCGCCTCCAGAGCTAGCGAGGCGACTGCGAGCTCCTGGTGTGAGCTCCGCCCACCACCACGTCTCTGGGTCGCTGAGCCCCCAGCAGCTGCCTTTCCCGGTCCAGGCGTCACCATCCTTTCTAAATACGCGTGACATCCTGTAGCTTGGACTTAGGACGTTGTAGGATATTCTGAGACTTCCCCTCAGTGAGAAAGAAGAAAAAGTACAATTGACAAGATTTGCCAAAGGGAAATCTTATGACAGAATGACAGAATCCCTTAGCACTTTTAAGTGAAAAAAGAAAATCACGAGGGATGATTGGATGGGAAGAGAATTCTTAGAATTCAGAAATATTTTCTCTCATTTCTTACTCTCTTCCCATAACCGTTTTAAAGACAAGGAGAATAAGCACAGTCGGATAAGTTGTTCATCCAGAACTTCAGAAGGCGGATGCTTTCCTTGAGCTTCTGGGCGAAACTAAGAAGAGCATGTGCTCCAGCTCCTTCCAGCATCCCCTGGACAGCCAGACTATATGAATCACCTTTCTTTCTTCCTTCCTTTCTTTCTTCCTTCCTTTCTTCCTTTCTTCCTTCCTTTCTTTCTTCCTTCCTTTCTTCCTTTCTTTCTTACTCTCTTTCTTTTTCTTTCTTTTTCTTTCTTTCTTTCTTTCTTTCTTTCTTTCTTTCTTTTCTTTCTTTTCTTTTCTTTCTTTTTTTCAACTTGTCAGATTATCTATAAACGACCTTTTCTCTTGTGTGTTTAGGTCGAAAATTCAGGCTCAGGAACAAGTGAAGAAATTCACAGCAAATCTAACAAAGAAGGTAAGTTAATGAATTTCATAGCAGTAATTTTAATAGCAATTATTATTACCACGTGTTGAGTGTCTTCTATGTGCCAGGCCCTGTGCTAATCACTTTGCAATTTTCTCTCGTAATTAATGCGATCCGTAAGGTGAGTGTTAACAGCATCA
>NW_011888944.1:2389551-2394437 GCF_000151845.1 Pteropus vampyrus | reverse complement strand
TTTCTTTCTTTCTTTCTTTCTTTTCTTTCTTTTCTTTTCTTTCTTTTTTTCAACTTGTCAGATTATCTATAAACGACCTTTTCTCTTGTGTGTTTAGGTCGAAAATTCAGGCTCAGGAACAAGTGAAGAAATTCACAGCAAATCTAACAAAGAAGGTAAGTTAATGAATTTCATAGCAGTAATTTTAATAGCAATTATTATTACCACGTGTTGAGTGTCTTCTATGTGCCAGGCCCTGTGCTAATCACTTTGCAATTTTCTCTCGTAATTAATGCGATCCGTAAGGTGAGTGTTAACAGCATCAGATCTGTAGCGGAGGAAAGCGAAGGGTGGAGAGGCCCAGTGGCTCGTTCAAGGCCGTGCAACTCATGTGTGGTGCCTCGCCTTACATAGCTACTGACTTTGCCAGTAACCTCACAGTGGGCTCACTCCAGTGTGAATACAAAGTGTATACTCCCCTGCGGTTTGTGCCAGAGAAGTTCTGTGCTGAGTACTTAACTGTGTTAACTGCCGGCTGGCGGTCTCAATTTGGTACAGGTCAGGACGACACATTTATGTAGGTCTTTTCTCGGGGGTTGGGCTTCATTCCACGCAACCCATGGAGGCCGCCACCTGCAGAGGGATAATTCTCACGCAGAACATAGAATTTCCTTTATTCCTACTGATTCTGTTGACTTCCTATTCCAAAAGTGGGGAAAGATGTCTTAATAACCTCTTCGTATGTTCAGGTCCAAAATTCAGTTATTAATAGTTATTTTTATAACATGTTATGCCATACATAGTTTTGTCACATCCTATAATTTACGTGCTTCAGATTCTTTTTTTGATATGTGACAGATGCAGTTGACTCCACATCCACATTATACCCCCTCTAATCCCACTCTCTTCCTTTTATCTACCCAAAGGGAACCACAATCTGCCTTTGCTTCGTATATTTCTCTAAGCAGCATGTCGCATTGCGTTGCACTCTTTAGGGAGAGGTCGTCACACAGAAGCTGTCTCCACCATACCTGTTCATTCAGCGTTACGTTCTGAAATTTGGTCACGTTGATGTGCGTAACTGTAGCTCCATCACTTCAGTTGCCATTTCGTGTCCATCGTGTGATGTACCAGTTCTTGTTCGCTTATTTTGTTGGTGGACGTTTAGGTTTCTTGCAATGTTTCTCAGTTACAGAGAGCGGCCATGTGCGATCCGGTGCCAGTGCATACACAGTGTGCCTGTGACTCTAGTCATGGCATTGCCGGGTTCATGGGCACCTCTTCAACTTTACTGAACGTGCCAAATTGTCCCCAGGTGGTGTACCAGTTGTCACTTTACACCTCCCGTATTTGGTGCTGTCAGACTTGTGGCATTGAGTGTGTCATACTTCTCCATGCTGTGCTGTGACATGCGCTGGGCGGACACGGCTGCGAAGTCAGCCAAGTAAAGTCCAGTAATTATCTTCCTTCCTCCTTTACGCACAGCTAGACGTGGAATCCATGGGCCTCCCTGACATACGTGTCGTGAGGGTCCCATCCCAATCATTTGTAAAGCGTGCTTCCCCTTTCCCTTCCCCCTGCCACACGCAGCCCTGAAATAAGTAATAGAATGAATAAATATTTAAGGTGTTTTTTTTATTTATCACTCAGAGATATCCAATGGTAGAAAAGAAAACACAGAAGCCGTAAGAGGTCACAGCGTTGAAGCAAATCCTAAAGAGGTGGGTTTTAATAAGAAACTCAAGGTTTCGTATTTTATACATAGGGGTTTCACCCATGCACGAAGACTTTACTTTGTATATATTAAAAATAAAATAGGCTTGCTAAGAGTTCTCCATGTCACCTTTATCTGTTTATGTTCTTACAATGCTTTGGTAGTGTGGCAGGAGCCAGGATTATTTGGGTGTCTCCATGTCGTATAGTCAGGAGTGTTTTTCACTGCTGCCTTTCATCAGGCTTTTATTGGGCCACTAAGAGAGGAGAAAAACACCACCAATTTATTTATGATACGTCACTTGTTGTAAGACATAGCTTGAATGCAGAGATGATAAAATAGGAAATATATATACACATTTTTTTTTTTTTTTTAATTTTAAAACTGGTGAAATACAGTATGTAGCCAAAAACAGATTTGGGTATTTTCTATGAATTTACATTTGAATCCCAAAAAAAAGACTCAAACCTAGAAAATGAGTCTAATCCAAATCTAGATGCCAAAAGTGTTATTCTAGATTTTTTTTAATTTATATAAAAATGTATTCCAAAGGCAAGAAGCTAACAGCGTGCCCCCGTTTCAGTAGATTTGGATCCACATGCTATTGGCTTTTAACACGGTCATTCTTCATTCCAGATTGAAGAGGAAGAAAGGCATATTCCCAAAAGAAAAAGAAAGAAGCACTACCCCTCTTCAGAAGACGAACTGGGTATTTAGAATATATTTCTTCCTGTTTCAGCCATCTTTGAAAACCATATTATTTTCACATCCAAAGTAGTGGGCCAATAACAGAAAATTCTAGAGGGTAGATCAGCTGACACTTGATCAACACGAGGGGTAAGGGCCCTGATTTCCTGTAACTTAGATCAGGCCACACTCAGATTCTCAGCTGAGGATCAGCGATCTGGTTGATGCTGAGCCATGCAGGTGTGACCTGCTCGGGTCCATTTATGTGCAGATTTTTAAAAATGAAAGCCACGTTGTTCAGGGGTCATTTGTCATTGTCTACTTCACAGCTCTGGAGTCTGGTTTGTTTCCAGACTGGCTTGACACCTCCAGGGTCTTCCTGGACTTGACCTAGAAACCACATTGTTTTTTGCAGAAGACCCAACCCCTGAACTCACACAAACCCAAGCTCTGTCACCTGGGCCTGGGATCCAGCCAGGTGCCACCCAGTTCCTCATTTTGGATCATAAACAAATGCCCCGCAGGGCCAGCGAAGCGCTGCAGGAAAGGCGCGTGTGTAGCCATGTGCACGTCACTGTCGACTTTCTCGTGGTCTGTAAAGGGCCATGCAGTCGAGCCGCTGCCATGATGGGGCGCATTCCGTGTGTGTCCTGTCCGGCGCAGTAGCCACTAGCCAGGTGTGACCACTGAGCACTTGAATGTGGTCATTGTGAATGAAAGGCTGAATTTTTAATTGTATGTAATTTTAATTACTTTAAATGCCAGTAGCCACATGTGGTTGGGGGGCTACCGTATTATACGGTGCAGGGACTTTAATACCTGATACAAAGTACAAATCTGATCAATACTCATTAAATAATATGTGAGAAAGAATGGGCAATCAGAGACTACTTTTTTAGTGAGGAACATGTAATTATTTTATTGTTTCTAATTTTTACTTTGTAAGTTTTTATTGTAGCTTCAGGTGTACAACATAGTGATTAGATATTTATATTATTTACGAAGTGATCCCCTCGATAAGTCTAGCACCCACCTGGCACCAGACATAGTTGTTACAATATGATCGACTATATTCCCTGTGCTGTACTTCACATCCCCGTGACTATTTGTAATTACCAATTTGTACTTAATCCTTTCCCCTTTTTCACCCGGCCCCCCAACCCCACTCCCATCTGGCAACCATCAGTTCGTTCTATCTATGAGTCACGGTTTTGTTTTGTTCATTTATTTTATTCTTTAGATTACACACATAAGTGAAATCATATGGAATTTGTCTTTCTCTGACTTATTTCACTTAGCATAATACCCTCTAGGTCCTTGCACGAGGATTCCCTTTTCTTTATATCCTCTCCAAACTCGTTTTTGAGGAACGTGTAATTATAATTATTGAGTTCATGCTACGTCTAGGTATTATCCATGGTAGTTTATACCCATTCACAATAACTATGTGAGTTAGGTATTATTGCCATTTTATAAGTAAAGAAAGTAAGGTTTTGAGAGGTTGTGACTTCATCTCCACCACATAAATCTGATTCCCAACCAAGCTCGTAGTCTCCATCACTAAACTGTACCTCTCAGGTCGCTCGTGCAGGAAGTTAGAGTGTCTCTGGGGACTCTGCGTGCCCTAAGCCCTTTCTGTAGAACCTGCTGTCTCACTGGTGTCATTTGGAGCATTTGCAAATTTCTTATATTATTATTGGGGCGGTGGGGGGGTGGGCCTCTCCCAGGGCTGAGGCCACTGTTCAGTGTTCAAATCACATGATATAAATTTAGAATAACTTTGGGTTCACTGTATCACAAGCCTAAGAAAATAGTCTCCAACTGTCTTAAAATAGAACTACGCATTTCATTTTTCATTTAGCTTGTATTCCTTTGCGATTCTGTTCAAACCGATTTACAGATGATAATCCAGATGTCCTGGATTCCAAAACAGAAACAGCGCAGAGGCCATGTTCTGAAACTGAGCCACAAGATACAAAGGTATTCTATCCACGTGTTCATTTTAAATTTGGGGGATAATCTAATTATATCACTGTGCATACTTATATTTTTTTCAGTGTTCTTTTTACTTTATGTATCTTTATAATAATCACTGTATTATAAAAGGTATATATTTTTGAGGCTTTCAAAAAATGTTACACTTTATAATTTTATACTGTAAGATTGTATTTTCTCACAGTTTAGATATAATCATTGTTTAGCTTTTTGTTCAGCATGCTTTCTTCCAAAGAGTAATATGCTTTATTACAGATATACCAAAACAGTGAAATACAGTGACATATTATTCTAAAATGTTAATATTCTGCCTTCCCTCTACCTTACCTCCTACTCTTAAAATATATGTAGTTCTAAGATGGGCCTTACTCATTACCTTTTTCTCCTGTGATTTATTTCCACCTTGTGACTCAGGGAAGTGGCTTACAGACTTTTATTTCTGCCTCTGCCATCTCTTGTTCTAGGCCCAGCTTTCTCCATTTGCTGATAGATACCTCTTCTGGAGTGTTCT
>NW_011888944.1:2379948-2389501 GCF_000151845.1 Pteropus vampyrus | reverse complement strand
GAGGAACGTGTAATTATAATTATTGAGTTCATGCTACGTCTAGGTATTATCCATGGTAGTTTATACCCATTCACAATAACTATGTGAGTTAGGTATTATTGCCATTTTATAAGTAAAGAAAGTAAGGTTTTGAGAGGTTGTGACTTCATCTCCACCACATAAATCTGATTCCCAACCAAGCTCGTAGTCTCCATCACTAAACTGTACCTCTCAGGTCACTCGTGCAGGAAGTTAGAGTGTCTCTGGGGACTCTGCGTGCCCTAAGCCCTTTCCGTAGAACCTGCTGTCTCACTGGTGTCATTTGGAGCATTTGCAAATTTCTTATATTATTATTGGGGCGGTGGGGGGGTGGGCCTCTCCCAGGGCCGAGGCCACTGTTCATATTAAATCACATGATATAAATTTAGAATAACTTTGGCTTCACTGTATCACAAGCCTAAGAAAATAGTCTCCAACTGTCTTAAAATAGAACTACGCATTTCATTTTTCATTTAGCTTGTATTCCTTTACGATTCTGTTCAAACCGATTTACAGATGATAATCCAGATGTCCTGGATTCCAAAACAGAAACGGCGCAGAGGCCATGTTCTGAAACTGAGCCACAAGATACAAAGGTATTCTATCCACGTGTTCATTTTAAATTTGGGGGATAATCTAATTATATCACTGTGAATACTTATATTTTTTTCAGTGTTCTTTTTACTTTATGTATCTTTATAATAATCACTGTATTATAAAAGGTATATATTTTTGAGGCTTTCAAAAAATGTTACACTTTATAATTGTATACTGTAAGATTGTATTTTCTCACAGTTTAGATATAATCATTGTTTAGCTTTTTGTTCAGCATGCTTTCTTTAGTTTTCTGCATGCTTTCTTCCAAAGAGTAATATGCTTTATTACAGATATACCAAAACAGTGAAATACAGTGACATATATTCTAAAATGTTATTATTCTGCCTTCCCTCTACCTTACTTCCTACTCTTAAAATATATGTAGTTCTAAGATGGGCCTTACTCATTACCTTTTTCTCCTGTGATTTATTTCCACCTTGTGACTCAGGGAAGTGGCTTACAGACTTTTATTTCTGCCTCTGCCATCTCTTGTTCTAGGCCCAGCTTTCTCCATTTGCTGATAGATACCTCTTCTTGGGTGTTCTGCCATTTGTGAGACTCAGTAGTTACTGCCTGTTCTCAGCTAACTCCATCTCCTCATTCTCTCTTTCCCTAATTTATATTTTTCCACCTTGTTCCAAAAGTATTTAAGTCAGCTTATAAAAATATATGCAGCTGACTTCCGGCTCACTGAAACCAGTTCAGAGTCTCTTTTTCCCCTAATAAGTGATGAACTAAATAACAAGTAGTAGAAGAATTTTAATAATCAAAGAGGGAAAGTCACATATGGTCATGAATTTCAGTTGGTTGTAGCCAAGAGAAGAAACAGACTTTTAAGGCCATCACTCCCCTGCCCAATCCAGAATAAGAATCCTGAGACAATACTCGTCAATTTGGAGAGAAGCAGATTAAAAGGCATCTTTGTATTTTCTCTTCAATTTTTTATGTGGAATTTAAATAAACTGTAACTTAATCATTTTCAGTAAAGAAATCACATAGATATTTTAATATTATACAATAGTACTCTGATTTTAAGTTTAATTTGTATATATTTGTTTACATGTTATATTAGTATTATAGTATAAACATTTCAGTATTTCATGCTCAAAACTTTTTTGCAACCAAAGTGAATGATTTAACCGTTGAGAGATCGTTGCTGTAAATCAGCCCAGCTGGAGACCCAGAAATTCTCTTTAGCACTTATCTCTTCCCCGAAGTCCTCCACCACCCAACAGAGGAGAGGATTTGTTGCAAGTTCCTATCTCCTTTTGGGGTTTCTATCAAAAAGGCAAAGGGCAGCGTGAGGAGAACAATGATTTCCATTTTGCAGGCGAAAGAAAAAGAGTGGCCTTGTTGCTTTATAGTTGAACCTTATCTTGTGTTTTTCTGCCCTCAGAATTTATCTTTTTTATAGTTTCACTAGCAACAACAATAGTTACTTTTTTAAAACAGTTTCCAACAAACTATTCTAAAAGACCCCTAGGAAATTGTTTTTTTCAAATAAAAAAGACAACTTTGGGAGGATAAATGAAGGCCATTTGAAAAAGAAGCTTCTTGTCTCGTTTGACTTCCCTGTAGGAAGAGAACTCTGGAGATTCGGAGGAGCTGTCTAAAACAAGTCCTAACACAAACAGCACTGCCTCCAGGGCCATGGAAGAGAAAGGTGAGTAAGGCGTCTCTGCGATAAATCGTCTGGAGAAGAAACCGATCCTTCAAGCAGCCAGCCTCTCGCCAGGCTTCCCCAGCCGAAACTGCATTTCTTCCTCTGCCTTCCCTCTGTGATGCAGGCACACACGTGCTTACTGTCCATAGGGCCTGCGTGTCGTTTCTGACCAAAGTGCTGCTTAGTTAAGCAGCCTCCGGCTTACGAAGCTGGGTGGCGTAGGCCTGAGAGTGGAGTGCGTGTGCCCATGTGCGTAGGTCACCGTGGTAGTGTCGCAGCGGTGAGACCGACTCTGGCCCCCAGCAGTGACTGAGCTCTGCCCTCTCTACAGATGAGTACAGCAGCAGTGGCACCGCTGGCCACAAGGCGGAGCAGAATGACGACGACGGCGTAAAATCTCAGGAGGTAAGGAAGGTGTGTCGTATCTACTAGTTCAGATTTCTTTCAGGCCCGAAAACAAATCAAGTGCATGAAATGCTGTTCCCTCAAGTTTGTCTTGAGTACTTTTGAAGGAGTTGAAGGAGCTTTTTTTTTTTAAGTGCACTGGGACACCATTTCATGCAGTGCATTTTATCAGTGTCATTTTGATTAATTTCGTTCTCTTCATCCTCATCTCGTCCACACATTTGTATGAGACCTGTTTCTGTCACAGCCACACAGGATCAGCCCAGAGCTGTACCCCTGCGGCCACATCAGGTTCCTGACCTGGCAGCTTAGCACAGCCAAGCCAGGTCCCAGTTCGGGTCAGAAAATGGGCTACTGTGTCCTGGAGTCTATAGACAGGACAAAGTGGGAGGAGCAGGGTGTGCAGAAGGCCTGCAGGGAGTGCCACAGGGGACCCAGTTTCATGAGGCAAGGGCAGAGACTCCTGGGAGGCTACAGGAGCAGGGGGACCTCCAGCCTGCCTGCCCTCAGCCCGTCTGGATTTGCACATTGCCCAGCGGGGCACAAAATCACAGTGGTCTGGGGCCAGGCCCATACGTCAAGGAAAACAACCTGTACTCCAGCCAGGTCTTCTAGAGAACCATTGCCAAGTTTGCCAGTCCAGACACAACTTTTTTAATAGTTCTGTTTTCTCGTACTCCTGTATGAGAAATTCAGAGGCCTCCAGTAGCTTTATAAGGGATAACATTTGGTCACAGACGACTTGGACTAAACTCAAATTAAATGACGTACGTATTTATCAGAGGTAAAGGCGAACACGAGGCACTTACTGGCATTACCTTGTCATCCCAGCGTCCTCGTGACTCTGTCCCTACTGTGGTTACCGGCGTTTGAGGGGAGGGGGCTGCGCTGAGAGAAATGAAGCACTGCACTCAGAGGCGTATGTGTGTCCCTGAGTGACAAAGCTGGGGTCTGAGCTCAAAGCCATATATATTCTCTAAGTGACAAAGCTGGGGTCTGAGCACTCTCAGGAAGAAACTCCAATCTCATTTTGAGAAAACGTGATAGTATTTGTGTAATAGAGGATGAAATCATTTTTATTGCTGTCTTTTTTTTTTTTTTTTCTGTTTCTCCTCAGGAAGATCACCCGGTAATTATTAAAAGAAAAAGAGGAAGACCTCGTAAACACCCCGTGGAAACAGCGCTAAAAACAAGTAGGTGTATGGTGTGTTTTCATTTCACACACAAGAATTTTTCCAACTGATTTTCTAAGTGAGATTTATTTTTGCGTTTTTTAGAAGAAGACTGCAAAGCAGATACTGGCATTGTCACTGTAAGTAATTGCAAAAGACGAGAACTCTTCAAATGTTTGCTCTTGACCTGGAAAGAGTACACGGCAGTATCTAGTATTTTGAACTTTATTTTTTTTTTAAGTATTTAAAAAGATTTAAAAGAGTTAAATAAACCATTGACTAACTTTTCTAATAATATCTTGATTACTAATATCTTCATGGAAGCATAATTATATTAGTTGTTCTTTAGTCTGATTCCTTCCTTCCTTATGAGTTTGGTTATATAAAAGGGACTTACCTTCTTATCATCACCCTTAATTAAAATTAACAGATATTTGCTGTATTATATGATATTTAGATAGTGGCATCTGATGTGTCTCACCCTCTTACTGCTTTCTATGGCATTCCTTTTGTAATAAATTGTACATTGATTTCAATGATGAAAATCCTCAGTGATACTTTATCTTTTTAAACATTCCTTATCTTTGACCCTGAAGTTTTATACCCAGCAAAATCATTGTATCAGGGTTTTGTTACATGAGTTTCAGTGACAGCATTATTAGAAGGACAGACTCATGTCCACTGACCTGACAAAAGCAAACAGGATTAAAGCCTCAGCTCTGCCACTTAATCCCAGGTCTGTGACATTGGGCCATTCACGTGACCCTCTTGAGACTTAGTTTCCTTCCATATAAAGTGGTATCACAATACCTTATCTCATAGAGTTATTATTATTATTATAAGACAACAAGACCAAAGTGGCACATGTGAATGCATCTGCCAGCATGTGAGCCCGTTTGCCGGGGTTGCGGAATACTAACAGTGGGCTGTGCCGCGTCTCCTCCAGGGCCCGCCCCCAGCGTAGCAGCAGAGTGACTGAGCGGATGCCAGGACAGCACTAAAAAAGCATAGGCGTCCACGTCCATTTGGTACACTTCAGCAGCTGCAAAGCATAGGCTCCAAATAGTCCGCCTCCATGCCAGCATAATAAACAAAGGCCCCAGTCCTCCTGTGCATCACCGATTTTCTGTGAGATGATGACAGACTGCTGACTTCAGTTTTTTGTTTGTTTAAATTTAGGTAGAACAGTCTCCACCTGGCGGCAGACTGAGAGTAATGCAGACAGGTCTGTATGCACAGCTTTGCCCTGTGTGGTGTCAGGAAGCAGCGGGGAGGCTGTTGGCCTCGGTGGTGAAAAGGGCTGTCTGGAAGCCTGTCAGCTCTCCCTGCCATCTGGGATCTGCGCCGTTCTCAGTTGTCGAAGTCAGGGAAGCCTTTGGAGGGGAGGGTGACGGCAAGAAAAAGCAAAATAGGGAGGGAACTTCGCCACGTGTGAACCATAATTTATTGGTTATGCGTGAAGGAGAAATAGATCGGCCTGGGAGCTGGGCATTCTCGTCAGGAAGGCGGGAATTCAGCTCAAGAGTCTGTTGTTCGCAGAAGAATTTTGAGAGCAGCTTACCAAGCCAGGATGCAAAAGATAAAATCGTTTCAAGGATTTTTGTCCTCATTCCAAAATGTTGATAATGATTAGCTCTGGATGGTAGGACGATGGAAACATTCCATGTCATCTGTTACTGTTGCCTGCATTTTCCAGAATTTTTACAATGTATAGATATTTATTTCATGGTTTAACTTTTTTTACATAAAATCAAGAAGAGTCATTGGTGGGTTTTAAAGGGTTGACATAGGCAAAAAGATGAATGTGACAGCTATTTTGAATCAAATAAGTAACATGGTCAGATTAGGGTAGGATGTATTCTGATCACCAGGGTCGAGCAAATGTAAAATTTAATAATTTCTCCGCATTTAACTATGTGTGATCTCATGATCATATTTCAGTTTTTCTTATCTCTTAGAAGATTAAGGCTTGTTCGATTTTTTTAAAGGGAGACATTCTGCTTATGTTTGGCTTTTAACCAGATTTTATTCACAATGTTATAATATTTTAATTCCATACAAAAAGAATGTTCATAACGTGAATGCTCTTTAAAGACTCTAAGCTGTGTAGTTATGTTGTTATTTAGCTGTGGTCTCCTGAATCTGGTGATGATGATGTGTCTTAAACTAACAGTTTAAGACAGAGTTCTCCTGTCTACCTTTTTTCTTGGTTCATCCCTTCATTCCACGTCAGTGTATTGAACTTCTCGGAAAGGGAACTTCTCAAGTCTCCTCGCTAATAAGAAGTACCTTTTCCTAACTATAAAATAGGATCGTAATGTTTATAGAGCTACAGTGAGAATTCAGTGAAGGCTGCAGTCCTGACCTACAGATCCTGGTACATCTTGGGGTTTCTCTCAATGTCCCCTTCCTCCTCTTCTTCTGGGCTCAGAGCATCTGAGCTGAAAGGGACCATAAAGATGGTCTAACCCAACTCCTTACACATGAGAAAACAGAAGCTCAGGGAATTTAAGGAATTTGCCCAGATCACAGCTTATTAGTAACAAATCTTCACTGTCTTGGTGTCTCGACTTGCATTCCATTCCATTTGCTCTGTGCCAGGTATTCCGACTCAGACTTTGCTTGGCCTATAGAAAACAGTGATGAATTTTATAAGAATGCGCTAATTAACACTGCTGCGTTCATAGACAACGGGCCAGACTATTGACGTTTAATTTTATCCTAATAAAGTATTAATGCCGAGGTTTTTCTTCTCTTAAAGACGAATCCAATAAAGACACAGGCATTCCTCAAGAAAGAAGTGTAAGCAATGTAAGTGTTAATTTTCTCATCAGTATATGTCCTTTAGAAATCAACTCAGTAACTGCTCAGCGGATAGCCCTTTCGACTTCAATTTTATTGCTTTTAGGATGATGGTGAAGAAAAAACAGTAGCAAGTCTGCGTCGGAGAGGAAGAAAGCCCAAACGTTCACTCACGTTGTCCGATGATGCCGGTATGTTCATAGCAGGTGCTTAATGACAGAGCCTCATCATTTCACAGTCATCTTTTGAAGCGTTTTTCTTTGGATGAGGGAAAACTCAGTGGGGTACAGCTAGTATTAATATTACATAAATACGTGCGAAATGGCTCTAATCCCGTGTCAGAAATGCTACATCCCAGATGCTTCTCTGAGGACATGTGAATTTCTCACGAATGCTGGCTGTGAACTGCCTGAGTAAACTCTCCCGAATGTGTTTGAGATTAAGTTAAACAGTTGTGAATCTCCAGTGCAGAAACAAGAAGGATATGGAAAACCAGTTCTTCTGCCTCCAGGCCCCCGAGAGTCCTGCGTTCTAAACGCCATGACTCTGGCCTCCGGGATCGTGCATCCGGCTGTTACCCTTCTTTCTGTTTGAGCAGAATCCTCAGAACCGGAAAGAAAACGCCAGAAGTCAGTGTCTGAAGCAACTGAGGACAAGAAAGACCAGGAGTCTGAGGAGGAGGAGGAAGAGGAGGAAGACGACGAGCCCGCGGGAGCCACCACGCGATCGGCCACCAGATCGGAGGCTCAGAGGTAACGGGGCAGCAGGAGCTTCCGGAGACTTCGCCGGCGTCTCCGTCCGCAGGCAGCTTCGGGTGTCACGGGACTGTCCGCTCACCCACTCGTGTCACAGTATGAGCAGTTCCCTTCATTTGCCTTCAGCAGAGAGCACGTGCGCTCAGCCCGCTGACATTCCGGTTGTTGGGGAGCCTGTTTTCTGTCTTAAACCATGAGCGAGGATCACTTCAGAATCGTTCCCAGGTTTTAGATACCTGTTTGGTGGGACCCATTCAGTTCCTTGACAAATACTGGCTGAGCGTGAGTGGATGTCTCTGATACTGTGCTGAGCACCGCGGGTGAAAACACAGGTACATACGCACCGCCCTCCGTGCTGCGAGCTTCGCTCCCGTGGCGGGGGAGGGGGGGCGGGCCTCGCCGTCACTTTTGGGCGGTGCATTTAACCAATGCCACGCGAGAGGTCGCTCACATGAAATTGCCTGTGCGCGACCTCTGTAACTTACACAATGGGTAATTTCATGTTTCCCAAACCCTAGCATAGCCAGAAGCCTCTGGAAAAAAGAGGACCGTGGTCGGATGAGCTTGGGGAACGCCGTGGACTCTCCGCCTCAGCCACAGCTTACGTTACAGTCTGTAGGGCTCGGCATAGCCCTTTGACCCGGCCGGAGCACTCCCGCCCCGCGCGCCGTCACACCTGCCCGCCTCCGTCCCCGCTCCTTCCCCCACCACACGCGGAGAGACATCGCATCGCTTTACAGTCTAACAGCTTTTTCTAAAGCAAGAGTATTTCCCATTTTTAATGTGATTCACAAACTGTTAGTCTTGGTCTCATCTTCTATAATTTCCTACCCGAGATTAATCAAAAAGTTCAGGAACAGGCATTTCACTTATTAACACCTGTCACTGTGGCATAATGCTAATAGTGCCTTCTGTTTCGTGAAGACTTAAAATCAACCTATTTCTGATTCTTCCACACTTGCATGTTGTTAGCCATTTGTGCCATAGTTTAATTTTTCAGAATCAGATTTTAGAGCCGAAAAGCTTTAGGAGCTGACGTGGCTAAAAGGGAAGGTAGCGGTCTCGTATTTGTCCTCGTAGGTGGGGCAGCTCAGATGAGTAGAAGTCGCAGAATCAAGATTTCTGCTGACAGGAGAGGGTACAGAACACCCCACCAGCTCTGCCTTAAATAGTCATGGAAAGGTCACCCACTGCAGGAGGGCCCACCTCAGAAAGTGGCATGGTCTTCTGGGCATCGCCAAGTGAGTGTCGAGAAGTAGCTACCGGGTTTGCTTGTAAAATTTATTCTTCAGTGCTCTTCCTTCATGTCCTTGAAAACTTCATCTACAAACGGATTCTCTTTAGTTCGGATTCCTTGGCATTGGTCGATGGGTTCCAGGGCCCCGGCGTCTTCGTAATCTCGGATTCTCGGTCGATGGGGCCTCGGCGGGCTCGTCCTGCCAGCCCATCAGTGCCCCAGTCACCAAGCCAGCAGCTCCTCGGGAAAGGCCTTCGTGCTTCTGCACAGACCTCAGTGGCAGGCAGAGCCACCGCCTCCGGGCACCGTCTCCCCGTGTCCAGTAGCAGCTGGCCCCCCTGCGGCTCCCGCTCAGGGCCTTCCGGCCAGCTTGCCCTGCACCATTCCAGAGCGGCTGCCAGGGCTTCTCTTCATCCCCGTTCTCGGTTTCTCTACCTCACCCTGCACCGAGTGTGGCTGATGGACGCGGAGGGGACTGTCCCATCTCATGATGTAGAGCCTGTGCTTCACCGTGCAGCCGAGTCGCATGCCCCCGCAGCCTGAACTGCAGCCCGCTCAGCGAGCCCCTGTCTTAGCGCTTTGCCGTGAGTCTGAGCGTCCCTCACCCGGTACTGGTTTGTGCCGTGGACCCTGTGGGCCCGGCTGGGGCCCTCACATTCAGCCCGACGAGTCGTGCTTTCATAGATCTCAGCCGCTTTTTCTGCTGAGCACTTTTGGGATCTTTATCTTGTTGGCCAAGATACGTTCTGTGTATCACAGATTCACGTTTCTCTAAATCACTCTAAAGTGTCTTACACAGAAAAAGTGACGGTCCAGAAAACCAGCCGTTTCCCTGCTTTAGTCCCCATTCTCTGACTCAGCCACAGAGCCCCGGGGCCCGAGTGGTCAGTGCCACCGCTGCCCA
>NW_011888944.1:2363016-2379153 GCF_000151845.1 Pteropus vampyrus | reverse complement strand
AGCCACCGCCTCCGGGCACCGTCTCCCCGTGTCCAGTAGCAGCTGGCCCCCCTGCGGCTCCCGCTCAGGGCCTTCCGGCCAGCTTGCCCTGCACCGTTCCAGAGCGGCTGCCGGGGCTTCTCTTCATCCCCGTTCTCGGTTTCTCTACCTCACCCTGCACCGAGTGTGGCTGATGGACGCGGAGGGGACTGTCCCATCTTATGATGTAGAGCCTGTGCTTCACCGTGCAGCCGAGTCACATGCCCCCGCAGCCTGAACTGCAGCCCGCTCAGCGAGCCCTTGTCTTAGCGCTTTGCCGTGAGTCTGAGCGTCCCTCACCCGGTACTGGTTTGTGCCGTGGACCCTGTGGGCCCGGCCGGGGCCCTCACATTCAGCCCGACGAGTCGTGCTTTCATAGATCTCAGCCGCTTTTTCTGCTGAGCACTTTCGGGATCTTTATCTTGTTGGCCAAGATATGTTCTGTGTATCACAGATTCACGTTTCTCTAAATCACTCTAAAGTGTCTTACACAGAAAAAGTGACGGTCCGGAAAACAAGCCGTTTCCCTGCTTTAGTCCCCATTCTCTGACTCGGCCACAGAGCCCCGGGGCCCGAGTGGTCAGTGCCACCGCTGCCCAGTGTCCCACAGTCTGGCTCAGAAAGTGCCAGAGCCAGCCATCTACACGTGCGCCATCCAAACTCGGCAGCCCACAGCCAGTTTCTCCTAGAAATCGCCAAAAATTAGCAAAGGAGAAGTTATCTACCAGTGAAAAAGTTAGTAAGCCTCCCCCGTTAAGAAGGCAAGTTCCTGCCTGCACTTCCTAACATCTTTAACCCCTGAGACTGTTGGGTCCCGTGATGCTTTCTTTTCAAGTTCCTTGAAGATGTTTGTCTCGGCAAATAACTGTCTTTGGATCCTTGGTTTCCCACGTGGAAACCTACTCCAAACGGAATAGGAAAGGTGCAGAGGGATTCTCAGTGGCCTCGCCAGGCTGGCCTCACTTCGTGGCCCTCCTGCCCAGGCTTGTCCTCAACACCTGTGAGCCTTAAGGGCCGACTCCTGCTTACCAGGACTGAAGGCGTGGTTCTCCCTGGGTGGTCACAGACCTGAACACTCGGTTAATTCAGCGCCTCGTGATCGAGCAGTCAGAGTCATTTCTGCTTTGGCCAGGGCATTGGAGAGGCGATGAGGTGACAGAGCTCCCACTTCAGGCACAGCCACCCGCCAGCTTTGTGCCTCCCACTGCAGGCTGATGACCAGGCTGCCGCCCAGGTTGTGCTGGGTCCTGCTGCCTTCCCTTTGCTTGTGCTCGTTCTTTCTGGGGTGCCCTCACCACCAGCCCCCAGCAAGCCGGGTCCTTCTGTCCTTCACGCCCACCCTCCTCAGGACGCCTCTTCGCCTGCTTCAACCCATCCTCTCCTCTCCTTCCTGCTGTACTTCCGGCCAGGACGTGTGCAGGTGACAGTGGCGTCTGCCATTACTTGAGGTGTATTAGTTTTGTTTCCTCTCTGAGCTATAAGTTTCGTCCTTGACATCAGAGACTTGTCTTACTCCCTGTACATTACATGGTAGCATCAAAAAATACAAGACTTTTCACAGTATACGAAAGCTGTCTTGATGCCTCTTGTCACGTTTGCCCTTCACAGCATACTTGTCACCTCCGTGCGGTAGGACGGGAAGCAGGCTGCAGTCCCAGGCACCTTTCACACAGATTCTCCCGTTGATCCTCATGAAGTAAAACACAGTATTTATCCTTATTTTGTATGTGAGGAGAAGAATTTCAGAAAGACCTGTCCCCTTATTCCTCAAAATGGAATGAGCAGACCAATCGCAGAGGCTCCTGCCAAGATGCAGACTCTGACCCTGGAGGTCTGGGCACAGCCTGAGCATCTGCAGTTCTGACAAGCTCCCAGGTGATGCCAGTACTGCTGGTCACAGACCACACTCTGGGTGGAAGGACGGGGCTTGGGTGACCTACCACGCTCACACAGCGAGGAAGAAGCACACTGACTCAGAGCTTCTGTTCCCTGCTGTGTGGCAGCTAGCACAGTGCAGGACACTCACCGTTCAGTGGCTGGGTGCTTGATTAGTGACTGATGGCTTTTCCGATGGCTTTTGTAATGGTCATTCTCAAATCACACGTGGGCGATATGGTGCTGAAACTGCATCATATGCAGCCGTATGTAGTTCAGTATGAGTTTACTTACTTTTGCTGTCAAAGGAACAATAAGCAAAATGTGCCTTCTATTGGTAGTCTCATTTCTCCATTTCCTGCAACTTTAGTTTTCCAGGTCTTTTCATTCTGATGTGACATTTATTGCTTGCCAACGTGTGCTGGGCTTTGTACTAGGCACTGGAGATGGAAAATGAATAAAACTCAGCAGCTGTGTAGAGAAGCCTCCTGTCTGATGGGGAGACATATGTGTATATGACTTTCAAACAACGTCATCCCACAATAAGAATATATTTTGCATTACTGCTGCTGTAACTGAAACAAAATTTTCATGAGCTAAACTTAATAGACATGCTATCAGAGGTATTTTCTGTTGTGTTCTATCAGTACGTTGTTTTAAAATAATGACTGTCACGTGCAGTTTGAAAATGCCCAGTGGATAAATTGCGGTGGTAAGTGCTGTGATGAGGACACAATGTGCCATGGGACTTCGCTTGCCCTGTGATGAGGAAGGCTGCCCAGAAGGACTCACTTTTGAACTGGGGCTTAAAATGAGGTTTGCCAGATGGGAGGTGAGGGGTGAGTCCAAAATGTCACATGCCAAAGCATGACAGTGTAAAAGAGCATCGCGTGTTAGGGAATGGGAGCACTGTGGCAGGACCCTAGAGAAGTCGAGGGTAAACCATAAAGGACTCTGTGCGTTGTGTTCTGGGTGACCTTGTCCTGAACGCAGCCAGGAGCCGAGAGAGAAACGCATGGACATAGACACCCGTAGGTGTAGATCCAGATAAACTGGGGAGTGACATGATGAACCGACGTTTCCAACAGGTAATTCTGGTGGCGGAGCGGAGAGCGGGAGCAGGCTGTGGCGTGGGGCGGCGGGGTTAGAACTCCGGACCTCACGCGCCCTCCACGCCGCCGGCGGTCGCTGTGCGAAGCCTGCCGCGCGCTTGCGCAGACGCGGGCCGCGGTCCCGCCGTGTTCTTGCAGTTGTGTCCACTTGGGGCAGTGTGGGGGGACTCGTCGTGGGTTATTTTATATACCGGAGCGGGGCTTCCGACTGCCCCTCCGGCGCTCCGAGTGGGCGTGCGGCAGCCGGCAGCCAGGCAGCTGGCACGAGCCCTTCTGCAGCCCTTTTCCTGTAGACACGTTTCCCGGGGTTCTTCTCCTTGGCTCTCGAGTTCAGAAATCTTCCATTTTTAAAAATAACTCCCAAATCATTTGAAGCAGCGCCTTTTAACGCTCACCACTGCCTCGACTTCTGTCCACTGCAGATCAAAGGCACAGCTGTCCCCTTCTACCAAGCGCAAGAGAGAGGCCAGCCCCCCCGGGGCGCGCACGCGAGGCCAGCAGAGGGTGGAGGAGGCCCCTGTGAAGAAGGCGAAGCGGCAGTGCTGACCGGCCGCCCGGGCCTGGCGGGAGCACGGTGGCCAGACGAGGGACGAGCCTCGGGCCTCGGGGGCCGCAGGCTATTTTTTTAAACCAGGGAAAGGACATGCATGTGCTGTAAGTTCCTAGGTGCAAGCTTTTTCTTGTTATGTTTTAAACAGCTTTATAAACTATTGTTCATAGAAGATATTATGTACATTTATTTCAGATAAAGGAAAATAAGTTTACTTTGTATCTGAACTCAAAACAAAGTAGTTGTATATTTTAACATTCGAAATTGGGATTTCCTGATGCGACACATCACTAATACAAACCCTTCCAGCCCATCAGACACCAGGCTGCCTACTGGTCATCCGTGTACAGTATATAAACATGTAAAAATAGGTTGTATTTTACTCCGTGTATGATGCTAATCAATGAACACTTTATTTATTTTACAGAGAAAACTTATCTGTGAACTTTACTATATATCTGTTTATTTTATTTTATTATTTTTTTTAATAAAAAAGGGTTTTAAATGCTATGCAGCCATTAGTAGAAGCGTCTTTAGGACTCTGCCTGCCTGTAACTAACTGTGCTCTGGCAGGAAATACAGACTCGTGCATGTGCTCCAGCGACAGCTCAGCCCCGGGGTCGCCATTGCTGTTCTGCTCACAGTTGGGACTCCGTTTTTTAAGAATGTGACTTGTTTTTAGAGTATACTTGGCATCTGTGACTTGACTGCCAGCCTCACTGGCATAAGGTTCTGGTTCAGGTCGAGTCACGACGTGTCACCTGCGGCAGAAACCCCTCCGTCCCTGTTCATTCCTCTCTGCCCTTCCGAGGCTTAACCGTGTCCTTTCCGTAGCGTCAAAGGGAAATACATTGACAATTAGGTCGCTCCTATCATGCTTCAGGATTTTGTGTTGTTTTATACATAATTGTTTCAGGAGAAAATGGCATTATTGCCAGATTCTTTTTTAAACATCTTTTAACTCCCATATGAGCAAACTGTCCAACTTAAGTTTTTCATAAGATTAAACTTTTCTTAAGATCAAATTTGTCTCTAGCAATGTGATGAGTTGCCAAATAATTGACATTATTTTTAAGTGTTTTATTCATATTCTTGTTTTGTAATTAAAATTTACATTCAGTGTGTGACTTTTTTTTTTTTCGATTCAATGTAAAGTGGATATTTCTGTCATTTTACATGGTTTCTTACTGAGATTTTATATATAAATTATAAAATGTTTCCCAAAACTTTTGTGGTAAGAATCTTCTTTTTCTGAACTTTAGAATTTCTCCCTGCGAAAACCATTTCTTTTCTTTAAATAATTGCTCTTAGACATATTGCCCCACTTTCACGGTCGACTGTGAGTCACTGATGGCATCTCTCTCGGGAGGACGGGACATCAGCTCTGGAAGGGACCTCGGAGACGAACATGAGAGTTCCTCATTGTCGTTTATAGGGATGAGTTTAACCAAAGTTCAAAAACCTGACGTGAGTCGTCTTAAAGTTAGTCGAGGGTAGAAGCCAGACTGGGATCCGAGGCTCCAGCGTTGACTAACAGTCTCTGCACTGTTCATTTCGGGTCAGTTCGCCAGCAGTGCCTGCCTGCAGATGGATTCTCAGAGTTAAACCAGTGTCGCTCAGTTTAGGCGTGCCCACCCTGGCCGTGACCTTGTGGGGACGAGGTGACTAGGTTGTGAGGAAATGCTGCCTCTTACTAAAGTTGGAACTAAATATTGAAACTGCATACGGATTGTTCTGGAGCGGATGTCAGCTTCCAGCGGCTCTGACACCTAGGCAGGGTGGCGGTGCCCGCCGGTGGGCATTGGAGGTGCACGAGAGTGGTTCTCGGTGGCCACGGCGGTCGGTGCTGCTCGTCTGCAGCAGAGAGAGGGAAGGAGGTCGGGAGTGCTAACGGTCCTACAGCGCCCAGGACAGTGTCCGACTCCATTTCTAGGGCCGGAAGGTCTAGCGCATAATTGACAGATTGACAGCCATGGAAATTGATGTTGCACAAAACTTCGAAAACTTCACTCAGTTTCTAACAACCCTGCAAAGGCCTATCAGACACCCCATTTTATAGTTGGGAGAACTGAAGCTCAGAGTGATTGCACACTCACTGAAGAACACACAGACCAGCATCACTAGGACTGGAACCAAGATCCCATGAGTCTCGTCTGAGGGTTTTCGGTACGCGGCGCTGAGGTTCACGGCGGTGGCCGTGTTCATTCCTGCAGTGGCAGGACCCATGTGACCTGTGCCGTGGGCTATAATTTTCCTCAACATCCATTAGCAGTATGCTTGATTTTTTTTAAACAAGCGTTATAAAATCTCAGTTTTTCTAAGTAATAATATTTTCGTTCTACAACTAATGTCTTGATCGTAGAAAAATCAAAGGTAATAGTAAGCAAAGGGAGGAATCTCTTGTAATCCCACAAATCAGACATATTCTCTTTTAACATTTTTAATTTTAATTGCAGTTGGCTACAGTATTATATTAGTTTCAGGTATACAATATAGTGATTAGACATCCATATAACGTAAAAAATGGTCACCCCGATAAGTCTAGTACCCATCCAACACCATATATACTTATTACAATATTGACTATATTCCTTACGCTATACTTTACATCTCCATGACTATTTTGTAATGACCAATTTGTATTTCTTAATCCCTTCCCCCTTTTTTACTCACCTCTCCCATCTGGTAACCCTCCAAGTGTTCACTATGAGTTTGTTTTATTCATTTATTTTGTCCTTTAGATTCCACATTGTAAGTGAAATCATGTGGCATTTGTCTTTCTCTGACTCACTCCACTCAACAAAAGATCCTCTAGGTCCACCCATGTTGCAGACGTAAAGATTTCTTTTATTGATTGACTTATGTTTATGGCTGAGTGATATTCCATTGTTCCATCGTACATACGTACCACCTCTTCTTTATCCGTTCATCCGTTGATGGACACCCAGGTGGCCTCCATATCTTGGCTCTTGTAAATAATGCTGCAATGAACATAGGGATGACCTGTCCCTTCAAAATCATATTTTAGGTTTTTTCAGATAAATACCCAGAAGTAGGATTACCGGATCCTTCTTTGTCTCCTGTTACAGCCTTTCTTTTAAAGTCTTTTTTGTCTGGTATAAGTATTGCTACCTCAGATTTTTTTTTTCATTTCCATTTTCATGAAGTATCTTTATACAATCCTTTCCATCTTTGTATGTCTTTGATCTGAAGTTAGTCTTTTGTAGGCAGCCTATATAAGGGTCTTGTTTTCTTATCCATTCAGCTGCCTTATGTCTTTTTCACTTGAAGTACCTGTTGGTAGATGTACTTATTGCCATTTTATTATTCATATTTTTGATACATATTTTTTCCTTCTTAAATCTCTCCAACAGTTCCTGTAATACCGGCTTGGTGCGATGAACTCCTTTAGCTTTTTCTTGTATGGGAAGCTCTTTATCTGTCCTTTGATTCTAAATGATAGCTTTGCTGGGTTGAGTAATCTTGGTTGTAAGTCCTTGCTTTTCATCGCTTTAAGTATTTGATACCAATCCTTCTGGCCTTCAGCTTCTGTTGAGAAATCAGCTGATAGTCTTATGAGAGCTCCCTTGTAGGTAACTGACTGCTTTTCTCTTGCTGCTTTTACAATTCTCTCTTTGTCTTTAACCTTTGGCTTTTTAATTAGGATGTGTCTTGGTGTGGGCCTCTTTGAGTTCATCTTGTTTGAGACCCTGTGCTTCCTGGGCTTATATGTCTATTTGTTTTACCAGGTTAGGGAAGTTTTCCGTCATTATTTTTTCACATAGGTTTTCAATTCCTTGCTCTCTCTCTTCTCCTTCTGGTACCCCTGGGATGCGAATGCTGTCATGCTTGATGTTGTCCCAAAGGCCCCTTAAACTATCCTCATTTTTTTGGATTCTTTTTTCGTGTTGCAGTTCTGATTGAGTGTTTTCTGCTGCCTCATCTTCTAAATCACTGATTCAGTCCTCTGCTTTATCCAATCTGTTGATTCCCTCTAATGTACTCTTCATCTCAGATATTTATTCTTCATTTCTAACAGGTTCTCTTTTATGTTTTCCATCACCATTTTTAGGTTTTCTATCTCTTTGTCAAAGTTCTCACTGAGTTTATCTTTCCTCCTAAGTTAATCGAGCATCTTTATAACCAGTGTTTTGAACTCTGCATCTGGTAGATTGCTTGTCCCCATTTTATTTAGTTCTTTTTCTGAAGCTTTGTTGTGTTCTTTCATGTGGGACATGTTTGTCTCCCCATGTTGGCTGCCTCCCTGTGTTCGTTTCTATATATTAGGTAGGTTGCTATGTCTCCTGGTCTTAGTAGAGTAGCTTTATGTGGTAGGTGTCCTGTGGGGCCCAGCAGCACAGTCTTCCCTGGTCACCTGAGCCAGGTGCTCCAGGTGTGTCCCTTGTGTGGGTTGCGTGTGCCCTCCTTTTGCAGTTGAACCTTGTTTGCTGTTTGCATGTTGATGGGAGGGATTGACCCTTGGGCTGATTGGTTGTGAGGATTGGCCAGTGAGAGGCTGACCCTATGGAGCAGGATTCACTGTAGCCAGGCACTTGTCCCTGCCCAATCTGCCCTTTGGGTGTGTCCTCAGATGCAGCCCTAGGTGTTGCTCCAGCTCTGTCTCCAGTCGAAGCAGGCCCCTAGATATGCCAACCCATGGGCCTCCTGGGAGAGGCCCAGCTGCAGGCACAGTTCAGCCACAGCCTGTGCACTTCCAGGGCCACTTGGTAAGAGTCACCAAGCAATCCGCAGATGGCTGCCACCTCTGCTGGGCTTACGGGTGCCTCAAGAAGCCAAAGCAGGAACCGAGGCTGGCTGCTGCTAGTGCCAGGCTTGCAGCTGCTCAGCAAGAAGTATGGGGCTCACTGAGGCCAGATGCTGCTTCTTTAGGTTCTGTGAGCCTTTGAGAGATTTGGGGAAAGTCCACAGTATGAGCCAAATCAGGCCATTTGTATGGAAAACACCACTGGAGGCAGCATGGGTGAGCCCAAAAGTTGGGAGGTCTCAGGGAATCACCTGGGCAGGGCGGCCTGTGTTAATCAGGTTGATGGAGATTCACATACGGTGGTCGTCCATGTCTGCACACTGGAGTGCGGGGGGCTCAACCAAAGAATAATGGATACCACCAGCATTTTTTCCATGAGAAAGTCACCGCTCCAGCCCTCGCCCTAAAGCCAGAAAACTCAGTTCCTCTCCATGTGTCCCTGAAGCTCTTCAAACAGCTGTCCCAGCACTGTAGCTCAGAGTGAGTGACTATCTCAGTGAGTCAGTCCACATGTGGGCCCTTTAAGAGGACACCTGGCACTCCGGATGCCCTCCATCTCCACTGGTTCTCACAGCCAGAGGCTGGAACTGCTTTTTTCTTCTACACTGTTTTGAAATTTATCTATGGTCATGTATGTAGCTCTAGTTAGTTCATTTTCACTGCTGTATAGTGTTCCCTTAAAAGACTATATCACAATATGCTAAGCTATTTATTTACCTATTACTGATCTTTGGGTTGTCTCCAGTTTAAATAATGTTTCTATAGATGTTTTATGGGGAAACCTTCCCACACTTATCCGTTTCATTGTGCATATAGAAAATGATATTTGTAGACACACTGAGGTAAGTGGAAGAACCAGGCTGGTTGCTACCTAAGGAGACCTTTAGCCTGTGAACCAGAGAACCAGGCCACCCAGCCACTTGGAAGGTGAGGTGGTTAATAAAACCCCATCCCCGCACCAAGACACACCCAACTGT
Organism: Pteropus vampyrus; assembly: GCF_000151845.1. Taxonomy (NCBI): domain Eukaryota; kingdom Metazoa; phylum Chordata; class Mammalia; order Chiroptera; family Pteropodidae; genus Pteropus; species Pteropus vampyrus. The sequence goes on along the minus strand of NW_011888944.1, from coordinate 2,369,856 downwards.
CTCCCCCAGGGGACGACCGCTAATTCCAAAGCTGGTTTTCAGCTTTGCAAGATGATGCCAAACTGTGTCCCAAAGGCTTTCGCCCCGTTGCATTCCTACCAGCAGTGTTGTCTTCCTTGACATTCAGGAGCATAAGAAGGACTTCTTAATTTTCGCTCATCTAGTAGGTGGAAAATGCCTCATCGTGGTCTTTATTTGCATCACTTACAAGGGGGTTGAACATCTTTTCCATTCTTGTTTCCTCTTCTGTGAAATGCCTCTTCATATCTTTTGTCCGTTTTTCTATTCGATTCTTTGTGCTTTTCTTATCGACTCGTAGTTCTTTTTTTGTAATATAAAGATATAAGTGTATGTATTCAGGATAGCTTTTTGTTTCTATGTGTTGCAAGTACCACCCCCTGAATACACACATAGACACATAGACACAACGTGTCATTTATCTTTTCACTTCTTTTATGGTACCTTTTGGTGAATAGTTTTTTGATTCAAATGTAATTAAATACCAAATTTCCTTTTGTGGTTAGCTCTTCTTGTGTCTTGGCTCAAGAGCTATCCATGTGACCCAGGAAAGCCAAGTACACAAAAGAATCTAGGCCAGACTCTCCCAGGCACCGCTAGATTTTAAAAAGTGATCCGAGGCCACTATATTTTACAAGATGATCCAGGATCCCTGAAGGCGTTCATCCCACATCTTCCTCTTGTTTGTTTACTCCCATATTTTGATGAAGCACCTACGGCATTCTGAGAAATAACCTCTTCAATAACAAAGACTCATACGAATGAGAGATCATACCCAGCATCAAGCTTTACTAAGAATTTTTCAAGGATGTAAGTGGTTGCTGGGCACGAGTGAAGCATAGTGGTCCAGGGCAGCCATCTAGTTCCTGGGCTCTTTCTCATCAGACCTCACACGTGCCCAGATTGACACACGACATCTCTAAAGAATATCCACAGCTCCATAACGCAGACAGAAGCCCTTTCGGTCATGGACCATCTCTACTTGGATGGTTACAAAGCTCATGTGATGTTTTCCAGGGAGCCAAGCTCCATAAACTGAGAGGTTCCAAGGGGTTTTGTTGGTGTGTTGTGTTGTTGCCATAAGCCATGTGGATTGAACAGGTACATCCTGCTAAAGGCGCTCCATAAGTACCAACTCTCCCTCTGGTAAACGCCATCAGCTGTGTGTCTGAAGGCAAATCATTAGCAAGTGTACAAGAATTTTTAACTCCAGGTCACTTTCTTTCTTTGCCGGAGGCATTCCTCAGGGTTGGGTTGAAGGTCCGATGCCAACCATCTTACAGGACATCATTTTACACCTTATTTGAGTCATGGTCCAGCCACCTAGTAGAAACCACATCAGTTATTTTAACAAGTAATTTAATGTTGGGACTTGGCCTCAACAGCTATTAACGGACTAAAAGGCAACAGATGGCACTGATACACCACAGAGTAACTTTAGAAAGCAGCTATCACCACGGCTGGGCTTGGGGGACAAAAAGATTGAGCTTAGTTGGGGACTGGAGGAGAAGCCCGGCAGAGCTGAGACTCAGACCTCTGGAAGGTGTGCTGCCCATTTGGCGAAGTCTCATACAAGACACTGTGGCATGTTCTCAGAGCATGGGGCATCTGGAACCAGCTTTGGCTGCAATCAGCTGCCACATGCTGGGGTGAATGAAGAACCATTACTGAGCAAAAGAGTGACCAAACAAGAAGTAAGTACCTTCTCGAACCTTTTAGTGTCTCTGCTTGGAGAAGCAGCTGGCTAAGGAGAAAGCGGTTCAGCACCACAAAGCAAAATAGAGATGGGCGGATTGGAGTGAAGAGACAATAGCTTAATAATCAGCACAAGCCACACTTCTGCCCACTCACACCCATACCGCCTTTCTATGCATACTTAAATTTCCACATGGAAGCAACTTGTTATAAATTTCCCTTATTCCCTAGTAAGCTCAGCAATCCACTTTGAATATGCAACTCGAGTATGTAATTAATCCAGCATCAGAGTGGTTTGCTACAGCGGGGCCTTGACAAATACCTAAGATGCCATCCTTTCTAAAGTAGGAACTCCACATACATTCAAATCTTCTGCAGAAATCGTGTGTCCTCATTCATGCTGTTTCTGTCTCCTGAAGGACCAGCCTCCCTGTTAGCTTTTTTTTTTAAATTAGTTTCAAGTATACAGTACATTGGTTAGACATTTATATAGTTTCTAAAATGATCTTAATGGCTCTTCTCCCCTGGCCCTCCACCTAGCCGATGTATTAATGCTGACTGCATTCCCTATGCTGTGCTCCCTGTCCCCGTGACCATCCATCAGCTACTCATTTGTACTTCTTTAACCCTTCACCCCATTCTTTCAGCCCCCCCAGGTCCCCCTCCCCTCTGTTCGTCGCCCCCGTTAGCTTTTCATAAATGTGTTTCCTATGAGTATGACCAGAATCTGGTCCATGCTTTTTTTTTTTTTTAATGTCATCTTTTCAAAGTGAGTTTATCATCAAAGCTCTCAGTTGTTCTTATTTGCGGAAACCAATTTGTCAGTCTTCAGCAACTCTTACTTGAAATAGTCAAACTCACATTTTTTTTTCAACCAAAAGGAACTATTCAACAAGAACTTGCCTTTTTCTATTTTTGGCTCATGCGTCTCTGTTTACCCTCAAACATTGTTGTTAATTTCATCCCTGTCATTTCGGGGTTCTCTGGTCTTTCAAAAAGATTCTTTCCCCAGTAAACATTCTGGGAGTTTAAAAGGATGTAATTGGTCATTCCAGATTCTTAAAATTGAAATGTAAATCAAACCTTTAAGTGAAATCTACGTCGTCAATAAATGTGTCTGCCCTCCACCCCGCAGATTTCTACTTCCTTCCGACCTGGATATGGATTGATTCTAGAGAAATGTCTCGGACAGAAGGTGCCTTTGCTTTTCCTTTTGACACTTCACTAAGAACCTCTTTTGAATCTGCAGGAAGCACAAGTCCCAGCTCCAGCTCACCTGCACTTGTGCAGAGATTTCTCCGAAGCCCCCTCAAGCTTATTCCTTTGACAGTTCCCAGGACAGCTCAGTCCCATCTGTTCACTTGACGTTCCATTAAGCCCGGGTGCTACCACGATATCCTGTTTTCCCCTTCCTGTTTCTAGCCACACTTACTCAGACATAATGACAGTTTGCTGTAATTCCTGCACATAAATCTCTCCAGCAAGCTTTCTCCCCGCTATCCTAAGCCCCTTTCTATGAAAGCACGGCCTTCTGGCCCTTTCCCTTTCAAAACCCAGTCCAAAATATCTCATAATGGAAATAAACATCTCCAAGTTAGGCCTCAGAAGATGATTTAACAACAACAAAAGAAACTGAAATATGTTATTTGTGCTAAAAGGCTACGGGAAGAGTTCTGTACCTGAGGATGATGGTGAGCTAGCACAATCTACAGAGCAGGCTTTTCGAGTAGGCGTGTGTTCTACATGACCTTGAATAAATCACTTGGCCTTTCTACGTCTCAGGTTCCTCATCTGTAAAGAGAAATTCTGGTACCCGTCCCACTGATCTCAGAGGGTTATGTGGGGGATTAAATGAAACGATTCATTCAGTAACTATTCACTAAGAGCCTACCCTGTGCCAGGCTCATTCCAGGCATTGGGACGCAATGGTGAGTCACTTAAAACATTGTGTTATGAGAAGCATCCATGTGCCTGTGTGTAGTTATAGACTGATCATCCCAATGGCTGGCGAGCGCCCCTTTCTGCAAACAGATCACACTCGATTCATCCATTGTGCTTGCAATAGGCATTCGAGTAGGTTCCAGGTTTTTGGAAACTAGAAAATGAGGCTATGAACATTCTGGCACATATGTCTTTCACCGAACCTATGTACACACTTCTGTAGGGTCAATTCTTTTCTAATCTTTCTAATGATACCAGAAGGTCTCAGGTTGGTGCTAGCATGCCGTAACATCTCTCTAGCCCTCGTTGGTCTGCCCTTATAACAGAGAGCTGACTTCGGGCCCAGGCCTTCAGCATCCCACTGTAACTAGTTAGTTTAGTAACATTGTTATATTGGCATTATATATATATTTTTTTAAGGTTATATGTGGTAAAAGGTTACTGTGCTTCATTTATTTATATACGTATCTATAAATACACTTATTTACATATTGTTTATTCAAAGGTTCTTTTGAAAATGTATTTTTAAGTTCAAAATAATAATCATGTAAGTAAAGTTATTGAGTAAATAGTACTTATAGGTGGACACAGAGATAGCAGAAGTGTGCGAAGGGGCATGCGAATGGCCATAATTTGGGAAACGCTACTCTAAGAAAGCCATGCTTTCGAATTAGACATCTTTGTGTATCATCACAGGGTGGCAACTTGCCCAGATTAGTTAATTTGATTACAGACAAAAGGCTCAGGTTGGGCACGCTGGCAAATAAAGCACGGGGTTTCCTGGTTTGCAGGTGGAAAAATACAGCAGGTAGGGGTGAGAGGGTCCCAGAAAGACTCAGAACTAAAGGAATACATGAGCCAAGCCTGGCAGGCGGAGACGGAGTACATTTCCCTGTTCCCATGTCCTTTGGCAGAACGTCAGGTCGGTGGGACCAGCACAGTGAGGAACCGGGCAGATGGCACGTAGGTGAGAGAAACAGGAGCCAAGGTTCTGGGGGTGGGGGGCTCACGGGAACATCATGGATGCACTTGGCTCTGTTAGGAATTGGGGAGAATGAGGCAGAAGAGCAGCCCCAGTAGTCAATGCCCCCACCCATGGCCCCCACCCTTGACCTCAGAGTCACTGATAACCTGAACACCTCTGAAATCTTGACTAAGTACCCAAATCTGTGACCGCTCCCCTTTCCAACTAATACCCCTAATATTTGAGCTCATACTCTAGCAAATGTCATTGTTGTCTTGGGGGTACAGTTCAATGAGTTTCGGATTTAAAAATGGCTAAAGGGGTAAATTTTATGTTATGTATATTTTGCCACAATTTAAAAAAAGTGGTTTTTGTTTGTTTGTTTGTTTGTTTGTTTGTTTATGAGAAAAGACTGCTACCAAAATCAGTGCCATACCTGGCCATTCCCTATGCCTCCAGCACCACCGACAGAAGCCACTGTCACCTCCGGCTTGGACTGACTAGCTTCTAGCAGCCCCCCCCCCATCCCCCTTTTGCCATCCTCACCATCATTTTGTTGCACAAAAGCCAGAGTAATCTTTTTCAGATGTAAATCATATTCAGTTAACTCTTTGTTTAGAATCCTCCTGTGGCTTCTCATCAAACTCAGAATAAAGACCACACTCCTTACTGTGGCTTATAAAGCCCTGCAAGGTCTGGCCTCTGGTTACCTCTTACCCCTCACTCTGCCCCCCACCCCCACAGACATGCACACGTCCCACGCTCTGGAACATCCTGCCCGGTCCTTGAGCACGCCATAATTGTGTAAACCATGTGCCCTTTGCACTCATTTTTCCTTCTGTCTGAAAAATCTCTTCATCTAGATCTCTTTCTGCTTCAAATCTCACTCCACCTAAAGTAGCCCCGAATCGCCTCTGTCATACCACCCTGTTTTAATTTTCTTCACAGCACTTATATCACCGGATGTTTTCTCTGTTGCCGTATTTAAGCCTTCCTCTCTTGAGGGTCTGCCTCCACTGGAATGTTGGCCTATGGAGAGCAGTGCCTTAGGGGGCCTTGAACCCCAGAGCCTAGAACAGCACCTGAGACATAGCAGGCACTCAGGAAATATTTGACTATTAAATAAATGAAAGAGACTAGAGAAAGACAAATGAATTGGAAATTTTTGCAAGGAGAACAAAACGAACAGAAAAAACATTCCGTTTTGTAAAAACGATGCGTTCTTTTGGATTCCTTCCTAGGTCGATACGCCACGCATCCCGCAGGGATGCCCGCTAGGTGGCGCTCGTCCTCCATTGCACTCAAGTGGGTTCGCGAGACCGTACCTTTCTTTATAAACCTGAGTGGAGATCTCCAACCCTGGCTTTTTACGGGTAAGAAAAGTAAGCTCTGAAGAAAAAGTGTCTTCCGTGAGGACACTTCGCTGTATCTCAAAGCCTCGAGCAAAGCTCAGGCCCCATATTTTTGAACCCAAAGAACTTCCATCACCTGGCTGTCTCTGGTTTAGTGTAGTGATTCTATAATACTAATGGTGTGTCTTTCTACATAACAAGCTTTCGTATCAGATCCGCAGGCTTTGGCGTCTTTTATTTTCAAATTCACGAAACAGAAAAAAAAAATCGTTAGATTAGCCTGCCTGAATTCCTTCTTTGATTTTCTTAAGTTCTGAGCCCGTTTTCTAATGAACGAGTACATTGAAATGGGTAAGGAAGCCGGTGGGGTATATTTAATGAGAATAAAGGCGAAGCTTTATGAGAAAAACTGGTTAGAGTGGAAAACACGATTGTATTGTCATTAGACAAAGTCAGATTTGAATCCTGATTTAGCCGCTTACTGATGGTTAAGTCGTTTAAACTCCGTGAGTTTAAATGGGGAGAATGTAAAATGGGGATAATGTTTTCTACTCACCACACCCTCAGGGTTGTGTAGATTAAATAAAACAATAGGCTGCGGCTCCTGGAACATTGTTGGTGAGCAACATTTGTTTAAATATAAAACTACTTCGGACCATAATAATGCTTTCTCCTGCAGTCTGATACACCTGGACCAGGTGCGTGGGAAAACCCTGATGGCGTCTGGAAACGGATGACTTAGGAACTCGGGAACTGGTGGTGTCTGCTGGAGGGAAAGTGGCAGGTCGCTTGGCACTTGGGATGCTTAGAGCGTCCTCGGAAGCCTGCGGGTGAGGACAGACTGTCAGTGGCGACTGCGGCCTCTGCCTG
>NW_011888944.1:2357880-2362266 GCF_000151845.1 Pteropus vampyrus | reverse complement strand
CCGCCCAGACCAGAGCGCGGCGCCGACCCCACTCCAGCTGCGGTCCGGCAGCCGCGGGTCCCAGGCGCTCGCGGCCGCGCCGCAGCAAAGCGCCCTCGCTGGGCTGGAAGCGGGACCCGCGTGAGCCCGCGCCGACGCATCCCTGTCCCGCCGATCTCCCGCCCTGCGGTACGCGCTGACCCGCCGAGCCCTGGACGTCCACCCCATCCCCCTCACCCCACCCCCCACCTCCGGCCTTGACTCTGCGAGCAGCGGGGAAATCTGTGATCATCCAGCCACCTCCGCTCATCGTCCCCCAAAGCCAACCCCGTGTCAGGAGCAGCTTCCAGCTGTAGTTCCTGACCCGTGTGTTTACGCTCCGCCAGCACCCAGCTCCCGGCCCTGCCCGTAGTTATGCCTCAGACCTGGAGATCGCCTGATCGAGATGACACGAGCCTCCTCAAGACTCGGAATGCGGCCACTCTGTTAGACTCCGGACACACGAAAAACGGACAACGCAAAATCACCGAGCCGCCTCTTTCCATGCTTTGAAAACCTCTGCCCAAGCCTGCGGCGAGAGGTCTCTCCTACTTCGATATGGTGTTCTTTCGAAAAAGGGGGGAACAACTAAGTGGTAGTTATTATTTTCAGATAAGTCTTTGTATAGTCCCGAAACTTACACTAATAAGCAGTCATTCAGCCTCCTGACTTCGCTGCCTGGGTGTCCGGACTCATTCTATTATTTGTCCACACCAAGTCCTAACCCCACCAGGGAATAGATAGCTGTCTGCAACACACAGTTCACACCCGCCCACCTCTCACCTGCCAGGCGACCTGTGTCAACCTTCTCCTCGACTTGACCTCAGAGAACAACAACACATTGCTTAAGGTGGTGGGGGAGGGGTGACTTAGAGAATAAATAAAGGTCAGCGAGAGGAAGGACACATTTTCTTTCGAAATCTTGTAAGCATTCTGCTCTGCTCCCTTCCTGGCCTGAAGAGCGTCCCGTTCCTTATAATTTCCGGATACTGACACCAAATTTAAACACCTTTCCCTTCAAACTGATGTCATCGTAAAGAGCTATAAAGGGCAATGACCGCTTCAAGTTTGAGTCCCCCACCCCCACCCCGCCCCCAAGAAACCACAGGATCTCACTGTAGTGTATTTGGGATGTGAAAAACACAATGAGGCTGAAATGCTGGAAAGCAGAGATGCTGCAAAGCCCTCTGCTGAGCCTGAAAACTGAATAGCGGGTGTCTTCCATCCTGCGGTGCAGAATAAGAACCACCAAAAAGAAAGCAACAAGGGGAAATGTTATTTATTTTAGTGACACCAAAAACATCAATCCCCACAATTTTCTAAATTAAAATCACAGTTCTTTAAACTTATTTAATGGTTCAAGTTGTATATTTAGTGTTAAGTTAAACCTCTGTAAAATTTATGGAAGACAGTAAAATATGACACTGGAGTAAATTTTTTATTTAAAAATAAACATAAATAAGTAACAAATGTTTTGATATACCCACAATATTTGTGTTTCTTAGTTGGGTTCCTTCTTTTACCGAAAACTATGCATTACTTATTTTTTTTAAAGCATTTAATGTCAGTTCAGGATCATTACTATGGTAATTCCTAGATATTCTTTAAACAAACATGTATCTTAATTTTATTCAACTCACAAGTAACAGAATACTTAAAGAACAAATTGAAAGTGCTTTTTTTTTTTTTTCTTCCTGGTGTAAAATTTAACTCCAATTAAATTCAGTATTGACAGTCCAGGGAATAAAGGATCAGGCAATTTCCAGAAACTCTCCCAAGGATGCCTTCCAACTTCTCGCCTGACTTTAGTTCTAACTGATCCATCTTTTCCTTTTTAATTCCTCTGTTGAAATCAAATACGATGAGGAAAGAAAAATAACCCTAAAGTGATTTTAATTAACTGAATATTTCAGGGGAAAGAATTAGCAGTGAAGGAAGGAGTCGAGAAACTCCACGGGGGGTGGGGGGGAGAAGAATTTTGTTCTTCAAATCTATGAACCTTCCTAGAGAACAGAAACTACATGCGCGATTTATGGAACTGCATTATCTTGGATTTTCCCTCCCAGATTTTGACTCAACTAAAGATGGTGTTCCATAAAAGCGCAGGAATAGGTGGAGACATCCACAGAGGTAAGAACCAGCGTGTCTGTGTGGGTGAGTCCCCCTGTTCCTGGAGGATGCTTCAAGGACTAGGCTTGGTAGAAAAGGGGTTAAGTCAGACCCTGACTTTCTCGGCTTTACGTGCCCAGTTTTGTCTGCTAAAGTCAAAGTCGCCCAGCAGAAGCCAGCCAATGGGAGGCCTGGAGCGCCCGGGACGGCCCCGTGAAGGGGCGTGGCCTGAGGCTGTCACTCAGCGGTGAGGAATGACACCCGAGAGGGAGGGGGCGTACGGTGGAACGCTGGGGAAGGAAAGAGAGAAGAAACAGATAAAACCAGGGCAGGGGGTAAAAAGGTGCCCCGCGCCTCTCGGAATCCAGCGGCCCCCGCCGCTGCCGCTGCCGCCGCCGCCGCCGGGGGTGGGCTCCGGAAGAGCCCGCGCAGCGGGGAAGGGAGAGGACCAGCCAGGAGCGAAATCCTGCAGGCGGGGAGAGACAGACGCGCAAAGAAAAAGTGACTTCGGTCGTGCGCCCGGAGGCGCTGAGGAGACTGCAGGCGCGGAGGGGCCCCGCCGACCCTCCCCCCACGTCCTCGGGGAGGGGAGACCCTAGCCCGCCCCTCGGGGCGCGAGGCGATGAGATAATCCAGCTGAGCTGCGAAAGGAGAGCGTCTGGCGCTGGATCGGGAGGGAGGGGGTCTCCGGGCGGGGCGGGCCTCGGAAGTGGGGGTGAGGGTCGGCGCGGATCCCGGGCCAGAGCCGGGAGGGGACTGCTGGGCCGCGCAAGAGTGGGCTGCAAGGCCCTCGCGCGCGCGATTCACTCGCGCTGCGGCGGCCCCGCGCCCCAGCCGCCCGCCCGCCCGCGGCGCAGATGGCTGTGCGCGGCACCAACACCTTGACGCCCTTCTCCATCCAGGCGATCCTCAACAAGAAAGAGGAGCGCGGCGGGCTGCCCGCCCCGGAGGGGCGCCCGGCACCCGCGGGCACGGCGGTGGCAGTGGCTGCGGCGCCCGCTGTCTGCTGCTGGCGGCTCTTTGGGGAGACAGACGCGGGTGCGCTGGGGGGCACCGAGGACTCTCTGCTGGCGTCTCCCGCAGGGACCAGGACGGCTGCGGGGCGGACAGCGGAAAGCCCTGCGGGCTGGGACTCGGACTCCGCGCTGAGCGAGGAGAACGAGGGCGCGCGGCGCTGCGCGGACGCGCCGGGGGCCAGCGGGGCCAGCCGTGCGGGGGGAACCGTGGGCCTCCGCCAGCCGGTCTGCGAGCTTCCCGCCACCAAGGACCTGGAGGAGGAAGCCGCGGGCCGGAGCGACAGCGAGATGTCCGCCAGCGTCTCAGGTTCGCTGAGGCTTCGCGGGGAAGGGACCCGGGCTAAAGAGCTGGATAAGGAGGGCGCATTGCCTATTGGGTGGGCCTGCTGTGAGCACCCTGCGCCCTGGGGCCCAGGGGCTGGCCCATCCCGAAGCTCTGCGCGCTGGCGCGGGCTGCTCTACGTCTCCGGTAACTGAGCCCAAGGGAAGACAGAGAAAGTCCTCAGGACCCTGCTTCCTGGGGCGAGGCCCGAGACGCCCTCCAGATGGGGCTGGGACAGAACCACTGCACCCTGGGTCCATCTCCAGTGCCTGCAGCTGTGTCTGCTTCTAAATTCTCCAAATCAGTCCAGGGGGAAGAGTGGAGGCCCCAGAGACCTCGGCTAGCCAGTACCCTGGCCCTGGCCCTGGCCCCGAGAGCAGGGGCGCGCTCGGCTGAAGGTCCTAGGGCTCGGCCCCACAGCTCAAGGACTGGTAGCGAGGGATATGTCCAAGTGGGCCGGAGGCCGAGGATCTGCCTGGCCGGGCTTTGGCAGGGAGGTTTGTTTAGCTTTCCCAGACCCCTGGGCTTGGAACGCTGAGCTGGGCTGAGGACCCATGAGCTGGAGGCAAAGCCAGCAGACAGCTGAAGGCAGAGGGGCGGTTTTAGGTCATCCCAGACCAGCGAGGCGAGGGACTTCCTCAGCTACGGGTTGGCAAGTCATTTGGTCAGAAAGACCCGCGTGCCTGCCTGGGTCGCTGCTGTAGGCCTCACGCTGGCCCCAGGCAAATGGTGTCTGCCAGAGACCAGAGCGCTGGACCACTTTGCTAAGGGTGCTGCGCAGACAGTGGGGAAGAAGCCAAGGAGCTGGTGTCAGATTAGGATCTAAGGACCCAAGGACTCGAGGCAGGGACACCACCCCCTTTTGTCACCCCCAACCCCCAATCCTCGTCTAGCTTCCTTGCAAAGAGGGGGGGAGAAGTC
>NW_011888944.1:2344172-2356275 GCF_000151845.1 Pteropus vampyrus | reverse complement strand
GGCCCTCTGTCCCACCCCTCCCTGGTGTCAGAGCTCAGGTGGGGACCCCCTGCCGGGTGCTGAATGTAAGGAAGGGAGCCTCGGAGAGCACGGCAGACAACCCCTCCCTCCCCATCTTTCCTCTCTGAGGTCCAGGACCGAAACCAACTGGGGAGCTCCTGGGAGCCCCTGACCCAGAAGAGAGCAGCCCTTCGCAGAAATGTTCCCTTATTTCTTTTTATTTTTTTAAGGAGGTTAAAACTTGTAGCACTTTTCAGTTGTTTGTATTCAAATGACGGTTATTTTTGTACTCAATGTGAATATCTCCGACCTGACTTCCCGTGGTGTCGTCCGCGCTCCGCCGCCGGGCCCTTTCCTCTCCTGTCCTCCTGTCCACTGTCCGCGACTCGCGCGTCCTGACCCGGGACTCTCCCATCCCTGTCCCCGCCCCTAAGACAGGTGACCTTGTCAACCTCGCCGCTTTTCGCCTCCTTAAGGGCACTGTGCACTCAACTAGAGTATTAACTTTAAAAAGATTTGTGAAGTTTGGAACCTCTATTCGCTGTATTTTTCCCCCCTTTAATTTATAAACGTTTAGTTTAACATGCCCTTTTGGATGCCTTCTTTTTCTCGAAGCCTCTCTCCGTACTCCCTTTGGAGAAACCAGTGACATGGAAGTCTCTGGAGCTTATTTTCTCAGCCTCTTTTCATTCCTGGGCCCAGGACGCCTCCCGCCTGGCGCGAGCAGCCTACCCGGCGCGAGAGGTGTAAAGTTGCACGTAGCTCAGAGAATCTTGATTCCGGGACTTTGCAGGCACCGCAGATGAATCCCACTGAGTCAGGAGCAAATACTTAGGATTCCCTTTTTTCTCGTGGGCATTGGTTTCAGGGTCTGGGAAGCGTCCATAGGTTTACCTGCAGCCAGTTTCCATCCCTTACTCTAATCTGCTGACCCCACCACCTGCTCCCTTCCTCTCTGCTTTCGATTTTCCGAGCGTTTCTCTGAGTTACTCGGTTTTTATTTCGTTACGAGAATAGGCTAGCAAACAGTCTCGCTGAAATTCTGAAACGATTAGGGGCGAACGAGGCGATAAACTGTCTCCCAGGGAGAGTTACCTGCGCTTTGACCCCTGCGGGTGCAAATGGTGTTCCACTCCTCTTTGACTTGGCATCATTTGATCCGTACATAAGCCCATGGTGAAAGCAGAGGATGGGCAGGACCAGGGTTAGTTATCACCCCATTCTACAGTCGAACACGCCAGCCGGCATTCCAAGATGCCCAGAATGCCACGGATCCCCCGGAGCCAAATGCTCACGCGGGGCCCGGGCGAGCAAGGAGGGGTTAACGTCACACCGCAGGCGCTGAGGCCCCCAGTGCGCGGCCCCGGCCGGAAAACGCCGGAACCAGGCCGTGGCTACTTTCAATTTCACCCGGAGCTGAAAAGCCGACTCGCCCTCCTCCCCCCGCCCGTGACCTTTCCTAGCCTCGCGACCCCCTGGCCCTGGTACCCCAAAGGCCTTGGCCCGGCATCTGCAGCTCCTTGCGCCGGGCTGGGCGTAGAGACCCCTACCTGCGCTTTAGGAAATTAGTCCCGCTTCTGGAAACAGCGAAACGCGAGGGGGAAGGCAAAGACCCTCGGGATGTGTGTACTTCCTTGTTCCCAAATGCAACTACCTTCCAAATGGTTCCTGTCATCATTTGGTTTCTTTTTGACATGTTTTAAAATTCCATTTTAATTTCATACTCGTGAATACATTTTTTTTTTCCTTGGTAGAAAGTTAGAACTTTTCAGTTAAGGCTAGAATCTCCTTCCTCTCTCCAGATGTCACCGTTACTAATTGGGGGGTAGAGGATGTCAATTTTTCCCCTTCTGAAAATGGCAGTTGGTTGTGTCTGCGTCCTAAGAAGGTAGTTTGTTCTCCATTCTTGCAGATTCAGAGTCGAGAGACCTGGGGAGTTTCTTCCGAGTAGGCCGGGCGGCGCCCCTTCCCCCCTTGCCCCCTTTCGGCTCCCGGCCTGGGCCAGTTCTACTGGGCTGGCTCCAGACGCCAGGAAAAAATGACTCAAACGAATGCCGTCTGACCCGGATTGTTACAGTTTCGCTCCGAGCTGCCCCGCGGCTGGCGTTGGCGTGAGCGCCCTGAGATCTGACTCCCAGAGCCGGGGGCAGTCCCCCGGGTCCAGCCGGGCCTCTGCGGACAACCCAATGCCTTGTGCCACTCAAGACGGGTGTCTCTCTGGGCCCCGCGGCGCGGACGCGGCCTCCTGTTGGAAACTTGAGGTATAACTCTTTTAATTTCCTTTTCCTTCTCCACTCCCATCCCGCGCGCGCCCTTTTTAAAAAGATGAGAAACAGTCGGTCCTGCTCCATACCCGCCTTGCTCTCTGCCCGGACGGATCCCTTCGCCAGGGGACTGCACTGAGCTCGCTGGGCCTCCGCCTTCTCGCGGCCTGGTCGTGAGGAGCGGCTGCCACCTGAGCCCAGTGGGCCACTGAACGCTTCAGCCCCTTTCAGCCCTTAGGGAATCTCAGAGATGACCTTGGGGACTGTTAAGTCTAACTCACACACCGAGATGGGTAAACTAAGGCGAGAAGAATGACTGGGAAAGGAGGCACAACACGCTGTGACCCGCTCTGCAATGGATCCCAAGGATCCAGGCTCAGCCCACAAATCTCGGTCTGGGCAGCAAATTTGAAATCTGGTTGTCAAATGGCGTGTGTGTGCGTGCGTGCGTATGTGTGTATGTGTATGTGTGTGTGTGCAAAACTCAACCTTTCCATTGCCCTCCACTCCCTTGGCCTTGGCGATCCCAAGCGGCTGGGTCTGAGGGTCTCTCACCCCCCCCGAGAGTCCCTCGGAAGAGCTAGGCCAAGCAGAAGGAGTTCGGGTATGGGGTCCATTTCCGATAATAATTCCGGGTTGCGCTAGCAAAGGACAGAATGACAGCAAAACACTCCACTGGAGAAGTTCAGAGGAGGAATTAAATGCTACCTCCCCAGCCTCTGACAGGCGGGCGGTTTGATGGTAGCCTGGTCGCATAGGGGTAGGTGGCATCCAGGGGAGCGGGGAACTGGCAGGCGTGACAGTGCCCACCGAGCATCCCATGCAGGCAGGGCCTCATCCAAGGCCTGCAGATGTCCCACGGGGCGGGGGTCCTGTGACTCTAACTCCCCGAACGGCCACCGGAGCTCGGTCCCGGCCAGGCCAACACTCCAGCCACGTTCCATGGTGTTCTCCAGGGAAAGGAAGCATCCGGCCTCCCGCAATCCCTCCGAGTCCACGTCGCTTTACGCAAACGGCTCCTGCCTGGGTGAAAGCCGCGGGTGACAAAACCTGAGCAGCCGGAGAATGTGATATTTCCCGAACTCCGAAAAATGGCGGAGGAGCTTCTGGGCCGCAAGGGCGAGGAGGGAGGCAAGGCCCACCTGTGCTGCGTGCGGCCCAGGCTGCGGCCTTCAGCCTTGAAGGCCAGCACTCTCAGCCTGCTACCCATCTTACTTGGTAACCATATGGGGCTACATGAGGACTGCGAGACACGGCAAATGCTTGAAAGAGCTTTGCTAGTGGGAAAGCGCTGAGGGCGGTTCGCGACGGGATGTGGAACCCTTTGGTGGCGCGTGGCTACGGCAGACGCCACGGTCGCGGACAAAGGCTGCGCTTGGGACCGCGAAGGAAGCAGGAACAGAGGCTCCTGATCCGAGGGATGCCCAGGAAAACAGCCAAAGAATACAGAACGACGACGATGAGAGTAACGACAATAACAACAACAACAATCGTTCCATTCTTTGGGAGCGTTACACCTGAAAAAGCGCTTCCTGCATCCTGTTCTGCACCAGTTCGTTAAGGCCAACTTAGCCGGGTGGACTGCACTTCCATTTCAAACATGGTGACTCTGAAGCTCAAAGTGGTGACAGTGACTTGCCCATGAGAGGCCAAGTCAGGGTCATTCAAAGCTCAGAATCCTTGGATTTGAGGGGGCACGGTGGATCGCCCTTCAGAGCTGGCCTCCCCCAGGTTTGGCTCTGGGGTGGTTGGGTCACAAAAGTGTGGGTGTGCTTTGAAAACCACGAAGCACTGTATAACCATAATGGACTTGCTATTACTGTTGCTATTATTATTATTATTAATTTCTGAGCAGCACAGAGTAGGCTGATTTAAAACAATCTTCCTGAACTCCTGCCTCCTGCAGAGGTTTTCCAGGTGCCGGGTGGTATGCTCCACCGCAGGGTCCTCAGGTGTAGAGACCCTCTGCCTCCGCCAATTTTCAATTCTCTTGCTAAATGTGTTTTTAAAAATGAAGAAATGCCCAAGCAGGGCTGCAAAAACAAAATGTATTATATTGTAAATGGTTACATGATGTAATAAATTAAGTTTTTTTCTGTAGTTACACATAGAAGTTATTCAACAGAAATTGGGTTGTTCAGATCATTAAAGCATTTATAAAGGGCCCTGCAAGCAGGGGTGGTCCCGTGGGGGTCCAGCCTGTGTTGAACGATAAACTTTCAGACCTCTTGGGTGTGTGTGAGGCTGTGCCTCCTATGAAGGAAACGTCAAAAGTCCATTTTCGAGTCAATTCGCAAATGCGAGAACTGGGCGCACGGCCCTGCAGCCCCGCCCCCGCCCGGGGCATAGCTGTTACAGGTGCAGCTTTTTGCTCTAAGGTGGGCAGAGAAAGGCAGGAGCGTGGCAGCCCTGAATCCGCCATGCAGGCGAACAGCACCTCTCTGTTCCTGTTAGGATGTCAAGTTCAAAGGGAACTGTGGGAGCGGGGGTTCACCTTCCCTGGAGCCTCCCGCGAGGTAAGCTTGCTCTTGGGCTCAAGTGTTTCCATGCTTGCGTGAGTGTGCGGGAGTGACACGGTCCCCCAGCCTAAGGCCAGCGCCATCACCCACTCTCCCTCCCACAAAGCACCGGGCTTTCTCCCTCCTGCGGTCCGTGCCCCCGCAAAGTCATGGGCGCGTTGTCCCGCACAAGCCGCTGGAGAGAGCGAGCGCCTGCATCACTCCATGGTTTCTGCAATTGCTTCTTTAGCTTCCGGCGTGAGGATCTAGCGCAGGGGCTGTGCAGGCCTGGGGGCTTCTCGGGGAGTCCTTTCTGTCCCGGTCTTGCCCTTTCCTGTCGCCACACTCAGGCCTCCGGGCTGAGCAGCTCTCCCTACGACTTGGGCCTGCGCCCCAGAGCTCAGTGGAGTCCCGGCCCTGGAAACCCGGGATGCACGAGGTGAGAGCGTCTCTCTCCAGCCTGCAAAGCCGAGAGTGGGAAGTGGTCAGATGGGGTTCAATGGCCCTATAGATCCATGGAGGGATTCTGCCGCCAGCCCGGAGTCCGCAGGCGGGAGGCAGCTCTGCCGCTGACGTGATGAACCTTAGGCAATCAATTTCTCTTCTCTGTATCTCTATTTAAAAAATAATATATATATATATATAAATATATATAAAATAAAATAAAATAAGTTAGTAGACAGCCCCTAAGGCTCCTGGCTAATGTTCGGAGTCCAAGCCACCTCTGGCTTGGAGTGGAGGTGAAAGACAAAGTCTACTTTAAACAACGAGCGATGCCCTTCGTGAGCAAGACTTTTTGGACGGGGAGCGGGGGGAAGGATATAGTTTTGTTTTACTTTTTAAAAGGATTTGGTTTCCCCAGGTTGCTGCCCCGCAGGCCTCCCCAAGGTCATTATCTGTGGGCTCTCCTCTGTCTTCTCTGGGTGGTCGGCTGTTTGGGGGGGGGGGAGTCCCGCTTCTCCCCGCCCACCGCGCTTGGGAGAGAGGAGACCTGAGGCTGATGGTTCCGCCTCAGTGGCCACTCGGAGCTCCGGAGAGTCAGTCCTCTGTCCTTGGATGGAAAACGTGTTAAGAAGAAAAAAAAACCAATGCCACAAGTGCTTTCTCCCGTGGTCCACCAGAAAGCGAGGGTGGGCAGAACGCTGTAAAACAAGAGCTAGTAAAGCTGCTTATTTTAATAAGCTTATTAACATTTTTGAATGGCTCCCGTTGTGCGCGCCAAGGCCTCCCTCGGTGGCGCAGCCGAGCTGTGCGGCGGAGATTTTTACGCACCGACAAGCACACAGGCTCTCGGGTGCTGAGGCCCTCGGTACAGGGGGCCTGGCGGGGCGGGGGTGGCCGGGCGGCCCCGCGCCCACCGTGCCTGCTCAGGACCTCCGCGTCCACCGCTACGCGCTGTCCGCAGACGGCGGCCAACGGAGGATAACGGGTGGCGTGATGTCAGAGGTCGCCGAGAGCTCCAGTGATCCTAGATATGGCCCCCAATTGTCCCCACAGCTTCGAAGGCCTCGCGGGTCTGAGGGCTTGTCCTGCTTTACCACATGTTCGCTTGTGTTTTTGCAAAGGGTGTCAATGGAACTGATGTTCCTCACTGCGCAGGTGTCGCGCGCATTCCACTGGAGATGGGTCGGCATCCGGGCTTGGGCGGCGCAGGTCCTGCACCCGGGTGACTACTGAGAATCCCTGACTTCCGGGAACCCCGCCCCCCCAAGGAGACTCAAGACATTGCCCCTCCTTCTCTTTTCCTGGAAGCTGAGAGGTGCGTCCTTGGCTTCTCCGGACTGTGGGAAAGTCAGCTAGAAACACACACACGAGGCGGTGGGAAAAAGTAGAGAACAGACGGGCGAGAATACAGGGCAGGTGAGGGGGAAAGCGGGCTAAAGGGAAGACCTTACCTGGCTCAGTGTCCTTCATGTCTCTACCTACAGGTCTCAAGGCTTCTGAGTCAACCTTCCTCCTGAGTTTAGGTTAAAAGTCCCTCCTGAGTCTGTCCTACTATCCCGGCCCTTATCACTTGGCGCAGTGATAAGTAATATTGGGCTCTGTGTACTGCTCAGGTACCATGTGGCCTCGGGACCTCCGGGAAGACGGCTGGGAGTGCTTGCTCAGCGGTGGCCCTAAGCGGAGCCGAGCCTGTCGCTCTTTGACATCCAGTACGATGGGAAGAATAAGGACCAGGATGCTTCAGCTTTGTCCTTGTCTGTCCCCTCCACCACACGCTCCTTCTCCCTCCAACTGGGCCCTGAGCATGTGGCCACAGGCGGGCACAAAGCTGGCAGAGGGCAGGTGGCCAGTCGAGCTCTCGCAAACTTCGCCAAGGGCTCGTTCTCACCGCTGGCGGGTGGCGAGTTCTGGGGAAAAGCCAGAGCGGGAGGGACAGACGTGTCTTGGGGTCAAGTTTTGTAGCCACAGATTTAGGATTCTCTCTGGCGTCTGGGCAGCCGATTTTGCTGCAGGCAAAACTCTACAAAATGTCTCACCATCTCATATTTGATCGTATTAAAATGCACATAATACCTGACCAGCTAAGGGCTGGGGAAAAAAAAGCGCATGGCCCTGAACAAAGGTTTTGTTATAAGTTTATGGGTGTTGTTGGGGGGGCGGTGGAGCGGGGAGAGAATGGTCCAGTTTAGAAACTGGACTGCAGAAGGCCAGAAGGCCAGCTGGCTGGCAGAGCTCCGAGACCTGGGCAAGGTGGGTGGGCACAGTCTTGGAAAGGTACTGGCAGGCGGTGGGGTGGTGGGATTGCACTTAGTGGGGCTGGGCCTCAGCTGCCCTCCCCAGCGCGGCCTGGCCAAGAGCTTGGGGTGAGCCCAGGCCCATGCCCCAGTGCCTGGCTGGGATCTCTGGCTAAAGGCAGTGTTTCTGGCTGAGCTAGCTGCTTTCCAAGCCGGGACTGGCACAGAGAAAGCACTCAGGCTAGGAGGAAAGATTCTTACTGCGCAGCGTTTTAGGTTTCGAGAACAGATTCTTCAGGCCAGTTCCATTGAATCTCATGGCAGGTACTTCTGGTTCCATGAGAGGCCACGGGAGCGGGAGAAGCTGATGGTTCCTTCAGGAGCACTCAGCTGGGAAAGCTGAATGCCGGCATTCAGGCCGAGGTGATCTCGATTCTTTGGGAGGGAAGGCAGTAAGAGCTTCCTCTTGAAAAACCCCATGGGAACAGAGCATAGGTTGGAATCCAGGCCATTTGTGAAGATCTAGCTGGAGCTGCTCTGCTGAAAAAAATTGATAGTCCCCTTCCCCCAAAGACAGGATAGTCTAAGAACCTCGTTTTCTGAGCAGTAGGCTCCACGAAGTGCTCGTAACTGATTAATAATAAATTTTGCAACGTTAAGCAAGAATACTTCCATTTAAAAAAATTATCTGGGGAGATGGTAAGGGTTGGACAGGGAGTGTTGAGTGATTGTTGAAACAACCAAAACAGTGAGAACAGTCAAACCCCACTGAAAACCTTTGAGGCAACAGGTTCTGTGCATCCTTTGCAACTGCAGTTGGCGTTTTAAACTAAATTCAATATACAGCCTTTTGGGGGTTTAGAAAAGAAATACATAAGTGGGGAGCCTCACATTCCAGTGGATTCTTTCCATGCACAAGAACCTGCAGGAGAATTTATTTTAAATAACTCTTCCTTAAGATGTCTATCATTTATTAGGTTTGCTGCAAACCATACACTGCTGCCTGAGGCGAGGCGCTGGCCACCGCCCGGGCCTCCTGTTTGTGGGGGGCTGGTGTCCTTCCTTCCAGTTCAGTCTTGGGGAGAAAGCAACCCCAGAACACGCTTGGGAAGACAGCCTCGGTGTACACAGTATGCACAACCAGGAAACTGGGGGACCCAACCCTCCCAGGTACTCACCAAGGGAAGACCTCAAGAGAGCTCAGAGGGGGAATCGGTAAACCCAGAAATTTTTTTTCAAAGAGAAAAATCTTTGTGGCAGAACCCCTGCCTCACTGTCGCTTCTGATGTCTTCCCTGATTCATTCATTCATTTGTTCAACTATTCGGCAGTATTTATTAGGCACCTCCTATGAGCCAGGGACAGGAGGAGAAAGCCCCACCCTGCTGGACTTTACCCTCTTGGTGGGAGACAGGGCTGGAAGTGCCAAACAGCGCCCGCCGCGCAGGATTATCTGTGGGGATTGTCACAGGAGGTCACGGGGATGTCAAACGTCCCTCAGAGTGCTTTAGGTGCGGGCCGATGGCTAGGGCCCCATTGCTAGCTCTCTGATTCCATCAGAGGGTCTTTATTTCCGGCTGCCTTCATGTCTCTGTGTCCCTTCCTTTCGGTCCCTCTCCCTGGTCCCTACTCTGCCTGCGCTAGGAGGCGGAGACCAGGCCGAAGGCTCTTGCGTCCAGGCCGCTCCCGCCCAGCCTCCGTCTTAAACAACTGCAACTCTGCGGCAGCATCTAGGAGAGTCTGAGAAGTGCAGCCCCAGGACCCAGGCACCCTCGTCCCCGATCATTAGCGCCAGGAGCAGCTGCAAACGCCTGAGAAGTTTCCGGAGGGAGCCGGGGGCAGCTTCTCATTCATTCTCCCTCCAAGCAGCCCTCCCAGCCTGCATAGGCAAATCACCGCCCTGGAACCAGCGCGCAATTCAGCATTTAACCTGTTTCTCTAAGTGCTGTACGTGAATTATTTCATTCATTCCTCCCAGCAGCTCGGTTGCTATTACCCCACTTTGGGGATCGCCCCTACGCTGAGGCTGTTGCTGGCAGAGCTGGGGTTTGAACTAGACTGTCTGGCTCCAAACTACTCGGCGCTGCTCACGTTTCCGCTGGGTTTCCCAGCGCCGGGCCACTGCGACGAGATCCCATTGACAGAGGAGAAAAGTGAGGCCCAGAGAGAGAAAGCTCTGTCAGGCACCGAGCTGCATGGTCTGCGCTTTCACAATCTCTCCGAGAAGCAGAACTCCTGAGCCAGCAGCACAGGAGCAAAGAGAACCAGATATGGGAGGGTTGGTTGGCCTTGGCCGGCAGGTCGAAATGGCAGCGTGATGTTGAGGCTTTGGAGGCAGGGCCAGGCTTGGCTCTCACTTCTGCTTCTTCCCAACTTGGTGGTCCTTGCTGAGTTCCCTAACTCTGAGCCCTCAGTTTCCACCGTGGAAGAATGGAGACAGGGCTTTGCCGGGAGATGAAAGGAGTTGGTGCTTGGCACCCGCAAGCTTAGGGGAGCGGGTGATAAGAATACAAGGTTCCGCAGGAACCAGCCTCCCCTGTACCCCCACCCTGTGTCTTCCCACTTACTCTGCCATCTGCAGAAAGGGAACAATTGCCCCCAAAGGCCCTACTGGAGAGGCCTTGGAAGATAGTAAATTGCCTTTTCATCTTCTGGGGAACTGAAGCAGCAACTTGTAAAGGAAGGCTTCTTAATCCCGACCCCATTTGCTGTCCTTGGTGACTGGCAGTGTGGTTCCCAGTGACGTTGTAGATCTTGCGGGCTGGTGGCTGGGGCAGGCCCCAGGAGGCAGGGTGGAGAACTCAGGGCCCCTCTTCCCACCTACCGTGATGGGGAGGGGGCAGGTACAAGGTTTAGCCAAGGTACATGGGTCTCTCTGGGTTCACCCCTCACCAACTATCAGAGATTCTGGCTTCCTTTCCCAGGGCTTGATTGGCAAGAGATTCTCACCTCTGTCTACTTAAACCCATTTTCTGCCTCCCCTGTTCCCCAAACACACACTGTGACACCCCAAACACATCACCTGGGTCCTCAGTGCAGAGAGGGAGGGAAGGGAAAAGGGGTCTCACAGGTTTCCAGAACCTCTAGGGCTCTGCGCTGGCCACATTTGATCTCATTTAATCCTCAAGAGAACCCCACGAAGTGGATAGGATTATCTCTCCGTTACGGATGAGAGAGCAGAGTTCACGAGGGTCAAGTGACTAGGGCAGGGTCACACAGTTTCAAGTGGTGAGCAGGGAAATCGCCCCGGGGCTTGGAGGACTTCAAAGGTTCCAGCTACTGTCAGGGACACCTCTGCACCCCACTCCCACTCCTAGGGTGGGGTCTGATGGTAGGGAAAGGAACCCAGGGTGGGTGAGGAAGCGGGTATGAATTCTATGGGCAGTTTGGTACTAAGAAAACACCGTGCTCCGGCCCACCTCCTCCCTGGGGACACTGCTCGGCCTCCCGAAGGCGAGGCCTGTATATTTGTAGTTTGATTCCACCCGTCAAGGCTAATTTCTCCCTACAACTTAATGGACTCGGCTTGACGTGCGTAATGATTCCTAATCATGAACATTATTTTCGCAAGCGAGGAGACATGTTCCAGTTGTTGTGACAGATCGCATTTCAGCCATAATGACGGAAAATTACCATTTCTAATTCTCCGGTTTTTGACACCTAAATCCATAGACCATATGTGGCAGCGGGAACTCTGGGCCGCGGTCCTCCCTCCCAGCAGGCAGTGGCGGTGATCGTGCCTTGTAGTGCTCCCGCCCTGAGGGGTCCTGGGGTGGACCCCGCTTTGCTGGCTCCCCAGCCTTCCAGCCCCTCCCTCCAGCGTGAGGTTCCCCAACCGCCAATGACAAAAACTGGAGCTTGGAATGGGCTTCAGATACGGATACGCTTTCTGGGACCCATTTTACAGATGGGACCGCAGAGGGACAGAGAGGAGAGTGCAGCTTGTCTAAGATCTCGCCGCTGGTACGTTTTTCTCAGAACCACTCCTGGAGTGCCCGGCAGTGAGATACTGTGTCCCATAGCCCGGGAAAGGGAGACCTGGCTCGTTCCTTTGTCTGCAAGCCTCAAAACCTTCAGCAAGGGAACACTTTCTAGAACGTTGATGACGTGCATGGGCTAAATGCAGAGGAATAAGTTGAAGCACAGAGAGGTAAAGCCATTTGCCCAAGATCTTGGAGCTGGTGGAGATGAGAGTCCCGCCCAGGGCTCGTGAACTCATCAGCTTTCTAAAGTGATGCAATTCACCTTGAGCTCTCCACCCGGCATTCACACCGGCTGGGTGTGGATTGTTATCCTTGCACCTAAAGTGTGAGGCTGGTAGAAAGCAGAAACCAAGACTCCCCTGTCCATGTCCCAGGTCTTGTCCACTTTAGAGGCAGGGGCCGGGGGAGCCCCACTATTGGCTAACATTCTCCAGTTTGCTCCACGAGTCACTTCCTCTGTGCGCCTCCCACCACCCCCTACTTCAGGTGCAGGTCTAGGCAAGGCCCTGGGGACAAGGGAGTGAAGAGCTCTAACCCGTCCACAGGGGGTTCACAGTGACGATGGGGCATCACACAGGTTCGTGAGAGTCCCAATATTGACCGACGCACTTCGTCCGGGAAAGCGAAGATCCACGGGGTGTCATGGGGGCGGCGGGGACCGTCCGCTCAGAATTTACTAGC
>NW_011888944.1:2340455-2342902 GCF_000151845.1 Pteropus vampyrus | reverse complement strand
CCTTTCACTGGTTGCATCGCATTTAGGCCTCAATTTGCTCCTCTGAAAATTGGAGTGGGGGTAGGGATGGCAACAGAACCTTCCTCGCAGGGTTTTGCTGAGCATCAAATGAGTTAAACATTGTAAATGGCTTAAAAGAGTGCTTGGCATATAATAAGTGCTCAGTTACCGGTGCCTGGCACATAAGCAATCATTACATGGCAGCTATTTTCATGGCTTATGTGGGAAGGAAGCTCAGCCTCTGCCTGGATTTAAACACCAATATCAAGGCTACCACAGACTGATGGAGCTCTGCGGGGAGGTGCTTCACGCATTGCCTAGAGTGGCAGATTGGAAGGTGGCCTCTCCAGTCAGGGGCCTGGATGTCAGTTTCAGCTCTGCCACTTCCTAGCCAAGTGACCTTAAACTAATAGATACTTAATCTGTTTGTGCCTCATTTTCTTCCAATGTAAATAACTTTAAAAAGATAGATGTAAAGCATTTATTTCAGTGCCTGACCCTCAGTAAGGGTTGGGTATTGTTAGCTCTTATTCCGAATCCTCTTAGTATGTAAACTGCCCTCACAGACACTGCCAGGATGGAGGGAGATGACGTAACTGGTAACTGGGTGTGATCGCTCAGGCACAAGGACTTTAGGGAGAATCTGAGTTCCCGACTGTTGTGATCACTCACAGCTGAGTAGCCTTGCACCAGTCACAGCCTATTTGAGCCAGCTGCCACGTCTCCAAGGAGGATAACCATTTCCACCTACCAGCGCGGACACCAGAATGTCCTAAATGGAAGGGCTCTGGCATCTGGGGGCAGCTGGAAGTTTGTCTTAAAGCTGTTCTGGCAAAACGAGCAGGCTCTTGACTTGGATGAGCTGGAAGAGAGGCTGCAGGCCATGGGGCTTTAGCTGTCCTCTGCAGCCCACTCGCGTGGGGCAAAATGCCATGCTAATGTTCCTGTTGTCATTCCTCAGGTCTGTGGGTGGGGCAGACAGGCTGGATTACAGTCTCCTTGAGTGAGGCACTTGCTACTTAGTCCTTCATAAAGTGCGGGCAGAAGGGCAGAATTCCTCTGGGGCTCACAAAACTCTCCGGAAGACAATGCTGATCAGAAATCCTGATTACTTACATCTTAAGAACCACTTAAGGTGTGCCCTGAGGGCACGCAGGTCCACAGGCTTCAGTACCTATTTTGTAGATTTAGAATTAGAGTATGTAAAATGCTTGGCGACGTGCCCAGCACACAGGACTGGAAAAATGGGAGCCCCTATTATTAAGTCAGATCATAAATGTCCGAAATAAAAGGGCTTAAGCAGGACCTTCTGGAACATATTCACAGGAAGGCTCACGGTGCATTCGCAAGCATTCCCAGAAGAGGCCTGCGGCGCCACTTCTGTCCATTTCAGTGAAGGACATCCTGAGGCCAGAGAACTTTTCTACTGGGATTTCCCTCAGTTATGAGGCTCTCCTAGAGGTTCACTTCTGAAGCGGTGCCGCTGGGGTCTGGGCGTTTGCTGTCCGGCTCCGGGAGCCTGCGGGGACCTGTACCGCGCGTCGGCACCCGCAGCCTCTCTCCGCCACTGTGTGTCTGCGCCTGCGGTTGGTTCTGCGCTACCTGGTCCGCGCCGGGCGCACAGCTGGATCGCCTCGGCGCGCAGCTGGCACTCGAGGCCTGGGAGAGCGAGAGGGATCTCTATGCTTTCGGCTTTCTGGTCCAGTTGGCAGGGAGCCAAGTGTAGGCATCCACCCGAGCGCCCAGCGTGCGGGTTCCTCGCTGCGTTCTCCACATCTGCATCCCTTCCCTCTGATCCGTATGGAAAAGCTGTTGACAAGACCGGCGGACCTCGTGCCGCACTCACTCTGAAGCGGGATAATGAGAGTGACAGCTCGCGCGTCGTTGAGCTTTCTCTAGGGGCCAGCTACCATGACAAGCTCTCTATGCCCATTAGATCGCCACATCTGTTCTATGAGAGAATTAGCCCTACTTTACAGTTAAGAGGACTGGGCTACAAAATCTGAATTTCTCTGTGGTCCTACAGTTAACCAAACGATGCAATCTGGATTTGCACCTTGACAGGTCAGATCCCCGAGCACGCGGCCCCTGGGCAGCTTTCTGCTGTGTCTCTGGGGCCCGGAAGCGCGCCTGACATCTGGAAGGCTTCACTCAGTATTCGTGGAAAGAGGAAGGTGGAGCTATCCTCACGTTCCTGATTATGAGAGGATAGAAACTGCTGGACCAACCCCAGCCGTGAAAGGGACCGAGGCCGCGTTGGCGTGTCTTCTCCCCTGCGACCCAGGTGGCCTCGGAATGACGGTCATCGCGGTGGCACAGGGCCACTAGCCTGACACACCCTGCCTTCAACACCCGGGTCCTTCGGTCCCAAGCAGAGCGTGGGTGTCTGCGCATTAGGGCTCTCCGTCTGGCGGGCAGAGGACGCTGATTTAGTTTTATTCCCGCAG
>NW_011888944.1:2338187-2340405 GCF_000151845.1 Pteropus vampyrus | reverse complement strand
AAAAAAAAAAAAAAAAGTCTTGGGAATATATTTTTCAGACACAAGTAAGTGGGAGGCTTCCACGAAGGGCTGGCTCAGACAATTATCAGGACAGGTTAAGAGCCTGTTTGGCTCATGCCCTTGGCAATTCCGAAGCCTAGGTGGGTCACGTGTGCCGCAATTCTACATTTCGTTTACTTATTAAGTCAAAGAATAACGAATTTCCTCCGCCACCTTCCTCACGGGAAGGCTCAGATGGAAGGATCTTTGTGACAGGGCTTTGTAACTGGCAGAGTTTGCAAAGAACTGTGGGCCATAGCTGACCCACCCCTACAGATAAGGGCGTGACCAGAGGCTGTGCAGAGTCCTTTGGCTTTTTTTGTCATTGGGGATCCAGGCACAATCCATAAGCCCCAGACTGATAAGAGTTGTATTGACTGCTCATTGTTATTGATTCGGAGACTGAAGCCAAGCCTGGGGGCAGTGACCCTCCCCCTCAGGCTGCTTGAAGCTTTCGGTGAGCCTAGAGGACAGCCCTGTAAATAAATTGGGAGGAAAGAGATGCCAGGTATTGGCACAGAAGCCTCTGAGCAAATGGAGTCTACAATTTTGCGTGCAGTATAGAATCGTTCACAGCCAGACTGCCTGGGAGTCAAACTCGAGTCTCCCTTTCACTGGTTGCATCGCATTTAGGCCTCAATTTGCTCCTCTGAAAATTGGAGTGGGGGTAGGGATGGCAACAGAACCTTCCTCGCAGGGTTTTGCTGAGCATCGAATGAGTTAAACATTGTAAATGGCTTAAAAGAGTGCTTGGCATATAATAAGTGCTCAGTT
Organism: Pteropus vampyrus; assembly: GCF_000151845.1. Taxonomy (NCBI): domain Eukaryota; kingdom Metazoa; phylum Chordata; class Mammalia; order Chiroptera; family Pteropodidae; genus Pteropus; species Pteropus vampyrus. Next base: position 2,339,592 of record NW_011888944.1, on the reverse strand, counting down.
ACCGGTGCCTGGCACATAAGCAATCATTACATGGCAGCTATTTTCATGGCTTATGTGGGAAGGAAGCTCAGCCTCTGCCTGGATTTAAACACCAATATCAAGGCTACCACAGACTGATGGAGCTCTGCGGGGAGGTGCTTCACGCATTGCCTAGAGTGGCAGATTGGAAGGTGGCCTCTCCAGTCAGGGGCCTGGATGTCAGTTTCAGCTCTGCCACTTCCTAGCCAAGTGACCTTAAACTAATAGATACTTAATCTGTTTGTGCCTCATTTTCTTCCAATGTAAATAACTTTAAAAAGATAGATGTAAAGCATTTATTTCAGTGCCTGACCCTCAGTAAGGGTTGGGTATTGTTAGCTCTTATTCCGAATCCTCTTAGTATGTAAACTGCCCTCACAGACACTGCCAGGATGGAGGGAGATGACGTAACTGGTAACTGGGTGTGATCGCTCAGGCACAAGGACTTTAGGGAGAATCTGAGTTCCCGACTGTTGTGATCACTCACAGCTGAGTAGCCTTGCACCAGTCACAGCCTATTTGAGCCAGCTGCCACGTCTCCAAGGAGGATAACCATTTCCACCTACCAGCGCGGACACCAGAATGTCCTAAATGGAAGGGCTCTGGCATCTGGGGGCAGCTGGAAGTTTGTCTTAAAGCTGTTCTGGCAAAACGAGCAGGCTCTTGACTTGGATGAGCTGGAAGAGAGGCTGCAGGCCATGGGGCTTTAGCTGTCCTCTGCAGCCCACTCGCGTGGGGCAAAATGCCATGCTAATGTTCCTGTTGTCATTCCTCAGGTCTGTGGGTGGGGCAGACAGGCTGGATTACAGTCTCCTTGAGTGAGGCACTTGCTACTTAGTCCTTCATAAAGTGCGGGCAGAAGGGCAGAATTCCTCTGGGGCTCACAAAACTCTCCGGAAGACAATGCTGATCAGAAATCCTGATTACTTACATCTTAAGAACCACTTAAGGTGTGCCCTGAGGGCACGCAGGTCCACAGGCTTCAGTACCTATTTTGTAGATTTAGAATTAGAGTATGTAAAATGCTTGGCGACGTGCCCAGCACACAGGACTGGAAAAATGGGAGTCCCTATTATTAAGTCAGATCATAAATGTCCGAAATAAAAGGGCTTAAGCAGGACCTTCTGGAACATATTCACAGGAAGGCTCACGGTGCATTCGCAAGCATTCCCAGAAGAGGCCTGCGGCGCCACTTCTGTCCATTTCAGTGAAGGACATCCTGAGGCCAGAGAACTTTTCTACTGGGATTTCCCTCAGTTATGAGGCTCTCCTAGAGGTTCACTTCTGAAGCGGTGCCGCTGGGGTCTGGGCGTTTGCTGTCCGGCTCCGGGAGCCTGCGGGGACCTGTACCGCGCGTCGGCACCCGCAGCCTCTCTCCGCCACTGTG
>NW_011888944.1:2336515-2338137 GCF_000151845.1 Pteropus vampyrus | reverse complement strand
CCGGGTCCTTCGGTCCCAAGCAGAGCGTGGGTGTCTGCGCATTAGGGCTCTCCGTCTGGCGGGCAGAGGACGCTGATTTAGTTTTATTCCCGCAGAGCTCCAATCGCAAGGCCAGCCCGTTACTCACCACCGACCCATCATCACTCCCTTCCCCAAATACACACGCCCGGGAGGCCGAGTTGCGAGTTGCGGGAGCCAGGAATGTGGAGGTTGCGGGAGGGGGGGGCGGTGTCCAGCAGCAGCAGCGACCCCGACGGTTTCCCCCTAGCTTCGGCCCCGCACCGTGGCAGAAAGGACTAGGCCTGGAGTCCCGTCCTGGGATACCCGGGGCAGGTGGGGTGGTGGGAGAGGGGCGCAGGCAGGCCCGGGGGTGGAGCAGAACCAGGCTGTGGGTGGGGGCCCCGCGCGCATGGCATGGCTGGGATGGGGTTCCGGGTGCTACCCAGGTCCAAGCCGAGGTCACCTGCCAAGCAGTGCCCCTCCGCACCCCCGCCGCTTGCCCCGCCTGCTCCCCTCCTGGGCAGGAACGCCGAAGGCGAAGCTGGCTCTAATCCGCCTCTGCCCTGTAATATGGGCCCTCCCTACCCAGAACCCCAGCATCAAGGTGCGTGGGAAGGGGCAGGTGTGTATGGGGGGAGGGTCTTTTCAAGTACGCGCGGCCGGAGGGAGACTCTCAAGTCTTATCAGTGCTGCGCCCTGCGGGACGCTGGTCTTGTGCCGGGAGAGCCCCAGCCGCAGCGCCACTGCCGGCACCTCGCTTTGGGCATCGTCACCCCTCTTTGAGCTTCAGCTCCTTCTGCTGTAAGACAGGCTGATCATGTCTCCCTGGGTGCGAAGCTAAAGGGGAGCGGGGCAAAGGCGCTTCTAAAACAGAAAAGCTGCGGTGGATGTCAGGGCCCAGCAAGCCTCCCACTGGAGCACGAGGTAACATCCAGCAGGGAGTGTGCTCGGTTTCAGCCGTGAGGGTGGGGCCCAGATCCATGTCCCCTTCCTCGGGTGGTCCCGGTGCATGCACGTGGCTCAGAGACTTCACAGGGAGTCAACGAGATTTGCGGGCCGAGATAGGCGACAGGAACGGAGACTGGCCTGGGCTCAGCCAGCCTGAGCTGGGAACCACTGGGCGAGGACTACTGGGCACACAGGGGCGGCCGAAGACCCGCTTGGGGAGGTGGCAGTTTAGCGGTGAAGAGTCAGGCTTGGGACCAGGACTCTGCATGTAAGCCACTTCCTCCAGGAAGGCCGCCCTGCGATGAGGTCTGCAGCCTCAGTGCGCCACCTCGGGCCCCATTTCCCCGGGCCGCTCCGGCCTCGAGTTAGCTTTCTCGTGGTGCACGCTGTGCGACCCCGGGCAGCGCAGGTTCTCCCAGGTCTCCGCAGGGGAGAGAGCGGCCACACGCCGCGTCTTTGCCAGGGCTCCCATCGCTTTGGCGAGAGTTTTTGTAGACACCGAATCTGGCGACCAGGCCCCTGCCAGCTTAAGGGTAGGTGGGAGACAGTCTCGCAGCCGGAGAGTGCTGGGGGTCGAGTTTTTCCTAAATCAGGTCTTGCAGCGGTTTGGCCCGAAGCACGGGAGCAAACCTAGCCCGGCTGCAGTGGACCCGTGGACTACAGGAGCGTCGCTT
>NW_011888944.1:2320730-2335000 GCF_000151845.1 Pteropus vampyrus | reverse complement strand
CACACAGACAATGAGCCTTTTATCTTGGGTTTCTATACGCCTTTATCCTTAGTTAGAAAATTGAAAATAATTTTAATAGGATAATTAGATCCCTAGAAATTGATATCTCTGTAAAGAGTAAGTAGATTGGCATAGAAATAAATAATCCTGAGTCCTGATAGGTATTACAGTGCAGGAGGATTAATTTATATTACTATATTGAAAAATATTGCTTACGTGTTCAAGGAAAGTGGAAAAACTACCCCTACCTTCCATATATAATTAATTCTCTTAGTTGTTGTTGTTGTTGGTGTGTGTGTGTGTGTGTGTGTGTGTGTGTGTGTGTGTGTGTGTTGAGGATCTAGCAAAAAAGTAGCTTGTTTGAATCTGGAATTAGAATAAAGAGCAAGGCTTGAGAGTTCTACTTGACGGTGGACTACGGAAAGAAAATTTAGTCAGTTTCAGGATAAATCTTGAAATGTTTGAAATATGTTCTCTTTCTTATGCCATTTGCATGTAAGCCAAATAGCGTAAGAAGGAGAATACCACAATTGTTTTTATGATGACAAAGGTGAAGAAAATTGAAAAATACCATTTGTCGCTTTATGTCCTGTTCACAGGAACAGATATCCAGATATTTTAGAGGAAAAAACCTGTTTTTTTTTGGCAGGGGGGAGGGTGTTGAGGATTTTATGAATGATCCAGATTTTTACATTTTGTGTGGTGAGTGTAGACACTCTATGATGGATCAATTGAATTCTGAACTGAATATTGCTAAAGTTTTAAAAGATATGACTTACCATTTTGGTCTAAAACTATTCCATTTAATTTTAAAAAATGGTCACATCAAACAACGAGTTGTCCAAGGCCGTTACTGAGGGCTTCTCATGTGCTAGGCACTATGCCGGAAGCCTTACCAACATTGTTTCATTTGCTCCTTGTGAAACTCTGACCTTATCCCCACTAAGATGGAGCCTTTAAGAGTATAAGTAACTTCCCTACAGTCATATAGATAGTAAATAGTGGAACTGGGGTCGATTGACTTTAAGATCCAAATTTTAGCCACCACTCTAAGCTTTATTTCTCTCTTGATATGAATAGTCATGTTTTACCAAACAGACATGAATTCACAGAACCTCATATTAAAAAAAAAAAAAAAAGTGTTTACTAAATTAAATGGTTCAAGTTGAAATGGAAGAATTGGCTACGAACTTAGACTTGGAGAAAAATTACCTGGCTTTCAAGAAGGTGGTCTCACTTGCTTAGGCCTAAAATGTTTTACTTTACTGTTCTGTTTTGAAATGTGATGTTTTGGAACAAAACCAGTGGTGAGTTTCAGAAATGGAAATGCCAATATAAAGGATGGAATGCTGGCACCCGTTCAAGCTGTTGAACCAGAGGGTGCTCAATTGGGGGGGGATAATATTATGTCCGTTTCATATCAGACAATTTCATATGTCTGACAGATTTCGTGTGGCCTTTTTTTGTTGTTGTCGAAAACATTTTCTTTAACGTTTATTTGCTAAAACGTGTAACTCCAAGGGGCAAATTCCCTGGCTTGTGTACTGAAGATATTCAGCATTTTGAGTGTTAAGAAGAGCTGTGAATTAATCCCCGGGAAAAATTCCTTTCATTTCCAAGTCTGCCAGTACAGGATTTTCAGAAAGGATAGTTGACCAAGGAAATTAAACTCCCTTTTACTATGCAGATGTCAAGAAAGAGCATGCTCTTCAAAGCAAAACTATGAAACAGGAGAATTTTTTCTTCATTTTGACATACATTTTCTTCTCGGTGTCAGTAATCTAAGTAAGTTTGAATTTCCTGTGAAAGTTTTAGTTCATATATTCTTTGTTACTGTGCGGTACTGATTTTTTACAACCCAGGAACAACATTATGTAAAGGAAATTGAAAACTTCAATTATAATCTCCAATTCTCTAAAATTGAAATAAAGTAAACTGGAATTAATATACATGCCATCGAAAGATGGAATTTTGAATTTGGTCTTAAGAGTCCCAATACTTAGAAATAGGAGGATTATTCAATGGCTGAAGATTCTTTATTTAATAGGATTTCTAGATGTGGGGGCTGCTTGTGGAACAGGTTAATGGGCTGCCTTTTTAACAGGCAGCTATTGCTACTGGCTTACCTTCCATAAGGCATGCACTTGAAGTTGTTTTGCAGTGCTATGAGAGCTAATGAAGGCCAATTTAAAGCAATTTTCTTGAAGATTGCTGTTCAGGCCTGGCTGACTTGTAATTCCAATGCTTATGTCAGGCAGGAGGGTTTAGTGAAAGGTTAGTAAATACAATTATATTAATATTGGTGTTATTTTAGTTACTTAGAGTTTGATTATATCGAAAGCAAGCAGTCAATTAATGTCGACCTGATATATTCAATGCATATATTACACCAACAGCCTAGCATTTGCACAGACATTGAAACCAAGTGACGGAGAAAGGGTGAGCGTGGAAGTACTCAGGTTCAGCCTGAGCTTGCTCTGAGCAGATGAATGAAGGCAAAAGATCCTCTTTTTAAATTCTGAACTGTACTAGGTGAGTCATTGACATGTGTTTTCTTAGATAGGTCAGTACTGTGTTTACCATAAAATTATTATGTAGTCAGTTTTTTGGGAGAGGTGAAATTATTTTATGCTATTATCGGTATTATTTTTGTCCACATTTTCTGAGCACGGTGTATACTCTTTCAGAAGAGACGACCACGGCATCAAATAGCTCTAGTTGGATGTCACGAACGTACAGAATTCAGATAGAGGCTAGTTCAGGATCTTGGCAGGGAAAGCTCAATAGGGTCCCTCTAACTCAGTGACTCCATTTATTAGAAAAATAAAAAGGAGAACAAAAAGGACTTTTACACATTCTTCTGTCATTTTGGAGCCTCTTAGCCATTTTCAGGTTTCACTTTTCATTTCAAAAACGAAATTTCGTAGGCTGCCTTCCAAACTATTTAATTCACTTCTGGCAAATAAAAAGAAATATGAAGCATAAGTTACTTTTGAAAACTTAGAAAGGGACCTGTATTACTGAAGATAACATCGCCTATTATATTATACTCAATAATATAATTGAATATAATAAAATATTTTATACCTTCAATTCCCTTAAGACCAACATGAAAAAAACTGCTCTTCGGGTCAAAAAATAAAAATGATTTCAAACACAATGACTAAAAGGTAATTGTACCGAGTAGGATATTTTTTGTTTTCCGTTACTTTTTAATTATGTCACTTTGTCTAAGGAAAGATAAAAAGTTCCAAGGAGGAAAGTTTAATAATGTTGAATTTGTAATTAAAACTAGTAGGTTGATATTTATAAATTATTTTGCAGTTTTTGAGCTGCGAAATGATTATTTGACTTATTAAAGACATTTTGTGGGACTTAAATTGAAAAGAAAATGGATGACGAATTCTAGATTAATTTTAACATTTGAAGAAAATTACTTAACCTCTTTCTTCTCTAAGTCTCAACTAATACCGATGTTTTACAGTGTGCCTTTTTTATATGAATGCCACAATCATGGAGATAATTTAAATGAAATTTGAAATGAGGTCATTTGAATTTTCAAGGTTAAATCGGTAATGTGCATTTTGTTCAATAGCTTAATTTTTCATATTTGAATAATGGCAAGGTAAATCACTTTGGGTCTTTTTACCCAGTTTGTTATTTTGACTTGCGTATAAAACCAATGCATTCTAAAAATTTAAGACTTCGAGGTTGGCATTCAAAGCTTCCGTGAATATTAAGAAAAATTAGATATCTTACAAGTGTAATGAGCGTTATTCTGGGGCTTATTTGAAAAGAATGTCGGGTTCACTTTGGTAGCAAATAATTCGAAGAGATTTTATTAAAGGGTGGAACTTCTAAAGTCCTAAGAACACATCCCCTGTCTCAGAGTTTCTCTTTGTCTTTCCGTTTACATGGAGAATAAGGAAGTGTGTATAATTTATTAGTATTCAGGAATTTTACGAACGGTTCTTCTCATATTTCCCCCTTGGAAGCCATTAGATAATCTGTTTTTGTAATACTGAGTCAAACATTTGGTTTAATATTCTTTTTCAGAGCAGACCACGTAATCGTAGGATTATTAGACATCTCATAATTTTTAGGGGTGCCTTAAACCCCTGCACGTTTACTCCTATGTGGAGTTTCCTACAGTCACGATCTTTAATTCTTGTTCTCAAAAGCAAACAAACAAGAAAATGTTACCCAAGATGCACGTAAAACGTGCATTAAAGGCGTTTCCTACTCTATGTTTTTTATTATCCCTCTCCCTTGCCACCCACCAGTGTTGTAGATTTAAGAGAGTCGACATAATTGAGTAAGTAAATTACCAAAAACCTAGGCAGCTGCTGCAGACACCTAGCAGTTGGCTGTTCCTTGGTTCTAATGTTCTCGTATTAGCACATTAAAACAAGCAGAAAGGGGACTCTTAATTACGCCTCGCTTTATGGGAGCACAATAAATTCCTTTTGTTGACCTTACTGCAAATTCAATGGTGTTTTTGTGCAGTGCTGAAGTAGGAGATATCAAAAGTCATAGATCGAAGGATTATTCTGAGTATTTAAGGAACATGTAAGTAGGTAGTAATGGACCCTCATCAGTATAACCAAATCTGCTCGTCCGAATGCGAAAGTACCAGTTATTCTACATTTCAAACTGACAGCTTGTAAATGTAAATTTTATTAAATGCACAGCAATAAAAATTTGTAGGTTTCTGTCACTTTGAATTTTAGTGGCTCAAAATGAGGCCTCGAGCCTTTTAAATCACAGCAGGTAAATGCAGAGCTCTCAAGCATTCAGCATTTTAAAACTGAAACCTTTTTTAGGTTTCACTATGTGCATTTGCTTGCATAATATCCTTTGCAGGATTCAAGAATGGATGTGTTATGTCACTTAACAGGCCTGCATTTTCCATCACCTTTATATCACAGTTCACAAAATGTTTCTCTTACAGCCCTAGGGGAGGAAGGGAGAGAGGGAGAAAGGGAGACAGAGAAAGAGGGAGAGAAGAAGAGGGAGAGAAATTTCAAAGGAAATAAAGAGATACAAATAAAAATATTTGAAACAACCTAAGTGTCCATTGATGGATGAATGGATAAAGAAATGGTATATATACACACGCATACACACACACACAATGAAATATTATTCAGCTATAAAAAACAAGGAAATTCAGTCATTTGTGACAACATAGGCGGACCTCGAAGGCATTATGCTAAGCGAAATAAGACAGACAAATACTGTATGATCTCTTATATGTGGAATCTTAAGAGAAAAAAAAAAAAGAAATAAAAACAAACTAATAGAAAAAAAGATCAGACCTGTGGTTACCAGAGGTAAAGGGCAGACGGGAAGGGGAAAGGGAGAAATGAGAGGAAGCTGTCCAAAAGGTATAAACTTCCAGTTATAACATACATAAGTACTAGGGATGTGTTGTATAACATGACAACTATAGCTAATCTTGATGTATGATACATAGGAAAGTGGTTAAGAGAGTAAATCCTATGAGTTTTCATCATAAGGAGAAATTCTTTCCCTTTTTTTCGTTTATTGCATCTACACGAGGAGATGGATGTTAGCAGAATGTATTGTGATAATCATTTCACAATATATATAAATCAAACCATCATACTGTATACCGTAAAGTTATACAGTGATGTATGTCAATTATTTATCAATAAAACCGGAAAAATTTTCAAAAAACGTCTAAAAAGTAAAAAAATAAAAAGTAAATTTAAAATAAATTAAGAAAGAAACAAATACTTCACAATTTGATTTGATGTGTTTATTTTTTAAGCTAGTCAAGCTCTTTCTCATTGTGATTATGGAAAATATAAAACTGATCAAAGCCATATAAAATAAGCACATAGTGAGAAAATGTTGTGGGGGATAAAGTCTTGGTTAAGATTTCCTAAAGATTTCTAAAATATGAAGGAAAATTAAGAGCATGCATATATTAAGATTCAGTTTATTGGCCAAAATGATAATTGGGTTTCCATTTAACGAAAGTCCAATGCTAGATTTAAATAACAATTGTTTCCTGTTCTCTAACCTTGTTTAATAACAGAAGCGTTTCATTTCTCTATTTATTGTCCTATAGAGAAGCAGTTTCAATTGATACCTGACAAATGTCAGAGTTTAAACATAGTAATTGAATATGCAGTTCGTCAAGTAATATTACTTTACCTCGGTGAATATTGTTGCTATAAATGACTTTTCTGATGAGACTTAAGAGAAAGCGTTTGGCCACCTGCAGTTGTTAAATATCCCCCTGGCACTTTTTCTAAGAGTTGAAGTATTACCCCGTGTTTTGGCCACATTCCAGTTTGGGCTAATGGCATTCGTCCTTTCGAAGTTTCTTTTTCAGTTTTAATTGGGCCTGACCCTTTTCTTCACTTTAAGGAAGAGAGGAGACACCATGCCTTTTTGGACTAAATTTCTGGAAAGTATTACAGTGTTTTGTACATTATCAAGGTAGTTAAGGGTGAATTTTGACACTGCGTGCATTAAGTATTAGATGGCTTTAGCATTTAGAAATCATAAATATTATTTGGTGCTTGCATAGAATCTTCAAAAGATTTTACTTTTAGGGTATTTAAAGGGATGATATAAGGCAATTGTTTTAACAGCTTATTTTTTTAATGGTGGAAATCAAGAATGCCTTATCATAGTAACTTATACTATTTAGAGATTATGATTACCAAGATAGTAATCACATATTGAAGGGCTAACTTTCCTTTCTATATTAAAAGTCGAAGTCCTTTCTCAAAGACCTCTGTGGATCAGGTAACATGCATTTGAAGCTGTTCCAATTTTAATACCTCCTGCTATTGCTGCATCTACTGAATCAAAACTAGCATTAAGTTTAGCTGACATATCACTCGAATGGTTTTTAGGGTTTCCTTAGCTAATACATTTACATTTGAGAGGCAGCCGGTTTTGAGATTATGTCTATTTCAGATTTGTCACCTTCCTGTCTCAACTTCTGCCTGGATCTGCTGCCAAGGTCAACTCCTGGTCTTGTTAGGATTACTGATATTTTGGTAGATAGCTGTCTAAGGGAGAGGCGTAGAATAAAAATAGAGGAGTGGCCTTAAAATCTTGAAAGTTTAGAGTTAGAATTTCAGAGATCACGTTCGGTCACCTTATTTTAATCTACTTCATACTTTTTTCTTTTTTCTTTCAATTCCTAACGTAAAATATGACTATTAAAAATACATGTCGTATCATGTAAAGGAATTCCCTCTCCTTCATCCTATATCCTGCTCCCCCTCCGTCCTAGAACTTTCCCTGTGGTAAGGTTCTGATTATTGATGCTACTTTGGTGTTGATCTTTCCAGACAGACACATTTTCATACATAATTTTGTGTGATTTATTTCAAGTGTAAAGAGCATCATTCTATACCTCTTATGCGACCTGCTTTTTTTCACCTTGCGATATGACTTACAGAGCTTTCCAAATGAGTACGTATCAATATGCTTAATTTTTTAAATTGAGGCTTATAAAACAATAGTATTAAGCACCTCCCAAGTATTGAATGTTTCATTATTATAATTATGTCCCTTCCCCCTCTTCATATGCATGTGGGATTATTGCTCTAGAGTATATACCTATGAATTATGCTCCAATCTTCTTATTTTATAATTGAGGTACCCAGGGTCCACGGAGAGAAAGCGATTTGTATAAGGACACGTAGTTTTGGCAAAGCCAGGACTGAAGTCCACCTCTCCCGATTTTCAATTTACTGACCTCTCTGCGATACCATGCAGGGTGGCTGCTCTGATGCCCTGCCCAGAACATCTCCTCACGGGAAGTTCTCTCATCCTCAGAGGCCGGGGCCTCAGCTGCTGGCAGCTCCCAGCTGCATCCCTCACCGAGACTTGCCCTTGGCTGCAGGAAACTACTTTGGCCAAGGTTGTACCTCCTCCTAGAGAGTGCCTCATAGTTAATGGTCCACCGATCCAGGAACACAAAGCCTTGCTAGCTCCCTTGTTTCAATTTGGGACAACTCTGAAGAGCCAGCCCAGCACCAGAGCATGATGGAGGGTGGGCTGAGGCCCCAGCCGCAACTGTACTCAGGGCTGGCTTCTCACTCTGCCCCGTCTGGACTTCCTTACAGGGGTGTCTGACCAGAGCGATCGCCAATAAACCTGCATGCAATTCTCCGGCTCAGCATCTGTTTCCAGGGGACCCAGTCCAAGACACCATATGGTTTCCCATCATCTTCCTCAAATGTGAGGTAGGAGGTTCAGAGACAGGGCAAAAGATGATGTTCAGAACTGGGGGTTGTCAATGGGATCAACAGTTCCTGTAGGATTTAGGGCTAAGTCTAAGCATTTAAGGCTAAGCATCGCACATAACAACTACTAGAAAAAGAGGTGCAGAAAGGGGAGAAGGAATAAAGAGAGATGTAGCAATGAGAGAGCTGCTTCGAGTCATTTTTTAAAAGGCGGGGGATGAACAAGGGCGAATAAATAAGTGGACGTATTAGGATGGAGAAGTTTTATTGGCCAGAATTCCTTTTAGGTATAGGACTATCTTTTAGGGATAATGCCATGAAAAGTGTGATGCTCTCCCACTTCCCGGCTTCCTCGCCCTCCCCACACTGAACCCCAACTTGTAGACATAGGTTCGCACCAAGGGCACAGAGGATAGAGGAGGAGGAATCTAAGATGAATTAGGAAGAAGGAAAAAGAAGCCAGGGCAGCTGGCTGCTGCCTAGAAGAGACAAAAATGGGTAGACAGGAGGCCGAAACGTAACTTTTGAAGGACAAGACAGTTTAAAGAGATTCATCAAGTTGTTTCCTATGGACTATGCAACTTAAGCCTTCTTCCCTCATCCTTTCTCAGATAAGTGTCCTCCCCAACCAAGAACTCTGTGTGCAACCCTGACCCGCAGCTCCAGTTGGTTAGACCTGGAGCAGCCCCCTGAACCAAACTGAGCCAGTCAGAGTCTTTCAGTCGGTAATTTGGAATTGGGATTCAGAGACAGAATTAGCTGCTGCATGCATTGGAATTGTGGCCATGTGCGTCTGGCGGCTGAGGCTGGCTGTCTTCTAGGAAGACGCAACGGCAGGCTAACTGTTAGCAGTCCTTTGGTTCTGTAGGACACTCCAGTATTCCGGTAACAAATTACTTGGACTAGTTCAAATTTCATTCTACGACTTTAATCAAAAGAGTTCTAACTGAGGATATTGGGACCAGAAGTTGGGTTGCAAGCTATAGCCCTTTAGAGAACATGCAGAATTGGCTCAGTTGAAGTCTTTATAAAATGGGGCCAATAATGAAGATTTTTCCAGAGTGGGTCAGGGAGGTAGCTTGATGTTGTCACTTGCAGCCATACAAATTTGACTGATCACGATGAGAGCAGGGAGAAGAAAAATGCTAAGAAAAAGCTCTTTAACAGAATCCCGTAGAGACCAACGGAAGAAAGAACTGGGCATGGAAAGAAATTACTCCAGTATTCATCAGATAAAAATGTTCGAGAAGTAAAGCAAGTTTTACATTTAAATACAATTGTAGAATGGTGCATATAGCATTTGTGTAAAAAAAAAAAATGAAGGGATCATGTATTAGTTTCCCAGGACGGCCGGAACAGAGTACCACAAACCAAGTGGCTTAAAACACCAGCCATTTATTCTCTCATGATTCTGGAAGTGAGAAATCCAAAATCAAGGTGTCTTCAGGGCCACTCTCCTTTGAAAGGATGTAGGAGAGAATCCCTCCTCGCCTCCTTCAGCGTCTGGGGACTCTAGGCATCCTCCGGCTTGTGGCAGCATCACTCCAGTCTCTGCCCCCATCCTCACGTGGCACCTCTTCCATCTGTGCATCTCTGTGTTTTCACAGGGCACTCTCCTCTCTGTCTCTCTCTTTCTATAAGGGCGCCAGTTAGACTGGACTAAAGGCCCACCCCAACGACCTCACCTGAACTCTATCACATCTACAGTGACCCCATTTCCATGGGGTCAGGATTTAACATACCTCTTTAGGGGCATCCGTTCAACCCAAAACAGATCATGTGTGACTACATGTTTCATTATTCAGTAGATAAATGATTTTCAAACTGTGGACAGAGTAGATCCTGTCTTTCAAGGAGGACTGCAACAAAGTCTCCCATCTCAGGTGCTCTTCTGCGGTGTGTCCTTGCCCTTTTCCCCTTGGTAGATAGAGACTAATTCCCTGCCCCTGGAATCCTGGCCAGCCTTAGTGACTTGCTATATTCAATAGAATGCAGCAGCAGTGACGTCACGTGACTTCTGAGGACCCTCTAGAAGAAGCTCTAGTTGCTTTCCTTCTCGTACCATCTCAGGATGCTCCCTCTGGGACACACTGGGAACACACCCACTGTGCTGTGAGAAGGCCGAGAGACACCGACAGGCTGCATGTAGATGCTTCCGTTGACAGTCTCAGCCTAGCCAAGTCTTCAAGCCACCCTAGCACGGGATTCAGACGCCAAGTGAAGAAGTCTGCAGATGACTCCAAGCCCAAGGCATTCATGTCATTCCATCATCTGAGTCTCTCCAGCTGTAGCCCAGACATTGCCAGAGACAAGCCACCCCTGCTGTTCTTTGCCTAAATTCCTGACCTACAGAATTCCGGAACATAATAAAATGATCGTTATTTTATGCCACTAGTTGGTGGTGATTTGTCATGCAGTAACAGTAATTAGAAGGGTGGGTCACAACTTAATAGGTTGTAAAATGAATTTAGTGGGCACTAAAAATTAAACCGGATATGACAATTTTTGTATCCTATATCTAGACATTTTGTACAAAGGTATAAATAAGGTAAAATTTGTTATTAAAAGTGACCATGCTCTGTCACTGCAGTTTGAAAGAACTTGTTTGAAAGATATAATTATTCAAAAGAAACAGCCAGGAGGAAAGATGGGCAGAGAAATCCACAAACTCGAAGACAAAGGTGTGGAAAAGAACTTTGGGCAACAGAACAAAAGAGAAAGAAAATAAGTCTTTGTTAGGGGAACGAACTCCAGTTTGCATGGCCATGCTTCCTCGGTAGAGGACGATTAGGAGCACCAAAAGAAAGGAGCCTAGCCGAGCGTTGAAGAAGGACTCTGAAGAGGGACTGGGCTTGGTTGGAACCTCTGCTTCTCTGTTTATATCTGAGTAACCCTAGAAAGATGATCCCATGAATCTCGAACATAGTATTTTCATCTATAACCTGGGGGTTATGCTAGTATCTACTCATAGCGTTGTTAAGACATTAAATAAGCTAACATACATCACCTAATTAATGGTCTGGTCCACAGTATGAGCTCGAAGAAAGATAAATAAAAGGGAGAAAACTAGCTTACTTCTCAACAATTGGGTGAAATTAGCTGGTGTGGTAGGCAGAATTCTAAGATGGCCCCCAAGACCTCTCCCCCAGTACACACATACTTATGTGATTGTGGCAGGATCGTCACCACTGTGACTAGGTTAGGGTAGGTGGCACAGATGACTTTAAGAATAGATTATCCTGGGTGGGCCTCATCACGTGAACTCTTGAAATGGACTGGGCTCTTCCTAATGGAAGAGATTCAAAGCACACCAGGGGGTCCACAGGAGGGAGATTCTTGGTTCCTGGTTTTGAAGCTGGAGGTGGCACATGTTGAAGAATGCAGATAGCCTCTGGGAGGTAATTGGTCAGTGGTTCATTTGGATCTTCAATTTACGCAGCTATATCAACTTCAGATGAAGACGGTTTCGTTTCTTCATTGTAATACTTAATTCCCTTAAGTTATGGTGCTTGGATTGCCAGTACCTTGGTGAATATGCTCTCTCCACTCTCAAACGGGAAACTTCCATCGTTCTAATGCTATGTGTGATATATTTGCTGGAGGCTTTTTATAAATCCCTTTATCAGATTAGGGGAATTCCTTTCTATTTTTAGTTTGCTAAAGGAATTTCTTTTAAATCATGAACAAATGTTGAATTCCGTTGAATTATAATCTTTTCTTCTGTCTATTGCGATGGTCATAATTTTTACTCTATAACCTTTAATAAAGTACATTACATTATTTAATTTTGTAGTGTCATTGACATTACATTGCTTGGGAAAAGCCCTGCTTCATCATGACTTTAAGCCACTTTATTTCATTTATGCTTTTCTTTCCCTGACTTATATGTCATTATTGTCATGTATTTTTAATTTTGCCCTTTTAAACACCACAGGACATTATTATTGTTATTATTATTATCTTATATATTCGATGTTCATTTGTTTGCCCACATATTTATCACTTTGCTCGTCTTACATGTCAGTACACATGGGATCATGTTTCCTGCCTACATCGTATTCTTTAAAATTTTCTTTGAGTGAGTCTAATGGTACTAAATCATTTGTGTTACCCAGAAAATAAACTTTATCTCCTACCTTGTACAATATTTTCCCTGTACACAGAAATCTTTTTCCCGAACTTAAGGTAAAGTTGGAGTTATGATAGTCTCATGGGAAAAAATGTTTCTTCTTGGGGGCACTCACAGCAGGGCCGTTAATGTTGTCTCCTGGCAAAAACGCGAATCAACTTCACAGTTGATAGAACATTATTGATAGTGTCAAACGAAGGACTGCACTTTCGCATAGAACATCAAGACAGGTTTTTATTATCCTAGAAGAATCATAGAGGAAAATAAAGCTAAAAGAATTAAGGAAAAGTCACTGAAATCTATACATTCAGCATGTGCTCAGGTAAAAAAGTTCTGTGTTCATTTGTGTGTGTGTATGTATGGGTTATAGTGCCATTATTTATGGTGTTTAAGAGGTAGCCTTTTCTAATTGCCTGTATATTATTTTTCTTAGTCTGAGATATAACTTTGTATTTATAAATATTTTCCTTTAGAATGGTTGTACCTACAAAATCTGAAACAGAGGATATAGGAGTCGCTAACTATTAATAGATGACTCTTCAGTAGCTCGGAATTATCTAAATAGAAAATTATTTTCGAGATTTCTAAAGTGGGCCTTAAATTGTCATTACTCTCTGAAAGCATGGATCTCCGCCCTTTACCACCCCTCCCCCCGCCCCCACGCCGCCCTCCCCTTTTGGGTAATCGGGAGAGAATCTTCACACGCATACGTATCAGGAAGTATATTTTCTCATGGACTATCAAGAAAATTGATATAAGGGATGAGGGGTTTGGCGGGAAGAAGCAGGCACCTCTTAGCTTGGCATATCAAGCCCTGGAGCTTAGAGATGGCTGTTTTCCCCTGCACGACTTCAGCTGTGACCTGCACGATTGGAGTTCAGCGTCCACGTAATTGCTGCACAGCAAGCAGTCCCTTCTGGAAGCCAGCTGCTTGATCAAGGATTCATTTATCAGGAGGATTATGACCACAAACATTTTCCTAGACTGTTGTGGCCATTTAAAGATGGAAAAAAAAAGAGAGGAGTCTGGGGAACTAATTAGGAAGGAGTGGCTCCCTCTGAGTCTTGACCTTAACCCCACTGAGAAAGTATGGGATTTACTTTACCTAAGTAAGAAAAGAACATAAATAGTTGGCAAAGGGCTTTGTGATGTGAGTCCCAGCAAGAAACGAATTGGCCTGATACGCAGAGAGAGAACCAAAAAACTCCAAATGCTTTAAAAATAACAATTAAATGTATCGTTATGACATCTTATTTTTGTACTTTCCTGATTATGAGAAAATGAATTAATTCATTTGAATCTCTAGCATATAACATGAAAAAAATACTTGTTTTGGTTTTTGGCAGGTTATAAAGTGTTACCACAATGAGTCTAGGTATCGTTTTCTATTAATTTACTTAGGATATTGTGTTTTGTCTAATTGCTTTTTAATGCTTTTCAGTAGTTTTGGGAAATCCTCCAGTCTGTTATATAGAATATTACTTCTTCTGCATCTTCTCTCACCTTTCTCCAATTCTAGTTGTGGTTGCTACACTTTCTCATCTTATTCTCCGTGCTTCTCAATCCCTCTTATTAAAAAAAAAAGTCCTGATATATTTATTACATTCTGAGTAATTCATCATACCTATCCTGCAGTTACCGAACTTCTTCAAATCTACTTTTTAATCCATTCACTGAGATTTTGGTTTTAATGATAGTAATATTTATCTCTATAAGTTCCATTAAAAAAAAAAAAAAAGCCCAGATGTCGGTCTTTAGTGTTAGAAGGACTTCATATAGAATATAGTTTGCAAAACTGCCAGTACCAAAAATTTAGCCTCTTTTTAAGTCTATCTCTGCTGTAATAAGCTGTAAGACAAATGAAAACGTATTATCTAGGAAGCTCAAACTAACAAAAACAATAA
>NW_011888944.1:2318674-2320680 GCF_000151845.1 Pteropus vampyrus | reverse complement strand
GTTGCTACACTTTCTCATCTTATTCTCCGTGCTTCTCAATCCCTCTTATTAAAAAAAAAAGTCCTGATATATTTATTACATTCTGAGTAATTCATCATACCTATCCTGCAGTTACCGAACTTCTTCAAATCTACTTTTTAATCCATTCACTGAGATTTTGGTTTTAATGATAGTAATATTTATCTCTATAAGTTCCATTAAAAAAAAAAAAAAAGCCCAGATGTCGGTCTTTAGTGTTAGAAGGACTTCATATAGAATATAGTTTGCAAAACTGCCAGTACCAAAAATTTAGCCTCTTTTTAAGTCTATCTCTGCTGTAATAAGCTGTAAGACAAATGAAAACGTATTATCTAGGAAGCTCAAACTAACAAAAACAATAACTACTTGTCCATATAGTTTACAGAATTCTTTAAAATACTATTTAATTTGATCTTCGTAGTACTCTTATGAGATGCTTACTCTTTTCATTTCATGGTTAACAGAACTGAGGCTAAGAGACTTACCAAAGGCCTCCAAGTAATAAGTGGAGCTGAAATTAAACCCATGTCTTATGACTCTCATTATACTCCATATTTTCCCCCACACATATTCGCTAAATAATTTTCATGTATATGTCATGGGACAGTGGAGGGTTGAGTAATCAAGGAAGGTGTGTTTTATTTCACTATATCGAAATTAAACTTTCTTTGGAAAAAGCTAATTAGACTCAGCCAAAGATAACTTAAAATATTTCCTGAGTAAATGACATTATATTTTTAATGTAATTTATTTTTGCTATTTCTTTAAAATTTCCACATTTCTTTTCTTTCTGCTTTAAAAAATCTTTTTTTTTTTCCTTCTTTTTTTTAGGGTCTTATGTTCTGTAATACAATTTGTAAATCGTAATTTATAATAATTTAAGATTTACTACTTTTTAATTAGTTGGGCCATTATGGGGATGAAATTAGATAATGTATGTGTGAGTTCCTTATAAGTAACTGGCTTATAATATGTACCCCAGAAAAACAGGAATTGGTAAATTCTTTTATTTGCAAAGGTAGCATAAGTACGAATCCGATGAAGTCATAATTCATCTTGTATCCTTCACAGCATGTATCAGTCAGGATTCTCCAGAGAACAGAACCACTAGCTCTGTGTGTGTGTGTGTGTGTGTGTGTGTGTGTGCGCGCGCACGTGCACGTGTGTGTGTGTGTGTGTGCATGTGTAGAGCGAAAGAGAAAGAGAGAAAGAGACAGAGAGATTGATTTTATTAATTTGGCTTGTGGGATTGTGGGAGACTGGCATGTCTGAAATTTGTAGGGTAGACCAGCAGGCTGGAAACTCAGGCATGATTTCTATGTTGGAGTCCTGAGGTAGAATTTCTTCTCCATGAAAGCTCAGTTTTAAAAAATTAACTATCACATAACATGTAGTATTAATCCCCAGTTTGCATATACAAGGCCTATATCAAATGCTTTATTGAATTCGGTTATTTTTTTGAGAGAATATTTCTTAACCTATCACACCAAACTTTAATTTCTCCGTGTTTAGTCAGAAAGCTTCCTCTCTCTCCCTTCATTCACCTTTCCCCCCAGAATATTTGAAAAATATTAGCAGCACTGGCTTAATTGTATAGTTTTCCATGGTGACTGCTTTCTAGGCAAAATTCATTTGAATATTTATATTCTGACGCGCTGACTTGATATGAAAATGACACACTTTAAAAATAGACTCTAACATAGATGTGGTATTGTACTAAGTACTGTTTATCTTTTTGACAAGATTCATAATAACCCTATGAAGTAAATATATTACTATAATCTCTGTTTTGCATGTGAGGAAACTGACAGTCATAGAATTTCAATTACTTGCCTAAGGTCACAAGCATGACTACAAATGAGAGTCGCATCCGTCGGAATCCACCGACACTTCTTTAACCACTACGCTCGAGCAGCTCTTCGTGTTCTTTTGATACTAATTTATTTTAGTAATAATGATAAAGGCGCTGAGAAAGCTTTAAATACATT
>NW_011888944.1:2314545-2318624 GCF_000151845.1 Pteropus vampyrus | reverse complement strand
TTGGCTTGTGGGATTGTGGGAGACTGGCATGTCTGAAATTTGTAGGGTAGACCAGCAGGCTGGAAACTCAGGCATGATTTCTATGTTGGAGTCCTGAGGTAGAATTTCTTCTCCATGAAAGCTCAGTTTTAAAAAATTAACTATCACATAACATGTAGTATTAATCCCCAGTTTGCATATACAAGGCCTATATCAAATGCTTTATTGAATTCGGTTATTTTTTTGAGAGAATATTTCTTAACCTATCACACCAAACTTTAATTTCTCCGTGTTTAGTCAGAAAGCTTCCTCTCTCTCCCTTCATTCACCTTTCCCCCCAGAATATTTGAAAAATATTAGCAGCACTGGCTCAATTGTATAGTTTTCCATGGTGACTGCTTTCTAGGCAAAATTCATTTGAATATTTATATTCTGACGCGCTGACTTGATATGAAAATGACACACTTTAAAAATAGACTCTAACATAGATGTGGTATTGTACTAAGTACTGTTTATCTTTTTGACAAGATTCATAATAACCCTATGAAGTAAATATATTACTATAATCTCTGTTTTGCATGTGAGGAAACTGACAGTCATAGAATTTCAATTACTTGCCTAAGGTCACAAGCATGACTACAAATGAGAGTCGCATCCGTCGGAATCCACCGACACTTCTTTAACCACTACGCTCGAGCAGCTCTTCGTGTTCTTTTGATACTAATTTATTTTAGTAATAATGATAAAGGCGCTGAGAAAGCTTTAAATACATTTTGAATCGAAAGACTTGTGTAGTGTAAGATTGAAATCTTCATATGCGTAGGGAGAAATTGAGACCCTTTGCATGTGAACCTTTCTATAATGAGGATTTAAGCACTGAAAACCACCTTCTTAAGTACTTATAAGATTTCTTTTGCTCCTGGAATGTTTGAGTTTTGAAGCGAGGTTCTAAAATCACGTGTTATGCAACATAGTTCTATATGATATCCGTAAATATTACTCTGGTCAAATACATTTGGGAAATTGGGGGTTAAAAAAGTCCAAAGAGATTGTTTACTGCAGTATTTCTCAGAGTGCGATATGCTCAAGTGAATTGTCCAAAAGTGGGGTAGCTCCTTTTATTTGAACAGCAATTTATGGAACTAGTGTCCCAAAGAACTCTCTTCTGGGAAATGCTATTCCAAATTTAACCCTTTAATAATAGCATCTCAATTTCTGAATGTCTTAAACCTAATTTTAACAACATAGATAAACTGGAAACCCAGATGACAAAGCTAAGGGCCCTCGCAGGTAACACAGTCATGCTCTAGATGAGAGTTGTGTAAAACAAGGGATCAAAGTCAAGGATAGTATATCTCGGAGAACATTTGTGTCACTGCCAGGCGGTGGAATCTGGACGTGTAGTTTCCTTAAAAACACTGAGTTTTCTAGGCTGGTTCTTGATAGTCAGGGAAATTCACATCCCCAAAGCTCCCATAATCAAGATTCAAATAATATTTTGCATTTGTACCATAACTTCCATTTTTTCCAAAACATTTCCACAGGTATTATTATCTTATTTTACCATGCCAGACCCACTGGTAAGTTGTGACAGGTCTGGTTTTCACAGCTGTAGAGGTGATTTGAGAACTCTCCTGCTTTACAAATTTTTGGTTTTGTCTGGAGCTATGCTTTAGGAATCAGTGAAGCACATCCCCAAGCAATGAGGCAGAACTGTGGGCAGCTGGGAAATTGCAGCTCACACACCAGCCTGGGGTTCTGTTACAAGCAAGATTTTTTTTTTTTCTTTTCAAACAAAGGCTCTCAGATGATTATGAAACTAACAGGTTTTCTACATTCGTGGAATCTACTTATCACATGACAAAGTTCTCATCTGCCCACCATGTAAAACACCGTAAATAACTATTTAGTCTTTTGTTGTTATTGATACATTTTTCACGTCTTTTTTCTTGTTTACAGAACACATTCATTCTCACTGTAAAAAATTTATACAATACCAAAATGTATAACATGGAAAGTGATCGATCTCTATAACCTTGCTACTAATGGCTTTTAAGAACTTGATTTATATTCTTCTAAATTTAATTTTGCTATGTATTAACTATCAACCATGCATGTATATATTTATAATTTCAATTTAAGAATAACATACAGAAAATTGCACTAATCTTAAGACTATACCTTAGTGAATTATATGAAAGTAGACAGAGATATTCGATCATCACCCACGAGGAAAAATTGAACAAATCCAGTACTGTGAAAGCATTCCCATGCCCTGCTCTTTATCATTACTCACCTCCTTCTCCCTAGAGGTAACCATTATTTTTAACCAGAGGGGTTTTTTTTTTTTTTTAACTTTAGATAAATGGAATCATGGAGGATGTACTCATTTGTGTGTGGCTTCTTTCATTCCATATCATATTGATGAGATTCTTTCATATTGTAACATGTAGCAATGAATTCATTTTCATTGCTACATAATATCCCATTGCAACTATACCACAATTCAACTGTTGATGAACGTTTGGATCGGTCTCAGTTTTGAAGTATTATAAATAATGCTGCTATGAACGTACTTGTGCCTGTCTTTGGATGTATCTCGGTTGGATAGACACTAAAATATAAAATTGTTGGACTAAAAGGCAAATAGCCAGCTTCAGTAGATGATGCCTAACAGATTGCTGAGGTGGTTACAGAAATTTATACTTCTACCAGCAGTGTATGGAAAGTTTTCATGACTCCCTACTTCTAATATTTGGCAATGTTAGTCTTTGAAATGTCAGCCTTTCTGGTGGGGATGTAATGATAGCTCATTGTGGTTTTCCTTTGCATTTAACTGATTACTAGTGAGGTTAAGAACTTTTTTATGTTATTGGCTATTTTATGAAATGTCTATGGAAGCCTCATGTCCAATATTCTATTGGGTTATTTGTATCTGTTTCATTTTGAAATAAGTGTACTTTCCAATTCTGTATAGAAGTCCCTTGTGAGTTATATGTATTGAAAATTTCTTCTTCCACTGTGGGGTTTTCATTTTTCATTTTTTTCAAAATGTCTTTTGATGAGCAGAATTTAAAAATTTTAATGTAACTCAAATAAGCAACTGTTCCTTTAAAGGTTGTTTTGTGTGTGTGTGTCTTTAAGAAATCTTCACCTACTCCAAGATTATGAAAATATTTTCTTTAAAAAGCTTTCTTACTTTTAGACTTAGCTTTACAAGATCCCTAGAATTGATTTTTGAATATGCTGTAAGGTAGGAGTTAAGAGTCGTTTTTTTCTACGTGAATATCCAAGTGGCCCAGGACTATTTATTGAAAAGTGAGTTCTTAGTGCTCGCAGCGCTGTCTTTATGATGAGTCAAGAAAAAAAAAAATGTGTATCTCTTGGAACTCCAATTATACATTTCAGCCATATTCCACGTCTTTTACAGTATTTTCTGTAGTTTATATCCCACTGTCTTTGTGTCTTTCAGTGTAGATATTATCTTCTGATTTATTTTTTGACTTATTTCTCTTCAACTGTGTTTAACTCACTATTAAACGTATTCATTGGGCTAATTTCAGTTCTTATATCGTTATTGCTAATTTCCATTTGGTTCTTTTTAATATTTCCAACCTCCCTGACAAAATTCTCAGTTTTGGTATATAAACTCTTCCACCTATTAGCTGTTTAAAGTCCATGTTTTGTGTCTTTGTTATCTGGATCTTTATAGTATACTTCTGTTGTTCATAATTTCTCTTGATTTTTAGTCACAAAGGCTTGCTCCTCACACACCAAGTTTTCGATTGTGTGCCAGATACAGGTTATGAAAAATAGTAGAGATTATTTGATATGTTTCCAGAGAGAATATAGCTTTGCTTCTGATAATTCATTCGAGGGCACTAGCAGCCCCAGCTGATCTTAGTTCAATGAGGGATTGAGATAATACAGCTTCTGTGGAGATGATCTAATTCTGGTTCACACACCCTTACTTCTAAGATGTAGCTTCGCAGGGTCTTAAAACCACCACATATCCTGCCTCTCTCTCAGCTCCACTGGAGAATCAACAGACACCTAGAGACAGTGGCCCTGAATGCTGGCTTTCTATCTTTGGACCTCTC
>NW_011888944.1:2311094-2313585 GCF_000151845.1 Pteropus vampyrus | reverse complement strand
ATTTAATTTATTTTCCTATGTAGTTTCCAACTACCATCCTTTCCCCCTTTTATCTGCTATCATCTATACTCGGTTATATATCAGAGTTGCATGTATGTGGGAGCCCATTTCATGGCTCTTCATTTTGTTATAATGGTCCAATTGTCTATTCCTGAAACAATAAATACACTATATCTTTATTACAACTCTATGCAAAGTCTTGATATCTGGTAAAGCAAGTTCTTTGTCCTTCTTTTCCTGGACAATCTTCGCTGTTCTTGGACCCTTGCCTCTTGTATGCATTCTTTCAAATTCCATGAAAAACTTTATTAGAATTGCATTGACTTTGTACATCCTTTGGTAGAATAACTATATTTTACAATATTGTGTTTCAATGCATGGATATGGGGTGACTCTCAATTTATTTAGTGTTTGAATAAAAATGTTCAGATACTTTTACTCTTTACCCCATCCATCATATTTTACTTTCTTTTTTATCCGAATCTGAAAATTTCATGTTGATTTATAAAGTTTTTGTGTTTCTCCTTCTATTAGTTTCCTGTGGCCATTGTAACAAATAATCATAAACTTGGTGGCTTAAAAGAAGATAAATTTATTCTCTCACAGTTTTGGAGGGCAGAAGTCCTAAATCATTGGACTGAAGTCCAGATGTGGACAGGGCTGTGCTCTCTGGAGGCTCCAAGGAGCCAATTCGTCTTCCACCTTTTAGTGACTGCCAAGATTCCTTGACTTGTGGCTGCATCACTCCAGCCTCTGCCTCTGTGGTCACATTGCCTTCCCTTTTTCTGTCTTGGTCAAATCTCCCTCTGTCTCTCTCTTATGAGGATGCATGTGACTGCATTTAGGGCCTGCCCTGATAATCCAGGATAATCTCGCCATCTCAAGACCCTTAATCTAATCACATATGAAAGATGTTTTTTTCCAAATAAGGTCACATTTACAGATTCCAAGGATTGGAACCTCATATCTTTGGTGTGCCATTAGTCTGCCTCACTTCACCAAATTGCAAGTTCCATGGGAGCAGTGCCCTTGTATGTTTTATTCGCTTGTATGTGTCCTCATGACTTAGAATTGTAAACAAAAGTGCTTGACGCACAGTAAGCATTCACTTAATATTTGTCAAATCAATCGTTAATATAATGAATCAATCTGAAGATCTTTTAAAATGGGGAAGTTCTGTTTTACTCCAGAAGACACACCCAATACCATTAGTTGGAATTTATAGTGGTGTTCTAACATGCAACAGTTGATGAGGGCGATAATTACACTGGTTATTATTATTTTTTAAATCTGAAGGAGACAGAATTTAAGGCCTGCAGTGCGGAGTAGGAGGCTGGCTCCCCCAATAAATATAGAGCCTACAACTGCGTTATTCCTTCTGGAAAAAGCATTACTCCTCCAAATGTCCTCTTTTACAATGCTGATCTCTCTGCATGGGAAACACATGAATAGATTATTAACCATTAGACCTTCAGCATCAATTGACCAAGCTTGAGTTAGAAGAGCATCTTAGGGACAGGGTCAGATTCTAAGGTCAATGAGTAAGGGGAACGAATATTCAATGTAGTCAAAATAACCATCAAATTGCCCATAAATTCTACTACATGTGATTTTGTGTGTATTTACTTAAATAACACAGTTTCCCCTCAGCGTTAGAATAGATCACTGTTTTAAAGCAAGTATCAGATGAAATATTTGACTTGTGTTTATTGTTCAGGTTATATGAAAAACATTTATTTTTGTTCTCAAGGGTATATAGTTGAATTTAAACGTATGTTTGATGTCACTCACTGTACTTTACTGAGTGGAGCTAGCTGAATGCATGTACTCCCCTAGTAGAATGGGGCACCAAACTGGTTTGTTTTGAAAGGGGAATAGAGGGTTAGGTCTGCATCCTGGACCCTTGTTCAGAGACAGTGGGTCTGGGCGGAGCATCAGTGATGAGATGCTCTGTGGAGCCTGAGGGCAGCAAGAGAACAATGGGAAAAAGGAGGGCGAACAAAAGCATTTTTTAACATTTTAACAATATATTTGATTTAACCCAATACATCCAAAATAGTATCATGTCACCATATAAAAGCCATTGCTGAGATATTTTATACTATTTTTTTATTTTTCAATTACAGTTGACATTTGATATTATTTTGATAGTAGTGTCAGATGTACAGTATAGGAGACATTTATATGATTTACGAAGTGGTCCCCCAATAAGTTTTAACCCACTGGTAAACTGTTGATATTGAGTGCTTACTTTATGCCTGGAATTGTGCTATGTTACTTTACATTGGTTACTGCATTTACTGTGGCTCAGGTCACACAACAAGTAAGTGCAGGGCTGTGATTAGAACTCTGGTGCTATCTTCAGGCTGAGCACTTCCTTACACTGTAATGTTTGCCCATTCGAATTCCCACTTAAGCTTCCTCATCTGTAACATGGGATAATTCTACCTATTTTATAGGGTTCACATGAGGAGCGAACGTCGTAACCGTG
>NW_011888944.1:2303768-2309749 GCF_000151845.1 Pteropus vampyrus | reverse complement strand
CCCGCTTGGTCGTGGCCTGGGGGCGGACGCGAGCCAGGCACTGGGTGAAGGCCGACGAGAGCTGTCCAGCTCCTTAAAAAAAAAAAAAAAAAAAAGAAAAGAAAAAAGAAAAAAAACAGTTCCCAGCTCCCCGACTGGATCGCGAACTCTTAACTTCTGCAAGACTCGGGCCAGCATCGCCTGCCTGGGAGGCTTCCAGCTTCTCGTCTGAGGACTGGCAGGGCTTATCTCTGTCCTTTAGCCCCTCTCACACTGCCCCCGGCCCCCATTTACCGCTTCTGAGGCCCCTCCCGCCCCTTCACTGGGAGCGCCCACGAGCTGGGCTCTGCAGTCAGATTCCCTGGGCGAGAAGCGGGACTCCATCACTTCGTGGAGGGTCATTGGAGGGGCGAGTCGCTAACCTGTTTGTGTTTCATCTGTAAAGGGGCGGGGGGCATAGGCAGGGGTCGCCTCCAAGGGTGACACGTCCAAGTACACATTCAATGTGAAAAGCCACATAAAGTTTGCACAGCGTGGTGTGCATCCAATAAACGTGAGCGGCCGTTTTATAGCATCTTACCTGCTCGTCTCCGTTCCCAGCACAGCACCTGTCACCACAAGCATTCCTTCAGCACATCCCTTTTGAGCCTGTATCATGGGCCAGATGCTGGGGTCGAGCTTGCTAGCATGACAGGGGGCCCTGGCCGTGAGGTGACGGCTGGCCGAGTGAATGAGAGTGCATGCGTGCGTGAGAATGTCGGGCAGCCAGTCGCCATACCTTCCCGCAGGGCTTTGAACCCAGGTTTGTGGAGCCGAAATAGCACAGACATGTACTGGCTCTTTGGACAGAGGTCATCGGGTCTCAGGAGTCTGTGACCCACCCCCCAAATAAACCCCAGGGCCTCTGCCGGGCACCTACACACCTGTCGCTTTGTCAAAGGCGCTTTCTGGGAAGATTGCTAGTTTGCCTCCTTTCTTCTCCGTCTCCCTTTTCCCAGCCAGTCTGCAGGTTTATTACCAGCTTCCTGTTTTCGGCCTCACGTTTCCGTGTTACCGGCGTAGTTTGAACCCTGGTTTCTATGCTGACGCTTGCTCCTTGTATCTCTCCCCTGGCACTTGGCCCTGCACAGGTGCCCCTGTCTTTGGCTCTGAGATTTGAGTTCCTAAAGCCCTTGGGAAAGCTGTCATTCAGGTGCAAAATTTGGAGAATCCTGTTAATATTTCTTTCTTGCTTTCTCCTATATTTTGCTATTGATTTTTATTGCTGAGGAAAAACGATACACTCTCATTACTTTTAAACATTTTTGGGAAGAGAAGAACCCAGGATCACTTTTCTTTATAAAGTATTATGTGAATTTTTGTGCACTTAAAACAGCGTTTTGAATGGAAGAAGTGTTTTGAATAAATCAGCATTGTTTCTAACACCTGTAATAAAAATTTTAAGTTACATTTTTAATTTTCTCATTCATATTTTCTTTTGAATGCCTTGTAATTTTTCATTACCTACATCTTTTTACAGTTTACTCATAACTGAATTTATTTCCTGTTTAAAATTATGTCAGTCTATAAAACTTAATACACTTGTAAAAAGACAAAAATTGCTTATTATCCTACATTCTATTATAATTCTTTAAACTTGTTTTCTTCTCCTAGTATTTATTATCATATGTGTATTACTCAGTTGAAATTTGTTCATAATTTTGTATCTAGGTTTTTCATTTAGCCTATCATACATGTTTTCCTCTTGTTACTAATTTAGTGTGAATAATTATGTTTTTTTCATCTCTGTCTAAAATTCTGTCTGGGACAAAAAACATAATTTTTTTCTTCTGTATTGTTGAAAGACTGTCATTCTGCTTCAGAGGATAACAGTGATATTCTTTATGATGTTTTGGCTAAGCCTTCATCATCTTGACTCATCTATTTTAAAATTGTAAAGGCTTTTTCTGCCAGAAATTTTCAGGTACAAGCATCAGAAACCTAATCTCTCATCATTATTTATGTATCCAACTTTTTTTTTCTCTGTACCTTATTCAGCTCTCAAATTATTGGCAGCTATCAACACCCCCATTCTATTTCGTTTATTATCCTTTTATAAATTCAGCCTCTCATTCTTATTTGTATCCTGACTTAACTCCTGGCCACTTTTTTCTAGCATTAATTTTTCCTGCTAGTTCTAAGTTAGGGCATTTTTATATATACGGAGAGAAGCAGTAGATAATTGAAATAACACTAACAGTTTGTTTCTCCAGGGGAAATTTAGCCCCGCCCCCTAGTAGCACACATTTCTATTTCTTTCCTTTAATTCATACTTTTGATTTTATTACATATTTTTAAAGATTTTTTAAGGCAAAATATTTTTTATGATGTCTTTTTAGTGTCAGTAAGTGTAATATGGTTAGAAATTGTTAGCAAAAGTTCACCAAACAACAAAAAAATATAAAAGATCAGATAAAAATGTTTCTGATATGGTAGATGGTTGTTCACTTCATAATTGGTTAAGAAGGGTATTTATACAATGACTTGTGAGAAATTACTGGATGTGAAACGTGGCACAAAGAATATATAATTGAAGAGAAAGCGCCTCCCACTGATTTGGTTGATCCTCTGTTTAATTTTTATAATAAGATGTCTGGAGAGGATATAAGAACTCATTTTTAATATTTTGTGTTCCCAGTGACCTATACTTTTAACAGATTATACTCTATTTCATTTAAAACCCTAACGTTATGTTTGCCTCAAAAGCGTGAGGGTATGGCTTTCAAAATCTAGAAGTCCTATTTCCAAGAAAAGAACCTTAGAATTTTTCTGAATATTCATTAATATAAATATATTGAACTCCGAGAATCTTAAAAGAAATTGAAAACTTACCTTATATGACATTATGCTGATGTTACATATTCCCCTGAGTTTCTCTTTGACTTAGAATACTATTTCAGCCATCCATATGCTAAATATTTTGAAATATCTGTAATAGTGTAAATAGTGATAGTTATTATTCTCTAGGACTCTGGACCTCTTCGCAGGTGATTTTGTGCTCTAAGTTAAACAAGCTCAATGGCATAAATAAGGCTAAATGAGAAAAGGGTTTAAAAAGGAGTGCTTACCTTTTTAATTCTGATTTCTCAGTTTTTATGGTATTGTTATTTGCTTCAAGGAAGCCAAATACATTTTCATTTTGGTGTAGTGACTTTATTTCTCATTGTCTAGCAAAACATCTTTCTTGTGCTCAATAAATATCTGACCAAGTGTCTTAGAAATTTATTACGAATGCTGAGTATTTAACTATTAAAAGAATTGGAGTCCGGGTGTGCAAATTGCCATTTCTATGAAAAATATGGTTCTTGTGTCAAAAGGATTTTAGATCTTTTTGTTTAAAGGAATTGAAATTTGGCCAAGTTTTCTTTTGTACTGCTGTACTTACATCATAATTAATTTTAATAAGCTATCTAGGAAATTCTATCTTAAGTATTTTAGTTCACATATAATTTTAACTTTTAAAATAAAAAGGCTATTTTCCCTTAACTTTGGAACTCTGTCTTGAAGAGCATAAAAGCTTCATGAAGCTGTCTTTCTTTTCTTTTTGGGGAAGTTTACAGATAAATAAATAGTACATTTAAAATGTTTAAGAAGCTTTAGAGCTGTTGAGTTATTTCACATGTTACCAGAATGATTAATTATTCTTTTGCTTTGATAAGAAATGGTATACTCAAATAAAGCCCCAGAGTTTTGAATACAACTTTGAATTGTTTTTAAAAAATATATTGTGTATATCTGTTCTGGTTATAATATCTGTGTGACTTTTAAGCTTTATGATTCTTGAGTGGAAGATATTTATTTTTCCTTGCTTAATATTAATCTTAAAAATATCAATTTTTTAAAAAAGATGTGTTATCAGAGTCATTCCATAGAATCATTTTCATTTAATAGCTTTAATATTGAGAAAAATTAGACCCTTAAAGATACTTCTCTTGTGGGGCAGAAGAAAAGAAAAATTCTATAAATAGGCTTTCCTCTCCTCAATCAGTACCTATTATTGGCTAAGGACACAAACTACTCAGAAATGAAACTTAGAGTTCTCTGAAATTTGTATTGAACTGATATATATGGACATATAAGATACAGATCTTTAATCAAGTTGTTTTACTTTTCTTTGTTGATAAAACTCAAATTCTAATTTCCAGTGAGAAGGAGCTTGACAATCAGGGGATTTAAAGAGAGATAAAGGATTAGTCTGTTGTCTCCACTGGTAGCTGTTGGCAAGTGAAATTTACCTGGTGGAGTGTCAAATCCCTCCTCCCCTTGTAACTGATTAGAACTGCTTAAAGTTGTTTGCTGGATTAATGGGAGTACGAATATTAAGATTACTTAATAAGATTTAGTAGTGATTTTGTTTACATTTCTAAAACAGACATTAATTTTAATATTATGTGCATCAATTTTTTTAGACTTCCTTAGCTACGTGTTTTGCTCAAGAAACTTTTGGGAAACAGTACAAACAAACTGTAGGACTGGATTTCTTTTTGAGAAGGATAACATTGCCAGGTAAGAGACTAAAAGTCTTAACGTAGAAAATTGTGCATCTCTTACAATAAGAGGCATAGGCAGAAAAGTGTAAAATAAATTTGGGGCTGCTTCTACATGAAAATATATGTAATAGTAAATTTGTCTTAGGGAGGTTAACTTTCATCAGCATCCACCATGAAGACATACTGTCCATGGGGATGAGAAAAAAGTTTATGCGTGTTATGTCCCTCTACCTTCCAGTTTTTGACCACTGCAGATTTTTTTGAGAGGATAAACAATAGTTGCTTATAAAATTCTAAAACGTTTTAAGAAATCAAATGGTATTCAATTATCAACAGATATTGTATAAACTAAATGGAAAAGACTGGAAAGGATTATTTTTTTTAAATATTATTTTGATTAGCCTCTGCTTCAGTTTTTTGTTTGAGAGAAAGTTGGACCAGAAGTATAATGTAGCTATGGAACTTCTGTGCTCTAATATGTGAATGCTGTTTTATGCAAGGCAGCATGAAATTGCTGGCATTTAATAGACCACTAAAATTTAGGGTCCCTAGGCACTCATAAAAATACAGTTTGAGCATTCAAGATGTTTCAGTTCACCATGCAAAGAAACTATTTAGATGCCAGTTGCAGCACATTTTGTGGGAAATACAGGGAAATAATAACAAAAAAAGAGTGGTTTCTGTTTTAAGTTAGTTTCTGAACAATTGGAGCTTTAAAATGCTCTGTCCATTCACTTGTGATGGTTAAATTATATGTTTAAAGTATTTTATTAAAAGCAGTTTATCTTGATTGACTTTATAAACCAGTCAGTCTATCCCTCTCCTCTCTGAGGAAACCCATTTGAATAAAAACGGTTGC
Organism: Pteropus vampyrus; assembly: GCF_000151845.1. NCBI lineage: Eukaryota > Metazoa > Chordata > Mammalia > Chiroptera > Pteropodidae > Pteropus > Pteropus vampyrus. The sequence goes on along the minus strand of NW_011888944.1, from coordinate 2,304,382 downwards.
AAGTGTAGTGTCCGATTCATGTGCTGGAATGTGAGTGATAGGGTGGAAAGGAGTTTACTGAATTTCAATATTATTGAAATATTTTATCTCTCAAACACCCCCTTCTCTCAGACAACTCTCCATAAAAGTTTTAGAGCAGCTAATGAAAACTCTTGGTAATTGAAGCTATTCTCCGTATTTTACTCTAATATATTTTGAGATGGTCTGTATTTGGCTACCAATGAAAAATAAATTAGAAGATAGAGCATGAGAAAAGAATTCTAATTTTCTATTACTGTGTTATTGTTCAGCAAGAGGTTTAAATGAGAAACATATGCGTATTTCATTCGTTTTTTTTCTTTTAATGTATTCAAAACTTAAAATTTCAATTTATTTTTATTCTCACTCTTACGGATAGGGTAATGCTACATTCATAATATGTACAGCGTCACTAGCAGAATACATGCACAAATCACATAATATACATGCCGAAAACTTATTTTTACAGCAGTGTTTTCAGAGATGCCAGTTGTACACACAGAACCTCAGTATGTGTTTAGTTATTGACTGTTATCTTTTGATGCTAATTTGCAAAAGCACCAACTTTCTGTATAATTAATATTGTTTAATTTTTC